>NC_091300.1:13405022-13502522 GCF_038502225.1 Cherax quadricarinatus
AAGGGCACTGCAAAGGATCAGAGAATACTTGACAGGGAGGCAACAACGAGTCATGGTACATGATGAGATATCACAGTGGGCACCTATGACGAGCGGGGTCCCATAGGGGTCGGTCCTAGGACCAGTGCTATTTTTGGTATATGTGAATGACATGATGGAAGGGATAGACTCTAAAGTGTCCCTGTTTGCAGATGATGTGAAGTTAATGAGGAGAAATATCAGGCGATAAATGACATGCCCATGCACTCTTCCCCAGGGCCAGACTCATGGAACTTCGTGTTCATCAAGAACTGCAAGAAGCCCCTATCACGTGCTTTTACCATCCTATGGAGAGGGAGCATGGACACGGGGAGGTTGTCCCACAGTTACTAAAAACAACAGACATAGCCCCACTCCACAAAGGTGGCAGTAAAGCAATAGCAAAGAACTACAGACTGATTGCACTAACATCCCATATCTTAAAAATCTTTGAAAGGGTCCTAAGAAGCAAGATCGCCACCCATCTAGATTCCCATCAATTACACAACCTAGGGCAACATGGGTTTACAGCAGGTCGCTCCTGTCTGTCTCAGCTACTGGATCACTACGACAAGGTCCTAGATGCACTAGAAGACAAAAAGAATGCAGATGTAATATATACAGACTTTGCAAAAGCCTTCAACAAGTGTGACCATGGCGTAATAGCGCACAAAATGCGTGCTAAAGGAAATAACAGGAAAAGTTGGTAGATGGATCTATAATTTCCTCACAAACAGAACACAAAGAGTAGTAGTCAACAGAGTAAAGTCTGAGGCAGCTACGGTGAAAAGCTCTGTTCCACAAGGCACAGTACTCGCTCCCATCTTGTTTCTCATCCTCATATCTGACATAGACAAGGATGTCAGCCACAGCACCATGTCTTCCTTTGCAGATGACACCCGAATCTGCATGACAGTGTCTTCCATTGCAGACACTGCAAGGCTCCAGGCGGACATCAACCAAATCTTTCAGTGGGCTGCAGAAAACAATACGAAGTTCAACGATGAGAAATTTCAATTACTCCAATATGGTAAACATGAGGAAATTAAAACTTCACCAGAGTACAAAACAAATTCCTTCCACAAAATAGAGCGAAAAACCAACGTCAAAGACCTGGGAGTGATCATGTCGGAGGATCTCAACTTCAAGGACCATAACATTGTATCAATCGCATCTGGTAGAAAAATGACAGGATGGATAATGAGAACCTTCAAAACTAGGGATGCCAAGCCCATGATGACACCCTTCAGGTCACTTGTTCTATCTAGGCTGGAATATTGCTGCACACTAACAAGACTTTTCAAGGCAGGTGAAATTGCTGACCTAGAAAATGTACAGAGAACCTTCACAGCGCGCATAACGGAGATAAAACACCTCAATTACTGGGAGCGCTTGAAGTTCCTGAACCTGTACTCCCTGGAATGCAGGTGGGAGAGATACATGATTATATACACCTGGAAAATCCTAGAGGGACTAGTACCGAACTTGCACACGAAAATCACTCACAACGAAAGCAAAAGACTTGGCAGACGATGCAACATCCCTCCAATGAAAAGCACGTTAAGAGACAATACAATAAGTGTCAGGGGCCCGAGACTGTTCAACTGCCTCCCAGCATACATAAGGGGAATTACCAATAGACCCCTGGCTGTCTTCAAGCAGGCACTGGACAAGCACCTAAAGTCGGTACCTGACCAGCCGGGCTGTGGCTCATACGTTGGATTGCGTGCAGCCAGTAGTAACAGCCTGGTTGATCAGGCTCTGATCCACCAGGAGACCTGGTCACAGACCGGGCCACGGGGCGTTGACCCCTGGAACTCTCTCCAGGTAAACTCCAGACAGGTCTACAAAGAGACCTGGACAGGCTGGACACCTGGTCCAGCAACTGGCTTCTCGAATTTAACCCTGCTAAATGCAAAGTCATGAAGATCGGGGAAGGGCAAAGAAGACCGTGGACAGAGTATAGGGTAGGTGGCCAAAGACTGCAAACCTCGCTCAAGGAGAAAGATCTTGGGGTGAGTATGACACCGAGCATGTCTCCGGAAGCACACATCAACCAGATAACTGCTGCAGCATATGGGCACCTGTCAGACCTGAGAATAGCGTTCCGATACCTCAGTAAGGAATCGTTCAAGACACTGTACACCATGTACGTCAGGCCCATAATGGAGTGTGCAGCACCAGTTTGGACCCCACCTGGTCAAGCACATCAAGAAATTAGAGAAAGTGCAAAGGTTTGTGACAAGGTTAGTTCCAGAGCTAAGGGGAATGTCCTATGAAGAAAGGTTAAGGGAAATAGGCCTGACGACACTGGAGGACAGGAGAGTTAAAGGAGACATGATAATGACATACAAAATACTGCGTGGAATAGACAAGGTGGACAGAGACAGTATGTTCCAGAGAGGGGACACAGAAACAAGGAAGTATTTCTTCAGTCATAGAGTAGTCAGGAAGTGGAATAGTCTAGGAAGTGATGTAGTGGAGGCAGGAACCATACATAGCTTTAAGACGAGGTATGATAAAGCTCAAGGAGCAGGGAGAGAGAGGACCTAGTAGTGTTCAGTGAAGAGTCTCGACCCCTGCAACCACAATTAGGTGAGTACACACACACACACACACACACACACACACACACACACGGGGCCAGGAGCTGAGTCTCGACTCCTGCAACCACAATTAAGTGAGTACACACACACACAGACACCAGACCTAGTGTCTAATCGATATGTGCCTAGGACAAAATGGTAACTAACACACACACACACACACACACACACACACACACACACACACACACACACACACACACACACACACACACACACACACACACACACACACACACACACAAAGAAGACCGCAGACGGAGTACAGTCTAGGGGGCCAGAGACTACAAACCTCACCCAAGGAAAAAGATCTTGGGGTGAGTATAACACCAGGCACATCTCCTGAAGCGCACATCAACCAAATAACTGCTGCAGCATATAGGCGCCTAGCAAACCTCAGAACAGCATTCCGACATCTTAATAAGGAATCATTCAGGACCCTGTATACCGTGTACGTTAGGCCCATATTGGAGTATGCGGCACCAGTTTGGAACCCACACCTAGCCAAGCACATAAAGAAACTAGAGAAAGTGCAAAGGTTTGCAACAAGACTAGTCCCAGAGCTAAGAGGTATGTCCTACGAAGAGTGGTTAAGGGAAATCAACCTGACGACACTGGAGGACAGGAGAGATAGGGGGGACATGATAACAACATACAAAATACTGAGAGGAATTGACAAGGTGGACAAAGACAGGATGTTCCAGAGATTGGACACAGTAACAAGGGGACACAGTTGGAAGCTGAAGACACAGATGAATCACAGGGATGTTAGGAAGTATTTCTTCAGCCACAGAGTAGTCAGTAAGTGGAATAGTTTGGGAAGCGATGTAGTGGAGGCAGGATCCATACATAGCTTTAAGCAGAGGTATGATAAAGCTCACGGCTCAGGGAGAGTGACCTAGTAGCGATCAGTGAAGAGGCGGGGCCAGGAGCTCGGACTCGACCCCCGCAACCTCAACTAGGTGAGTACACACACACACACACACACACACACACACACACACACACACACACACACACACACACACACACACACACACACACACACACACACACACACACACACACACACACTCTCACTCTCACTCTCTCTCTCTCTCTCTCTCTCTCTCTCTCTCTCTCTCTCTCTCTCTCTCTCTCTCTCTCTCTCTCTCTCTCTGGTGGAGTGGAAGGTGGTGGAGCACCTAGAATGGAACAAGCTTATTAACGACAACCAACACAGATTCAGGGAAGGCAAATCCTGTGTCATAAACCTACTGGAGTTTTATGACAAGGTAATGGAAGTAAGACATGAGAGGGAGGGGTAGGTAGATTGCATTTTCTTGGACTGCAAAAAGACCTTCGACACAATTCCTCACAAGAGAGTAGTGCAAAAGCTAGAGGATCAGGCATGTATAACACAAAGGGCACTGCAATGGCTCAGAGAATACCTGACAGGGAGGCAACTACAAGTCATGGTATGTGACGAGGTATCACAGTGGGTGCCTGTGATGAGTGGGGTTCCACAGGGGTCAGTCCTAGGACCAGTGCTATTTCTGGCTTATGTGAATTACATGATGGAAGAAATAGACTTAGAAGTGTCCCTGTTTGCAGATGATGTGAAGTTAATGAGGAGAATTAAATCAGATGAGGACCAGGCAGGACTACAAAGAGACTTGGACAGGCTGGAAGCTTGGTCCAGTAACTGGCTCCTCGAATTTAACCCTGCCAAATGCAAAGTTTTGAAGATTGGGGAAGAAGACAGCAGAGTATAGGCTAGGTGGCCAAAGACTGCAAACCTCACTCAAGGAAAAGGATCTTAGGGTGAGTATAATACCGAGCACATCTCTGGAAGCACACATCAACTAGAAAACTGCTGCAGCATATGGGCGCCTGGCAAACCTGAGAATAGCATTCCAATACCTCAGTAAGGAATTGTTCAAGACTCTGTACACCGTGTATGTCAGGCCCATACTGGAATATGCAGCACCAGTTTGGAACCCACATCTGGTCAAGCATGTCAAGAAATTAGAGAAAGTGCAAAGCTTTGCAACAAGGCTAGCTCCAGAGCTAAGGGGAATGACCTGCGAAGAAAGGTTAAGGGAAATCGGGCTGATAACACTGGAGGACAGGAGGGTTATCGGAGACATGCTAACGATATACAAAATACTGCCAGGAATTGACAAGGTGGACAGAGACAGGATGTTCCAGAGATGGGACACAAAAACAAGGGGCCACAGTTGGAAGCTGAAGACTCAGATGAGTCAGAGATGTTAGGAAGTATTTCTTTAATCATAGAGTTGTCAGGAAGTGGAATAGTCTGGCAAGCGATGTAATGGAGGCAGGAACCATACATAGTTTTAAGATGAAGTTTGATAAAGCTCATGGAGCAGGGAGAGAGAGGACCTAGTAGTGATCAGTGAAGAGGCAGGGCCAGGAGCTATGTCTCGACCCTTGCAACCACAAATAGGTGAGTGCACTCTCACACACTCCCTCTCACATACTCTCACACACTCACTCTACACAGGATAATCGGATTTTAAGTCAATCCCTGTTTTTTTTTTTGATGCCTAAAAATTATTGATTTTTCCATTTATCTCTCATAATCCTACTCAGTTTTTGAGAGACAATAGAAGAACATTTCAAAGTTGAAGTACTGTACAAGAATCACTACCAACAAACTGTGGAAAAAATTAGACATGCAATACTTGGGGTATTTATTAGTAGATATTTCACCCACTGGGGGCTTTTCTCAATTCAACCCAGAACATGTGAAAATACATTATGTATAGTGGACAGTGGTCAAGTGTAGTTAAGTGGGGGTCCAAATAAGACAAGGTCAAATGTTAGTGCATGCATCACTTGCTGTTGCTGTCTCTGGCAAGGTTCTATCAGTTTATTTAACAATAATATAAAAATAATATAATACAGTGGACCCCCGCCTTACGAACGCATCGCATTACGTTAAATCCGCCATACGAAGCATTTGAAGGCAAAAATTTTGCCTCGCCTCACGATAAAAAACTCGCTTTACGTGATTTGTCTGGGATGCGTCCCACGTGTGGCCTCAGCACCAGTGCTTACAAGCCAGCCAGTGTGGTTGCATCTACACATACATTTCACATTATCCCAGTGTTTTTAGTGCTTGTAACTGGAAAATAAGTCACCATGGACCCCAAGAAAGGTTCTAGTGCCATCCCTGTGGTAAAAAGGGCGAGAATTAGTATGGAATTGAAAAAAGAGATTAAGGAAATGTGTGCAAAGTGGGTTGAACTGCAAACCTTTACCGATGAAAATCACCCTGACACAGCTACTGCAAGCTGTGTTGGCAACCTGTACAATGACAATGTTATGGCCCATTTTAAGAGGTACAGAGCTCTATGGACAGATTTGCTGTGCGACAGAGGTCCAGTGACTCTCAAGCTGGTCCTAGTGGCATTAAAAGAAGAAGGGAAGTAACCCCGGAAAAGGACTTGCTACCTCAAGTCCTAATGGAAGGGGATTCCCCTTCTAAACAATAACTTCCACACTCTCCCCTCCTCCCATCCCATCAATCATCACCAGATCTTCAATAAAGGTAAGTGTCATGTATTCTATTCTTAGTAGAGTAGTAATTGTGCATGTCTTCTTCAGTTTGTGTGTATTGAAATTAATATTTCATGTGGTAAAAAAATTTTTTTTTTCATACTTTGGGGTGTCAGGAACGGATTAATTTGATTTCCATTGTTTCTTATGGGGAAAATTAATTCGGCTAATGATAATTTCGGCTTACGATGAGTTCTCAGGAGCAGATTAATATCGTAAGGCGGTGGTCCACTGTATCTTTATTTCTACAAGTACATGTACAAGGGTTCCAGGACTAGCTGACAACAATGATATACTACTATATAGAAAGCCCCTTGTTATGCAGAGCATTTCGGGCAAATTAGGTCAATTTTGTCCCAGGATGCAACCCACACCTGTCAACCAACCCCCAGGTGCCCATTTTACTAATGGATGAATGGGGACAACAGGTGTAAGGAAACCCAATGTTTCTGCCCTTGCCAGGAATCAAACCATGGTCCCTCAGCATGGCTACCAGGCCATGGGCCACCCAGTTAAAGTACGTATATGTCTTTAAGTAAGTGCTGTACTGGATGTTAATCTTGTGTAGAAAGAAAAAAAGTAGCCCCAGTCTGTTTCACTTAGTAAAGTGCATGAATATATGGAAAAAAAAAATGTCTAATACATCTGGTATTGTGGAGTCACTATATTGAGGTGAGGTGCAGAGCACAGCTTGCTACATGAAAAAGGTCTTCAAATCTCTGTCCCAGACTTTCGCTTGGCAAATTTCATGGGACTGAAAAATTACCTGGGTGGGCTAAATTGGGATATCCTGACTATGGGTCAGGTAGGTGGTCTTGGCTGCCATTATGACATTTTTCAGAGCATAGTTCTAGCTACCCAGACAACTTTTGTTCCAAGTAGGGAAATTAGATCTAACAAAAATGATCTCAAATGGATGAACAATAGATTAAAACATCTCACTGGTCAAAAGAGAGGCATATATAGGCATATCAAAAGAGGGGAGGGGCAGTTAAGAAATCAACATATTCAATTAAAGAGAGAAATAAAAAAAAGGAATAAGAAAAGCAAAAAGGTATTATGGGGCTAAGGTCGTAAGGGATTCGAAGACTAATCCAAAAGGGTTCTTTCAGGTATACAGAAGTACGATTAGGGCCAAGATAGGCCCACTTGACTCACGAAATCGTAATGACACGATTGCAAACAAACCATACCATGGGCGGGGATAGTACCCGCGACGGTCTGGAGTTCCCTGTTACAGTTCATTAAACTTTTAGTGCAGTTTAGTCAGTCTTTTCTAAGCTTTTTTTTTTGTGGAGTCCATAAAAACGATCTAGGAATGCACTAATTTGGCAGTAGAGTTGTAGAATGGAACTGCCAAATTAGTACCATTGAGGCAAATACATACATTGAGTAGCTTTAAGGTGGGTTAGACATATAGTTGGACCTGCCTAACATGGGCCAGGCATACTGCAATGCTCTTCCATTATGTATGATACAGGAATTAAAACAGTTTGGCAACAGCTAAAGAATATGTATGTGCAAGCAGGACCTGCCTAACATGGCCAGTAGGCCTACAGCTCTGCAGGTAATTGTATGAGATGCTGACTAATGCATTTATATGGAACCTTTGTTGATAATGTTTGCTTATGCAGTGGGTTTTATCAGGACACACAGAGAGCTTTGCTTCTTGATAAAAACCCACTGTAGACCTAACATCAATAAAGGTTCCATATAACTTCATTTGTCCATGTCAAGGAAAGAAATTCTATAGATTTTCAACCTTCTGTATTATTACCCATGAACAAGTCAACCTCCTACTTTTTGAAAAAAAAAAAGAAAAAAAAAAAAACTGGGCTTGCTTAAATCCTCAGCCTATACCCAAGTATATATGGTACACACACAAAAATACACCAAACCACCATGAGTCTATGCATATGCATTACACAGGTATATTGAAGAACTTAATTTTTAGATGGGAGAGAATACATCACCTGGACAAAGATAAGAGGCTTTTTATCAAGACATTTCATACCTAATCTCCATCAGAAATTAATTTCCTTATATATAAAAACTAATTGCTACAATCCCTTGATATTTATGTACATATATTACACTTTTATATACTGTAAGTAAAATTCTTACCCTAAGATGAATATTCTTTCAATTTTATAATATAATGTACAAACTGGCAACCACTCCTAGAAACACTGCTATAAGCTTGTACGAATTAATCTGTTGCTGTAGATTGTAACTATTGGCTGTGTTCTCTGTGAAAAATGCTTGTGCTCTATCATACATTATGTCAACAAGGATACTTGTCCTGTTTTTGAATGGTAAGATTACCAAGAAATATAGTAAGGACACTATTTGTATATCAAAACCTGATTTTAAAATATATCTTGCCCATACAGGGATTTTATCCAGTCACTGATGAAGCCTTTGTGTGAGCAAAATGTTGTCTTAAGACAATGGTTTGATCTGCAGACACTGTCCACTTACCAGATACAGTACAGTACTTGTCCTGTATTGAACCAGTGAATGAAAATCTCTTATATATATATATATATATATATATATATATATATATATATATATATATATATATATATATTATTTATATATATATATTACACATATATGTATATATACATATATATATATATACACATATGTATATATACATATATATGTATATATACATATATACATATATATACATATATACATATATACATATATATACATATATACATATATATACATATATACATATATATACATATATACATATATATATATATATATATATATATATATATATATATATATATACATATATATATATATATATATATATATATATATATATATACTGTATATATAAAGTTTTCTACCTAATCTGCTAAAGGAAATAATTTGTGGAGAGTTTTTCATTCATATATAGAATTGTGAAATTTGAGATGCTTTCTAAGATTTACTCAATATAGAGGGAGCTATCAGGCTATAGAAAGATATTTGTATCTAGAATAATGTTAATTGTATATCTATTAATACGGTTCTGTGGTTAAAGCCCAGTTATATGAAGCTTTGCCTGTATGAAGTAAGAGGCATTTACATGCACCAATGAAGAGTACAGTAATTAGGCTGGGATAATTTTATAATGTGCTGTATGACAAGTCACACCCAATAAGTTGTTATTACTTAGGTATACAGTATATTTTTTGTATGATAAAAATTTATGTACTGTAATTGCATTATTTATAATTATGTAGAACATGTACAGTTAAGATTTGAAAAACAATTAGTACATAAAAAAAAGATGAGGATCAACAGTTTTATGGATTTCCTTGAACAAATTCAGTCTTGCAGCAACATAAACCAGTTCTGTACTGACAGTGTCTCATCCCTAAGTGCTTTGCCCACTCCACCACATCTCTCTGTTTTTTGGTGCCATTTAATTTTGTTTAAAAAACCAGTATCCTAACGATGCTGGTTTTCAAGAGTTTACTATATAAAAAAATTACATTTATATTTCATTACTAAATGGTTATATCTATGACCATAATTTTAAAGGGGTGGACTAGTAAGCCAGGGAAAGGCCTTGGTCAGATGATCAGAAGCTCCAACGGCAGGTCAGCGTCTGGCTAAGACCAGTGTCAGGACGCACTTGTCCTATTTCCTGACGAACCTTACCTAGCCTATATTTCATTATATTTGCAAGGGTTACTGCATTCACAGAGAGGCACTAGATCTGTATGGGCTATTCAGCACTGTATAAGGGTTAAAACCAATGAACTTTTTATATTATTATATTCACAGGAAATCACTAAAATTTTAAGGGCCAGAAAGCACCTGGGGAGAGAGAGAAACAGGGATGATGGGGGGTGTAATTAGGTTTGATCGGAGGAAAAGAGCAATTTTAATACCTTGGATCAAGAGGAACTTTTTTTTCCCTTGATTTTTAAGTACCTATATTTAACTATAATCCACAGTCTTTTCAGCCATAAACTGTACTAATGATCAAAAGTGGATGTATGTGCAAGAGTTTAATAAAATTTGTATTACAGCAGAAAATATTTACAGAATTTGATTTTCTTATTCTAATAAAGATGGTATTGTATTACAAATTAATTTTGATATGCATCACATTTGTGTGTGAAGTATGCAGTGTGATATTGTATAAATTACTCACTTATTCTCTGTTGCAAAGTGATAACACCCATTTCTCTTTCACATCAGAAAACAATATTAATATAAGTAATGACACATGTCAGCTTTACAGGATGTCTAGACCTTTATACATGAACTTACTAGTTCTGGCTCAGCAAGCCTTTCAGTCATCTTGCTTTTTTTTATTAGTAATGCATTAGTGTATATGTCAAGAATCTGGACACTGAGTTGCTCAGGATTATCATTGCATTTCCTCATTAAAACAGTCCTCACAAATCCCTATCATCTGATGTATTCTTTTTTTTCTATTATAATATGCAGTACAGTACATGTACTACATTCTGCTCCTGTTTCTCAAATCATTTCTTGCTCTGAAAACAGCACCATCTAGTGAAGAATTAATAAATTTATAATTTACAGTACATACATTCATACTATATCAATTTTAAAAAAAATTTGCCTCAAAAATTACTTTTGCAATATTATTCTATATCTTATAAATAAATTTATAAATAAATTTGAAAAACTACAAAAATGTGCTTTTAAATCCCCATAAACATTATTATAAATGAAGACTGCCGATACCATCTATGAAACATAACACTCCTCCTCCAAAATTGTGAATATGTACAGTAATGATTTTCATGTAAAAGTTTTTGATCGTGTAATCCAATCGGCTTCAAATTTTCAGTGCCAATCTATCTTGGAAGAAGCTATGAACCATTATTAAACTGTATGTATACCTGGAGAGGGTTTCAGGGATCAACGTCCCCATGGCCCAGTCTGGGACCAGGTGCCAATTTGAAAAAAATATTACTTCCCCTCTCTACTCTTCATTTCTCATAGATCATAGGTGTGCAAATTGCAGCTTCTTAACAATTAAGATTGTTGAGTTTTAAATAGAATATAGCAAAAAAAGAAAATTATTTTCATGTGGTTTCTTTCCAGAGTGAGTCACATACTCTGTTAAAGTTTTCTTTTTCTCCTCTAAGGTTTTCATTTATAAATTGATGCAATTTTCTTTTCTTTTTTTGAAGTGAGCAGGGCACTGCAGTGTACATAAAACTTCTGACCGTTCCAGGGACACGGATTTTAACCAGACATAACCATGTAAATAGTTCATTACCACTCCTCTTCCTGTAACTTATTTCACCCCGAAATGTGTCACCTGTCACTCCATGAAAGAAAATGTTACAATGTATACTGCCAGGCACATCATCTAAAGGGGGACAAGAAGACACAGACCAGCCAGACTATGGGAAACAAAAGAGGGGAGCTATTAACCTCTCCAGAGAAGGAGGTTTTTTAGTGCCAGGAAGAAAAAAAGACTGGCAAGAAATGACAGAAATCTTACATTTCTGGAGCAGAGGCACAGTCATTGGCCTCCACTCCAAAACAACAGATATTACAACCAGCAAATAAAACCCCCCTAAATTCCATCAATACAACATTTGTCTTTGCAAACATACAGGGTCTAAAGCCGTCAACAAAGAACAAAATTCCTTACATCAAAGGACTGCTCACAGAGTCAGATGCAATGTTTGTAGCTTTCACAGAGACCCACATAAAGGATAATTTTGACAATGAAATATGGATCCCAGGTTATAACCTATTCAGCTGCAACAGACCAAACAGGCAACAAGTGGGTGTTGGCTTGTACGTCACAGAGTCACTCATTTGCTCAGAACTACTAAACACCTCAAATGATGTAGTTAATGATAAACGAATCACCTGTCACAAGACTCACAGAGGGATAATTCTTAGAAATCCACCTTGACAGTAGCCTCAAATTTCAGACACATATACAGTACAATACAATTTTTATTTCTTTGCAAGTTTACATTGAGATTCTGTAGTTACAATAATGAGTTGCGGTGCAGAGAGAGCCACTATCATGCCCTGGCATTATGGGCAGACTAAATTTATGGCTTACAGACTACTTAATACAAGAGAAATTGATCATAGTTTGTTTAAGTTGTACATCTGTTTTTATTTAAAGCAGACAGTAAGTTAACTCAAGTTACAATCTGGGTATATTACATTGGGACAATTTGAAGGTATTTTGTAGATTGTATATATCAATAGTAAATATTTCAGTTATTGGAATATAATATTGAGCATTGGTGAAAGTAGTTTACAGTATGAGAATGCTACAATATGGTGTAAGACAGTATAGTTTTGTGCAGGTATTTATACTACAATGTTTACCTGGAGTTTACCTGGAGAGAGTTCCGGGGGTCAACGCCCCCGCGGCCCGGTCCGTGACCAGGCCTCCTGGTGGATCAGAGCCTGATCAACCAGGCTGTTACTGCTGGCTGCACGCAAACCAACGTACGAGCCACAGCCCGGCTGGTCAGGAACCGACTTTAGGTGCTTGTCCAGTGCCAACTTGAAGACTGCCAGGGGTCTGTTGGTAATCCCCCTTATGTATGCTGGGAGGCAGTTGAACAGTCTCGGGCCCCTGACACTTATTGTATGGTCTCGTAACGTTCTAGTGACACCCCTGCTTTTCATTGGGGGGATGTTGCATCGTCTGCCAAGTCTTTTGCTTTCGTAGTGAGTGATTTTCGTGTGCAAGTTCGGTACTAGTCCCTCTAGGATTTTCCAGGTGTATATAATCATGTATCTCTCCCGCCTGCGTTCCAGCGAATACAGGTTTAGGAACCTCAAGCGCTCCCAGTAATTGAAGTGTTTTATCTTCGTTATGCGCGCCGTGAAGGTTCTCTGTACATTTTCTAGGTCAGCAATTTCACCTGCCTTGAAAGGTGCTGTTAGTGTGCAGCAATATTCCAGCCTAGATAGAACAAGTGACCTGAAGAGTGTCATCATGGGCTTGGCCTCCCTAGTTTTGAAGGTTCTCATTATCCATCCTGTCATTTTTCTAGCAGATGCGATTGATACAATGTTATGGTCCTTGAAGGTGAGATCCTCCGACATGATCACTCCCAGGTCTTTGACATTGGTGTTTCGCTCTATTTTGTGGCCAGAATTTGTTTTGTACTCTGATGAAGATTTAATTTCCTCATGTTTACCATATCTGAGTAATTGAAATTTCTCATCGTTGAACTTCATATTGTTTTCTGCAGCCCACTGAAAGATTTGGTTGATGTCCGCCTGGAGCCTTGCAGTGTCTGCAATGGAGGACACTGTCATGCAGATTCGGGTGTCATCTGCAAAGGAAGACACGGTGCTGTGGCTGACATCCTTGTCTATGTCGGATATGAGGATGAGGAACAAGATGGGAGCGAGTACTGTGCCTTGTGGAACAGAGCTTTTCACTGTAGCTGCCTCGGACTTTACTCTGTTGACGACTACTCTCTGTGTTCTGTTAGTGAGGAAATTATAGATCCATCGACCGACTTTTCCTGTTATTCCTTTAGCACGCATTTTGTGCGCTATTACACCATGGTCACACTTGTCGAAGGCTTTTACAAAGTCTGTATATATTACATCTGCATTCTTTTTGTCTTCTAGTGCATCTAGGACCTTGTCATAGTGATCCAATAGTTGAGACAGACAGGAGAGACCTGTTCGAAACCCATGTTGCCCTGGGTTGTGTAACTGATGGGTTTCTAGATGGGTGGTGATCTTGCTTCTTAGGACCCTTTCAAAGATTTTTATGATATGGGATGTTAGTGCTATCGGTCTGTAGTTCTTTGCTGTTGCTTTACTGCCCCCTTTGTGGTGTGGGGCTATGTCTGTTGTTTTTAGTAACTGTGGGACGACCCCCGTGTCCATGCTCCCTCTCCATAGGATGGAAAAGGCTCGTGATAGGGGCTTCTTGCAGTTCTTGATGAACACGGAGTTCCATGAGTCTGGCCCTGGGGCAGAGTGCATGGGCATGTCATTTATCGCCTGTTCGAAGTCATTTGGCGTCAGGATAACATCGGATAGGCTTGTGTTAACCAAATTCTGTGGCTCTCTCATAAAAACTTCATTTTGATCTTCAACTCTCAGTCTGGTTAGCGGCTTGCTAAAAACTGAGTCATATTGGGACTTGATAGCTCACTCATTTCCTTGCTGTCATCTGTGTAGGACCCATCTTGTTTAAGTAGGGGCCCAATACTGGACGTTGTTCTCGACTTTGATTTGGCATAGGAGAACAAATACTTTGGGTTTCTTTCGATTTCATTTATGGCTTATAGTTCTTCCCGCGATTCCTGACTCCTATAAGATTCCTTTAGCTTAAGTTCGATGCTTGCTATTTCTCTGACCAGTGTCTCCCTACGCATTTCAGATATATTGACCTCTTTTAGCCGTTCTGTTATTCTTTTCCGTCACCTGTAAAGGGAGCGCCTGTCTCTTTCTATTTTACATCTACTCCTCCTTTTTCTTAGAGGAATAAGCCTTGTGCATACATCGAGCGTAGTATTGAGTTATGTATGAACTTTGGGTATTTAAATTTTGAAGTGTTAAGATTTAGGTAATTGGGAGATTTTAATTTAAGTAATGAGTGTTTAATATTTAGTTTAGGGTGACAAGATGGCTTTTGAGGAGACTTAAATTGATGTTCAGATTGGGTTACTTTAGTATTTACTGGTAATGAGTTCCAAATTTTGGGGCCCTTTATGTGCATAGAGTTCTTACATAATGTGGTATGGACACGGGGTACATCAAAAAGTGATCTGTGTCTTGTATTATGGCTGTGTGTCCTATTAAGGTTGGTGAGAAGTTTGAGTGAAGGGTTTATGTTTGAGTGTAGTGTTCTATGTATATAGTAGGTGCAAGAATAAATATGGATGTTCTTTATGGTGAGTAATTTTAGATTTTTGAATATTGGTGGAGTATGCTGTCTGGACTGCAAGCATAGTATCAAAGATATGGTACTATGTTCCACAACCAGTTTTCCTTGCCCTGTATCACTCATTTACCCCTATCTCACCTATGGAATTTGTGCATGGGGCTCAACAACAATAAATCATCTCAGACCACTAATAACCCAGCAAAAGGCTGCAATCAGAATGATGATAAATTCCCACTCCAGACAGCATACTCCACCAATATTCAGAAGTCTAAACTTAATCACCATAAAGAACATCCATACTTAATATTGTGCCTACTACATACATAGAACACTACACTCAAATATAAACCCTCTGCTCAAACTTCTCCTTACCAACCTTATCAGGACACACGCCCATAACGCAAGACACAGATCACTCTTTGATGTTCCCCGTGTCCATTTCACACTATGTACAAACTCTATGCACATAAAGGACCCAAAAATTTGGAATTCATTACCAGTGAATACCAAAGGAACCCTGTCTGTACATCAATTCAAAACTCTTCTTAAAGACCACATACTCACCCAAAACTAAATACTCGGTACTTAACTTTACCTACAAAGCTACCAGATCACTCCACTGCCTCAAAATATGATTGCTCATTGTGTTACTCCCCTAGCCTCAGAACCCCAAAAGTAAATGCTCAAAGTACAATAAATTCTCGTATTTTAACCTAATGCAAAAGTTGAATAACATATTAAATAGTTGTATAACCTAATGTATAATTAGTGCAACCTGATCAAACTATGTTTTGTATGTCTAGTGTTAAGTAATCAGTAATTATTAAGTTTAGACTGCCTGTAATGCCAAGGCATGATAGTGGCTCTCTTTGCACTACAAATCATTGTAAGCCCTCACTGTAAACTACCTATGTAAATATACTTCCTACAATGTCAACCACATTGTAAACTTGCAATGAAGTAAAAAAAATTGAAATTTGAAGTTTTAGCAATAAAGATTAAAAACCAAAACCTTGTCATGGAGGTTGTATACAAGCCTCTGGATGCAACTCCCCAGCAATTTCAGGAACAGCTTTTGAAAATTGACCACTCTGGAAAATCTCCCAACTCCTGCCCCAAACATCTTGCTACTGGGAGATTTTAACTTGAGACACCAAAAATAGAGGAGTGTAGCAGGTAATATTTTAGCAATCACCCCAGGAGGCAGCTCAAATATAAATTCACACACACACGAGCTATTAAATCTCTGCACCAGATTCACCTTAAACCAGAAAATATTAGAGCCTACAAGACTAGGAAATACGCTGGGCCTCATCTTCACTAACAACGATGATCTGATATATAATATAACCGTATCGAAGACAATACACTCGGATCACAACATATTAAGTGGTACAGACATGTATGCACAGGGCTCCTGACCAGCAAAATGTGATCAGTCATGAGGGTATCTTCACAAAATTCAACTTCATGTCCTAAATGAAACAAGCTGGGAAGATATGCTAAACAACACGGATCCAAACCTTTGCCTAGAAAAAATTAACTGTGGTTCTTGAGGTCTGCTCAAGGCACATTCCATTAAGAAAAAGAAAGAGAGATGTAAACTAGAAAGAGATGCTCCCTATACAGATGAAGATGAAGAATTACATTGCTGCTGAGATGGGCCAATATATCTGAAATATGAAGCAAGGCACTGGTCAGTGAAATAGCAAATATCGAACTTAAGTTGAAGAATTCTTACAGGAGACAAGAATCTCAGGAAGAACTAAAAGCCATAAGGGAAATTGAAAACAACCCAAAATACTTCTTCTCTTATGCCAAACCTAAGGGAAAAACAACATCCAATATTGGGCCCCTGCTTAGGCGAGATGGGACATACACAGATGACAGCATGACAGTGTTCATCGAGCGTTTACCCAGACTAAGGGTCGACAATCTAAATGAATTCTTTATGAACAAGACCCAAAATTTTGTCATGTCAAAATCTCTGATGTTATCCTAGCACCACAAAACTTCGAAAAGGCAATAAATGACATGCCCATGCACTCTGCCCCAGGTCCAGATTCATGGAACTCTGTGTTTTTCAAGAACTGCAAGAAGCCCCTGTCATGTGGAGAGGGAGCATGGACACTGGGGTCATCCCACACTCACTAAAAAAACAGACATAGCCCCACAGACTGATAGCACTAACATCAAATATCAAAAAAATCTTTGAAAGGGTTCTAAGAAGCAAGATCACCAACTTCCTAGATACCCATTAATTACACAACCCAGGGAACGCGGGTTTAGAGCAGGTCGCTCCTGCCTGTTCCAGCTACTGGATGCTACAGAGGATAAATAAAATGCAGATGTAGTATACACAGACTGCAAAAGCCTTCGACAAGTGCGACCATGGTGTAATAGCGCACAAAATGCATGATAAAGGAATAACAGGAAAAGTTGGTAGGTGGATTTATAACTTCCTAACAAATAGAACACAAAGAGTAATAGTAAACAGAGTAAAGTTTGAGGCAGCTACAGAGAAAAGCTCTGTTCCACTAGGCACACTACTTGCTCCCATCCTGTTCCTCATCCTCATATCTTACATAGAGATGTAAGCCATAGCTCTGTGTTTTCCTTTGTAGATGATACCCGAATTGCCATGACAGCCTCCTCCATCGACGACACCACAAGACTCCAAGCGGACATCAACCAAGTCTTCAAATAATAATAATAATGATAATTTTTATTTGGACATTATACATAGTTGTACAAGGAATTATAGTAGATGGGTGTACATGCCAAAATCCCCTTGTATGCAGAGCATTATGGGCAGGCTTAAGATTAACTTAAGATTAACTAAGCACAATAACTCATCTAATGACCATATGACCTATTTTTGCACTACAAATCATTGATTTTACTCGATCTGATTCGATTATATTATACATTGTTATGCTACAAATTTGTACAACTTTAATGCTTCTTATTTGAAATACTCATTTGTACTTCATGTTGTAATTTGTTTACTGTAAATTTTACTACTGAATATATCATTGCTTAGTTATTCTTAAGTTAATTTTAAGCCTGCCCATAATGCTCTGCATACAAGGGGCTTTTGGCATGTACACCCAATCACTATATTTCTTTGTAGAACTATGTATCATGTCCAAATAAAAAATAAATAAATAAATAAATAAAAAGCAATGATATATTCAGTGGTAAAAATTACAGTAAACAAATTACAACATGAAGTACAAATGAGTATTTTAAACAATGAAATTTGAAAATTTCAATTAAGAAGCATTATAGTTGTACAAATTTGAACCATTACAATGTATAATATAATAAAATGATCAGTATACTATATGAAGTCATACAATTTATTAATCCAATCAAATCAAATATAATCAATGATTTGTAGTGCAGAAACAGGTCATATGGTCGTTAGATGGGTTACTGTGCATTCAAGAGAATGGATTATTCTATTAGGTAATGTAATTAAAAAGCAAAGTTTGATAGGGTCACAGGTTATACATTTATGAAATACAGTTATTCAATATTTATTTAGTTGTGGGTGAGTAAGTGGTTTTTAAGAAGAGTCTTGAATTGATAAACAGACAGTGTTTCTTTTGTATTCACGGGTAATGAATTCCAGATTTTTGGGCCTTTTATGTGCATAGAGTTTTTACATAGTGTGAGATGGACACGAGGAACATCAAAGAGTGATCTGTGCCTTGTGTTATGGTCATGTGTTCTGTTGAGGTTGGTAAGAAGTTTGAGGGGAGGGTTTATATCTGAGTTTATTGTTCTATGTATGTAGTAGGCACAATAATAAGTATGGATGTTTTTTACGGTGAGTAAGTTTAGAGTTTTGAATATTGGTGGAGTATGCTGCCTGGAGTGGGAATTTGTTATCATTCTGACTGCAGCCTTTTGTTGGGTAATTAATGGTCTGAGATGATTTATTGATGTTGAGCCTCATGCACAGATTCCATAGGTGAGATAGGGGTAAATGAGTGAGTGATATAGGGCCAGGAGGGCTGACTGTGGAACATAGTACCGTATCTTCGATAGTATGCCTACTGTCTTGGAGATTTTCTTGGAAATTTGTTGTACATGTGTTTGAAATTTGAGTCTATTATCAAGGTGGATTCCTAAGAATTTTCCCTCTGTGAGCTTTGTGATAGGTGATCCGTTTATCATTATTTTAAGAGGGACATCTGTAGATCTGTTTCCAAACTGAATGGGCCACTCAAAACAATATGAAGTTCAATGAAGAGAAATTTGAGCTACTCACATATGAAAAACTTGAGGAAATTAAAACTGTATCAGGGTATACAATAAATTCTAACCATACAATAGAGTGAAAAAGTGATGTGAAGGACCTGGGAGTGATAATGTCAGAGGATCTCACATTCAAAGACCACAATTATGTATCTACTGCATGTCAGAAAAATGATAGGATGGATAATGAGAACCTTCAAAACTAGGGATGCCAAGCCATGATGATTCTCTTCAAATCGCTTGTTCTCTCTAGGCTGCAATACTACTGTTCACTAACTGTCCCCTTCAAGGTAGGCAAAATTGCTGACCTGGAGAGTGTACAAAGAACTTTCACGGCACACATAAGTACGATAAGGCACCTAAATTACTGGAAATGGTTAAAGTCCTTTGATTTGTATTTCCTGGAATGCAGGCGAGACAGATACATGATAATATACACTTGGAAAATCCTAGGGGGATTAGTACCGAACTTGCTCATGATTATTATTATTATTATTATTATAATCAAGGGGGAAGCGCTAAACCCATAGGATTATACAGCGCCCAGGGGAGGGGGGGATGTGGAAGGCATTCAGGCTTAATTCGGGGAACTGGAGCACAGATCCAATTCCCTAAATCAAGAGCCCCTCACGAACATCAAACTTGCTCATGAAAATCACTTCCTATGAAAGCAAAAGACTTAGCAGAGTCTTTTGCTTTCATAGGACATACGAACCACAGCCGGGCTGTGGTTCGTATGTCAGTCCACGTGTGGCCAGCAGTAACAGCCTGACTGATCAGACCCTGATCCACTGCAAGGCCTAGTCTCAGATCAGGCCACAGGGGTGTTGTGTTGACCCATGAAACCCTCTCCAGGTATACACCAGGTATACTCGTACATTAGTGATACTCATGATGTAGACATATTAACACCTCATTTAATATGTGGACGAAAATTGGAAGCTGCACCTATCTATAGAGATAATTCTAAAAAAATTGTAATAAGGCCTACTAGGAGAACAGCCACTCGAGCTAGAGTTGGCTGAAATCATCTCATAGAGGAAGAAGCAATTTAAGTCGTTTATCAATGACCATCCCCTGGCTGCAGTGTAGAAAATTTTGGATTTTCCTAAATTCAGCATGTGTAAATTTGAATAATACAATTGTGCAATAAAATGTGATGCTGATTTGACCCTTTCGAGAAATTTCGAATGAGTGGGGGTAAAACAGCTGCTGAGTAACACGGAAGGGGATGCCATTTTGTAATTTGTGAACATTGGTTGTTGTGGAAAATTCAGCTAATAATTCAGCGTCTTCCATGCCAAATTGGGGAGTATCAGCCTGAATTTGTAAGAACCCATGTTAATGTCCTCTGCTGAAGAATAAAAAAAAAAAAAATCTGCTGAAGAATAGGAACAGGAAATTTGCAGGACCTCAAGAATTACGTGTGGATGGTGGGAGATAAGGGATACAACCATCACTCACAGGGATGCACCATTAGTCCTTGCATTTAGATCTCTAGCTGGCCACTGTCAGGTCTAGGTGTCAGGCAGGTGTTGTGGTGGAGTAATTAAATAAGTTGTAATACGAATTTCTTTGGTGTATCTAGCTGTATAGTCCTTGTGGCTTAGCGCTTCTTTTTTTATTATAATAATAATTTGGTGTACCTAGCAAGCCTAATCATATGCAGTCCACAATTTTAATTTACCCAAGTAGCTGTTTTTAATATTGTAATTATTAATTTAATGTCAGGTCTAGCTTTTTGTGAGAGTGGTGAAGAAGTGGGCATCGAGGGAGTGACAGTTTAGCGACCTGCTATGACTGAAGTCCCACTTATCTCATCCAAATTACTCGCAGGAAATAATTCAGGTAATACCCTGTAAACCTCCTGCAGGTAATTTACTCACAAAATAATAATTCTCATATATAAACTGTATATAAAGTACACTGAGAGACACACCTCTCAATGTGTAAATTCTTGTCGACTGAGACATACAGTTGGTTGGCTAATTGTACTTAATCTTACCGACTAGTTATATTTTCATGCCATTTATTTTTGTTATATCTTAATATACTTAAGATGAAGCGCTAAACCAACAGGGACCACTAAACAGCTGGTTAATAACAAGCAATCAGGTTCTAAGGAAGGGGAGGACTGATCTAATTCCTTTGATCAAGAGCCCCTCACCGACATGAACCTACCTTGAGGATCACACCATTCAGTCTACTCTTCTCATTTACTGTCGATCTTCCATTTTTTTGCTCGGCCTCACCACGACCACTAGTGATTGTCGCTACAACTGTGCAGTACTGCCAATATGAGCGAACTACTAGGTATAAGTGAAGTATTACATATATAAGTGCACTACTCCATACATAAGTGAAGTGCTACATAGCTGGCAACTACTCGCCTCACACGGCGGGGATAATCAGGTTTGTTCCATGGAATGGGGAGTAGTGCTTCACTTCCTTGGTGACCGAGAGGTAAAAAACTCTTTCTTTGAGTGGTTTGAGGGTTTTGTTAGACTGAGAGGTTAGAGCTCTTTCTTTGAGCTGTTTGAAGGTTCTTTTAGACAAGTGAAAAATAAGAGCTCTTTGAGAAGTTTGAAGATTTTGTTAGACACGTGGGATAATAAAAGAATGTATACTCTTATTTTTATTAAGGAGGTCACTTTATATAATGAAAACACAGCCCCGGGAGCTCAGGCCTTGCTTGCACGAAGGTCAACACGAGTTAGAGGAGATACTAGATGGGAGTAACTTATCTCCTCCTGGTCCAGACAGGAGCAACCATATCCTCCTGGTCCAGACAGGAGCAACCATATCCTCCTGGTCAAGACAGGAACAACCATATCCTCCTGGTCCAGACAAGAACAACCATATCCTCCTAGTCCAGACAGGAACAACCATATCCTCCTAGTCCAGACAGGAACAACCATATCCTCCTAGTCCAGACAGGATCAACAATATCCTCCTAGTCCAGACAGGAGCAACTATATCCTCCTGGTCCGCACAGGAGCAACCATATCCTCCTGGTCCACACAGGAGCAACCATGTCCTCCTGGTCCAGACAGGAGCAACCATATCCTCCTAGTCCAGACAGGAACAACCATATCCTCCTAGTCCAGACAGGAACAACCATATCCTCCTAGTCCAGACAGGAACAACCATATCCTCCTAGTCCAGACAGGAGCAACCATATCCTCCTAGTCCAGACAGGAGCAACTATATCCTCCTGGTCCGCACAGGAGCAACCATATCCTCCTGGTCCACACAGGAGCAACCATATCCTCCTGGTCCAGACAGGAGCAACCATATCCTCCTGGTCCAGACAGGAGGAACCATATCTCCTGGTCCAGACAGGAGCAACCATATCCTCCTAGTCCAAACAGGAGCAACCATATCCTCCTGGTCCAGACAGGAGCAACCATATCCTCCTGGTCCAAATAGAAGCAACCATATCCTCCTGGTCCAGACAGGAGCAACCATATCCTCCTGGTCCAGACAAGAGCAACTATATCCTTCTGGTCCAGACAGGAGCAACCATATCCTCCTGGTCCAGACAAGAGCAACCATATCCTCCTGGTCCAGACAGGAGCAACCATATCCTCCTGGTCCAGACAAGAGCAACCATGTCCTCCTGGTCCAGACAAGAGCAACCATATCCTCCTGGTCCAGACAAGAGCAACCATATCCTCCTGGTCCAGACAAGAGCAACCATATCCTCCTGGTCCAGACAAGAGCAACCATATCCTCCTGGTCCAGACAAGAGCAACCATATCCTCCTGGTCCAGACAAGAGCAACCATATCCTCCTGGTCCAGACAAGAGCAACCATATCCTCCTGGTCCAGACAAGAGCAACCATATCCTCCTGGTCCAGACAAGAGCAACCACATCCTTCTCTGGCCAGCTCTACCCTCCATCAGCAGTTGCTTCTGCTGGTTCCTGACGTGTTTTGATGACACAGTACGTGCGCTGCCGTACTCATCAACACTGGTGTGGTATAACAAACAAGACATGGGTACTGCTCACGAATGTATTTCAATGAAACTTCTGCAACTGAAGAGAAACTTTTAACTAGAAACGCTCACAAAGAGCGAATTAATGGATTGATAAAGTTCTTAGTGAACTGATCATTTGACAGACGAAGCTCCAGGTGAGCTAATTCTTGTATAACATAGGCGAAGCTTGGCCACCATGTCCTCTACAAGGATTCATGGCAGGGAGAGCCACCAAATTCATGGCAGGGAGAGCCACCAGACTCATGGCAGGGAGAGCCACGAGACTCATGGCAGGGAGAGCCACCAGACTCATGGCAGGGAGAGCCACGAGACTCATGGCAGGGAGAGCCACCAGACTCATCGCAGGGAGTCACCAGACTCATGACAGAGAAAGCCACCAGACTCATGGCAGAAAGAGCCACCAGACTTATGGCAGAGAGAGCCACCAGATTCATGGCAGAGAGAGCCACCAGACTCATGGCAGGGAGAGCCACGAGACTCATGGCAGAGAGAGACACCAGACTCATGACAGAAAGAGCCACCAGACTTATGGCAGAGAGAGCCACCAGACTCATGGCAGGGAGAGCCACCAGACTCATCGCAGGGAGTCACCAGACTCATGACAGAAAGAGCCACCAGACTTATGGCAGAGAGAGCCACCAGACTCATGGCAGGGAGAGCCACGAGACTCATGGCAGAGAGAGCCACCAGACTCATGGCAGGGAGAGCCACGAGACTCATGGCAGAGAGAGCCACCAGACTCATGACAGAAAGAGCCACCAGACTTATGGCAGAGAGAGCCACCAGACTCATGGCAGGGAGAGCCACGAGACTCATGGCAGGGAGAGCCACCAGACTCATCGCAGGGAGTCACCAGACTCATGGCAGAAAGAGCCACCAGACTTATGGCAGAGAGAGCCACCAGATTCATGGCATGGAAGGCCACCAGGGCCGTGTGAATACCTCTTTATCTGTGCCAATCTCTCCTTTGCCAGAGATGACTGGTGCCATGTGCTAGTACAACAGTGCCGCCCAGGTTGTTCCTGGTTCACAAACCTCTGCTTTACACAGTTGTACCGCCACCTGTATCACTACAAGTTTTTCAATATACTGAATTAATTTTATCCTAATTTATTTACAAATCTCGTGAAAATCATAATAGATCAACTTGGAAAACATGACACTAATTTTTCTCTAACCAACCTGAACTTAGTAATTATTTTAGTTTACCAATCATAAGATTTTTGTACTCTTTCAGGGAATAACTGACCATCTGATTAACAAATAATTTACAGAAGATATGTAGACCGAGAAGCTCATTACATATATTGACCCCAAAAAAGTGTATGGTGTTTAAACCCCAAGTGTGTGATTATGTTATATTTAATATAAGTGTCAAGGTTCCTTGCAGCTGCCTGTCTACTTTGGTTCTTAGAAAGATCACACACACACAAACACACACACACACACACACACACACACACACACACACACACACACACACACACACACACACACACACACACACACATCACAATTAGAAATTAGATAAAGTGCAAAGGTTTGCAACAAGGCTAGTTCCAGAGCTGAGGGAAATGTCCTATGAAGAAAGGTTAAGGGAAATCGGTCTGACAACACTGGAGGACAGGAGGGTCAGGGGAGACATGATAACGACATACAAAATACTGCGTGGAATAGACAAGGTGGACAGAGACAGGATGTTCCAGAGATGGGACACAGAAACAAGGGGTCACAATTGGAAACTGAAGACTCAGATGAGTCAAAGGGATGTTAGGAAGTATTTCTTCAGTCATAGAGTAGTTAGGAAGTGGAATAGTCTGGCAAGTGATGTAGTGGAGGCAGGAACTATACATAGTTTTAAGACGAGGTATGATAAAGCTCATGGAGCAGGGGGAGAGAGGACCTAGTAGCGGTCGGTGATGAGGCGGGGCCACGAGCTGAGTCGCGACCCCTGCAACCACAATTAGGTGACTACAATTAGGTGAGTACACACACACATACACACACACCACACACACACACACACACACACACACACACACACACAACAGCTTCTCCAGCCCGTGTGTCTTCATAACTACTGTTTTCTTTATTCTGATCAACAATTCTCGATTAATTCATCTGTTGCCTCTTAAGTATTGTGTTTCTTCGTTTCGGTAAATTTTCAGATGGAACTGACAATAAATGTCATAATATTGATAAAGTTGCTGTGAGGCCATGGCATCATGTACGATCTAAATTACTGCAGTTTGGGTTATATCACAAAATAATTTTATTTATTGCTATAATCATCACTATTTTTATGCTGTTACATCTGTTAAAGAATAATGTGGTTGGAGCCAGACGTACAACAGTCACTACTGTCACCTCTGACCTGGAGCCAGACGTACAACAGTCACTACTGTCACCTCTGACCTGGAGCCAGACGTACAACAGTCACTACTGTCACCTCTGACCTGGAGCCAGACGTACAACAGTCACTACTGTCACCTCTGACCTGGAGCCAGACGTACAACAGTCACTACTGTCACCTCTGACCTGGAGCCAGACGTACAACAGTCACTACTGTCACCTCTGACCTGGTGCCAGACGTACAACAGTCACTACTGTCACCTCTGACCTGGAGCCAGACGTACAACAGTCACTACTGTCACCTCTGACCTGGAGCCAGACGTACAACAGTCACTACTGTCACCTCTGACCTGGAGCCAGACGTACAACAGTCACTACTGTCACCTCTGACCTGGAGCCAGACGTACAACAGTCACTACTGTCACCTCTGACCTGGAGCCAGACGTACAACAGTCACTACTGTCACCTCTGACCTGGAGCCAGACGTACAACAGTCACTACTGTCACCTCTGACCTGGAGCCAGACGTACAACAGTCACTACTGTCACCTCTGACCTGGAGCCAGACGTACAACAGTCACTACTGTCACCTCTGACCTGGAGCCAGACGTACAACAGTCACTACTGTCACCTCTGACCTGGAGCCAGACGTACAACAGTCACTACTGTCACCTCTGACCTGGAGCCAGACGTACAACAGTCACTACTGTCACCTCTGACCTGGTGCCAGACGTACAACAGTCACTACTGTCACCTCTGACCTGGTGCCAGACGTACAACAGTCACTACTGTCACCTCTGACCTGGTGCCAGACGTACAACAGTCACTACTGTCACCTCTGACCTGGTGCCAGACGTACAACAGTCACTACTGTCACCTCTGACCTGGTCTCTCACAACACCACAACAACAACATTCAACAAAATATTATCTTTTTTTTCAATATAATTATCTAGTCATGCAGAACAAGTTCTCTTCAGAAGATCTTCCCTGAGCTCCATCAACCCGGACAAACAAACTTCTGTATTAAACTGGTATTAATCAAGCAAGGTAGGAAACGTGGTGTTTGCTATGTACACAAGAAATGTTTAGTGGTACAAAACACACACACACACACACACACACACACATACACACACAAACACACACACACAAACATGCAAAATTTAACAACGAATTTTTTATATATAAACGGAGAGATGAGGGTAATGGAAGGAGGAACAGAGTTTCTCATAAAAAAATACTGATTCAAGATTTGAAGGTTCATTTAAAGTCGTGTCCGAGTGGTTTTTTTTTCCAGATAGTATAAATGGTGAGATTTTGTTGGTATTTTTAACTCCGGGGGTTAAAAATACCAGGATAACCCAATACAGCCAGTGCTTCATCGAGGACTGTCCCTCTTATTTCCATTGGAGTCTTTTACTCTTCCCCCCTAGGATGCGACCCACACCAGTCGAGGAGACAGTAACTACAGTAAACAGCAAAAGAGGAGACAACAACATAGTAGAAAGCGAGAGAGGAGACAGTAACTATAGTAGACAGTAAGAGAGGAGACAGTATAGTAGACAGCAAGAGGGGAGACAATAACTACAGTAGACAGCAAGAGAGGAGACAGTAATTACAGTAGGCAGCAGGAGGGGAGACAGTTACTACAGTAGACAGCGAGAGAGGAGACAGTAACTATAGTAGACAGTAAGAGAGGAGACAGTAACTACAGTAGACAGCGAGAGAGGAGACAGTAACTAAACAACGAGAGAGATCATAAAGAGACACAAGAACGTAGAGAAGGATGACCTAGTATCTTCAGTAGAGAAAGACTGCTGTAGTAGGATGAAAGAGAAGGTAGTGTGCGCTGCAACCACAATACTGAAAACACTTTAAATCAAAGATGGGATACCAAAAACATAATTATAATCCTGTAACTACAAACAGATATTCATACACATTACAAATTAAGCACTAAACATGGGATACCACGAACATGCTGTAAGTCTGTCTGAAATACAGATAGGTAATCTACCCTCTCTCTCTCTCTCTCTCTCTCTCTCTCTCAAACACACACACACGTACATACAAGCACACATATGCACACATGAGCACTCAAATACACGTGTGCACCGAGTGCGCACGCTGAGCTTGTCAAGTTCAACTCGTATAGTTCATTTGTAACATCGCATGTTATGTAGCATCACTTCTCTCACACTGACGTGGCACACCAGCTTCCCTTAGTCTCACATGCTTTTATTTTGACTCCTGGAAAGTTCACATATTCTTTAGGAGCGAAAGTTAAAGAAATGCGTATGAACACTGACGAATTTTCACATAGGAGCAACGAATTAATAATTATAATAAAAAAGCATCCAGACTTAATTTTGATCATAACAGATGCTGTGTTCTTAAGGGGATACAGAATAGTGAGAGAAACTGATGAAGAGAGGCATTTCTGTAAGTATAAAGAGATTAGATTCTACAAAAATGAGTAATATTAGACTAAAGGTAGAACAAATAACAAGATTAATAGGTAGTAGCAGTCATATGTTCCAAACAAAAAACACAAGACAAGTAACACTGCAGCAACACACACAGTAGAAATGACAGCACGTGTGCCAACCAGAACTAGAGGAATCCTGTTAATTATTAACAGACTTGAGAGATGGATATCGTCATGAGACACCATTAATATGGAAGGGCATTTTCATATATGTAACTACAAGGAACTTCCTATCCCAGTATACCGAGGAACCAATAACGTTGAAACTAGATCTGGTAGTCACCTTAAACGACAGAAATAGAGAAAATAGGAAATGAAGAACAACCATACGAGGGGGTGATCGCTAGGTACTAACATTCCACTGCCTCACAAAGACAGAAACAAGCCAGAGGAAACGAGCAAAAAAAAAAAAAAGTGACTGAAGTAACTAAAGTTGGAATAACTTTCCTAAGAAAAACACAGTGAGATTTTCGAAATGTTCGTAAAAAAACCCCACTTGAAATAATGGAGTACCTCACTCGATACTGCTGGGAAACAATGTAAACATCCGTCTCTCCACATCCACCCTACTCATCCACATCCCCCTTCACCACATAACCACACACACACACACACACGCCAGGAGCTATGACTCGACCCCTGCAACCACAAATAGGTGAGTACACGTACGCAAGAGACAGCCGGAAGCCGAGTCTCGACCCCTGCAACCACAATAAGGTGAGTACACTCACACACACACAAAACTACACACACACCTACTAGCACCTCTAACACTAATGATCATAAAAATTTTGCCAGAGGTGTGTTTGTGGTGAAGGTTGGTGTCAGCAACCCTGCAACCCTAGACCGGTGGTGGTCAGGTTGGTGTCAGCAACCATGCAACCCTAGACCGGTGGTGGTCAGGTTGGTGTCAGCAACCCTGCAACCCTAGACCGGTGGTGGTCAGGTTGGTGTCAGCAACCCTGCAACCCTGGACCGGTGGTGGTCAGGTTGGTGTCAGCAACCCTGCAACCCTAGACCGGTGGTGGTCAGGTTGGTGTCAGCAACCATGCAACCCTGGACCGGTGGTGGTCAGGTTGGTGTCAGCAACCATGCAACCCTGGACCGGTGGTGGTCAGGTTGGTGTCAGCAACCATGCAACCCTGGACCGGTGGTGGTCAGGTTGGTCTCAGCAACCCTGCAACCCTGGACCGGTGGTGGTCAGGTTGGTCTCAGCATAGAGTCATTCGCTAATACGGATTATTACGTTGACTGATTATTCAAGATCTCGTCAGATCTTCACTGACACGACGGGAATCCTGCACACTGTATAATTTAACAGCTCGGTCATTATTAAGTAAAAATAAATACAAGTGTTTGTATATTAGGGCACACTAGGGGAGGCCGTGTGCGGTAAATGTGAAGGCACTGGTGGAGCCCATGTACCGGTACAAGTGTTGAAAGTAGCGAAGCACCGGTCTCACTCACCTCAAACAACAGATTACCTCGAGTGAGGCGAGTCAATTGTCAATGGCTTCAGAACATCACATTTAGGTGTGAGAGAGACTTAGGTTATTAAGGATGATTGTGTTTACTGTCTCAGTGTTCACGTGTTCACGAAGAAAGAAGTACAGTCCTAAATCTGCTCCTGTTGCAGACTCTCAGGGATAAAAATAAACACAACGGTTGACAAAAAAAACTAGACCATGTTAGACATTTTCTTCAAATGCCAGTTCGTCTAAACTACTTTTTTCAACCGTTTCCATAACAAGAATTTCGAGAGTCTTCTTTGTGTTGAAGTTCAGGTACACCATATAAAAGTACTTTGATTTTCCTCTGAGGGCAAAGGGAACAGTGAACGTTAATCTTTGAAGAAGATTTACCAACACAGTTTAGTGGAGCCACTGGTGGTACGTCCTGCTGGCTGTCTGGTGGATGACACTTAAACCTCTAACGTTCACTACGAATACACACGTTTTTTGAGATGAAACTAAACAAAGTTTCAGGCCGCCCTGGAACTTTTCTCAAGTCAGGAAGCGACTTAATAATGTTCTAGAATTGATCGGCCACCTCCAGTTTGCGGGTTTGTTATAAATTGTCTCAGCTACGGTGACTTATATCCTTGCAGAACACTATCTAACAGTATTCGCAAACACTATATCTATATGTTGGGACAATGACCATCGAGTCCGACTCGCTCACAGCACCACAAAATCACCACCAGACAACCATTAACATGCTCACCACCGCAAAATTACCACCACTGGCTCCGATAACATTATTTCCGTGTTGGCAAAGGTAACAGGCGGAATATCAGGGTCACACACCGTACATGTTGACTACACGTAGCTACAGTTTCATAACAAGAGTTGTATACAGAGAGCTGCCAATATATTTGTTTATTTACATTTGTTAGGGAGGAGGTAAATTTGGATTCTGGGGAACACGGAGATGTCAAACAAAAAAAAAAAATGTTAGTTTGTAAATAGTGGAAGTATAAGGGATGTAACCAGTGGGTACAAAAATGCTATTGATATATAATAAAATAGGTATAAAATGCATATATATTACATCCAGAGATAAGGTGTCCGAGCTTGTGTGTGTGTGTGTGTGTGTGTGTGTGTGTGTGTGTGTATGTGTGTGTGTGTGTGTGTGTGTGTACTTGTTGTAAGGAGTGGACCGGGCCGCGGGGGCACTGACCCCCGGAACACCCTCCAGGTAATATATAAGCCGTGCTTTTGAAAGCTCTTTGTTGACTTTGCTTATTCGGCAACGACCGAATCTGCCAAGTAAGTCGAGCAAATTTTTTTTTCTGCATTTGAGAAAATCAATTGAATCATCATGAAATTAATGTTTTATTGGTTTTAAAAAATCCTGACTAAAATTAGATTAATGTTAGGTAGACTGGATTACACAATATTGCGTCAGTGAAGTAAGATTTAGTCAATCTGCTAAGTGAGTTTTGCTTCAGAATTTAAAATGTGTAAACAGACCACGGTACGGGTGGGGATAGAACTCGCGGCAAGTGAGTCGTAAAATTCCAGGCCAGCGCGTAAGCCACTAAGCCAGCTGACTACAATAAGATTCATCCAACTAGATATATTTATACACCATAGGGAGGTTAACTGTGACCACTTGTGGTCATAGTGGGACCCATTTTAACCTCCTTATGGTATATAAATATACCAAGTTGCATGAATCTTATTGTAGCCAGCTGGCCCAGTGGCTTACGCGCTGACCTGGAATTTTACAACTCACTTGCCGCGAGTTCTATTCCCGCCCGTACCGTGATTTGTTTGCAATCGTGTCATTACGATTTCGTGAGTCATGTGTAAACAATGCTTTATACAATACTACTGCTTGTCAATATCTCCTCCAACAAGTAGAGTTGGTTTTGTCTAATTGGCTTATGAGGCACGGTAAAATAGCACAAGTGAATGCCACTAGCGGTACGTATAGATATACAGTGTGTGTGTGCGTGTGTGTGTGTGTGTGTGTGTGTGTGTGTGTGTGTGTGTGTGTGTGTGTGTGTGTGTGTGTGTGTGTGTGTGTGAGCACGAACACGAGGACGACCAGAAGAAGCACTTAGTGAAGGAGCTTGTAAAGGACACCGAGAACGAGGACGGTGACTAGGGCGAGGACAACTATTGTGATGATCTTGGCGAAGGTGTTCATGTTGTGCTCGGCCTCCATGTATGGGTCTCTGGGCTTGGGTCGGTCGATGGAGTTCTGCACGAGGGTCGGGAACGCCAGTTTCTGCGTGAACGATAGTTTGGGTACTGGTTCGGGCAGGTAGGGCAGGTTGTACGGGTTGTGCAGAAGATGGTGGGTCTGGTTGCCGCCTCCCGGACCGCCTTGCGTCGGGTCATAGTCGAAGGAGTCGTAGTCGTAGTCCATACTGAAGTAGGGATTGAGGGAGCGAGCCAGGGAACGCAAGCTCAGCAGGGAGGGGCGACGGGAACGCTGTGATTCTTGTCCTGAACGAAATAGAACACACAGTTGAGGAATTTTGAACAGTACAGTAACTGATACAATACACAAGCAAGTAACCCACAATTACAGAGGCTGGAACAATTCCCAACCCATAAATTAAAAAGAAAATCAGGACGATGTTCGGGTCCGTCCTGAGACTTGGTAATAGCACATTACGGACAGAAACGTCGTCCGGTCTTCATTTCGGACCTGAGTAGTAGTTATGACTAACATTATAACTTGCAGTTACCAAGAATGTTGAAATATTGCAATCATAAAATTCTTGCTTGCATATTTACTGTTATTTCCATCTCGAAACACACCAATAAAAATGATAACGGTTTAATATATATGGACATTTATGAGTAAATTTTGAATGGATTTTCGTATAAAAAATTTTTCCTCCAAAATCTAATTCTTATTCAATAAGAAACTCACAGTGAACTGTGAGTCTCTTACATACATATAGTATAAAATGCAAAATATTTAATTTTCGGCAACCAAATTGACGTTATTGTGGTTGATGGGGTTCGACACTGGAGGAGTAGTGGAGCCGTTTGGTGTGGTCTTGTGGGATGAGCATAACTGTGGGGGACCAGGGATGAGCCATGAGGTTGCCCACAACACTACAACTATCCCCGTCATCCCGTGGCCCTCACCCGTCATCCCCCTAATCATCAGCAGCGTGTACAACAACGACAGCAGGGAGAGTATAGAGGTGGGCATCAGGCTGCTAGAGTTGTATACGTGTGTTAAGTTTGTGAAACCCAAGATAAGGAGATTCCAAGTCATGGAGCCGTATGTGATGGTTTCCAACGGCAAGGGAGGATGCAACGCTAGGGCTGGCTTCGATCACACTCCAGGCTTCATTTCCTACGTTCACTTGCACTCCCCTGAGTGCATCCGACGCGTCGGACACGTCATACACGAGCTGATGCACGTTCTAGGTTTTTATCACGAGCACCAGCGACAGGACCGGGACGAACACATCAGGGTCATCTACGAGAACATCCTACCGGATCACGAGTTCAACTTCCGTAAGATGTACGACGAGACCTTTGGCTTGCCGTACGACGTAGCCTCCGTCATGCACTACGGCACTCGAGGGTTCTGTAAGAACTGTTCCAGGGATACGATCGAGGCTCTTCCCGGAGAACGCAACGCCCACATGATGGGACAGAGACTGAATCTCAGTAGGACCGACGTGGCCCGGGTAAACCGACTCTACGACTGCGGGGAGATGTACCTAGGGGACGACCTGCCAGGGGCCGTTCCTTACCGCATATGGAGGATGAACCAAAAAAGAGACGTAGTAGGTTTTGCCAACAGATACCTTCAACTCAGCCCCTGAAGTCGAAATATATTTAACTAAAGTTTGGAATTCCTTGCAGACTTTTTAATATATTTAAACTTCAGGGGAATATTTGATTTTTTTCCTTAATAAATCTCCAGAGAGTTCGCAAAGAGATGCAACTTCCTTCTAACATCACCTCCTTCCCCTGACCTTTACTTATAACACAGCCATTACAACTGCATCTCCTCCTCCTCCTGCCCTTCACCTGTAACTTGTCAAAACACCTGTTATTCTTTTATGATCATTTGTAATACCAAAATCAACATACATGAACTCGACAGAGAGCGGGTTGAGGATCGAGCCTCCAGCACTCTTTACTCTGAATAAGCCATACAGGTTTAACGCTTCGCTGAATGAAATCTAATCTAGCGGCTACTAAGACTTAATCACATATGCACATAAATAGAGAAAATCTATAGACGGGAGCAGAGTGTAAACGGAGACTGTGTATATTTCGATCTTCGTCTGAGATCTTCTTCAGTACAGGAGAGTGAAAAATCTTGGCTTATTTTTATTAAAAAAGTTTACACTCTCCTGGGTATCTCTAATACCCTCGCATTCACCTGGGTATCTTTAATACCCTCACATTCACCTGGGTATCTCTAATACTTTTATATTCACCTGGGTATCTATAATACCTTCACATTCACCTGGATATCTCCAGTACCTTCACATTCACCTGGGTATCTCCAGTATCTTCACATTCACCTGGATATCTCCAGTACCTTCACATTCACCTGGGTATCTCCAGTATCTTCACATTCACCTGGATATCTCCAGTACCTTCACATTCACCTGGATATCTCCAGTACCTTCACATTCACCTGGGTATCTCCAGTATCTTCACATTCACCTGGATATCTCTAATTCCTTCAAATTCACCTGGGCATCGTCAAGGCATCCTGCCCGCCTCACCTGGCAGCTGGAGTCTGAAGCTGGGGTGACGCTCGACAGTGGTGTTGGACCTGGGGTAGGGCTGAGAAAGGGAGTGGGTCCGAGAGAGCTCCGAGCGGAGGGAGAGCCTGGAGGAGCCTGGAGACATGGCAGACCCGCCGCTCTCCGTGAAGGAGCACATGGAGTTGACAGAGAGAGTCACCATCTCAGGTGCTCCTTGCTCGCTCTGTATGCTGTCTGACCGCGAACACTGCAAAGACGGGAAGCTTTAGTCACAGTGAACACTACAGTGACGGGAAGGTTTAGTGAGAGTGAGCGCTACAGTGACAGGAAGGTTTAGTGAGAGTGAACACTACAGTGACGGGAAGGTTTAGTGAGAGTGAGCACTACAGTGACGGGATGGTTTAGTGAGAGTGAACACTACAGTGACGGGAAGGTTTAGTGACAGTGAACACTACAGTGACAGGAAGGTTTAGTGACAGTGAACACTACAGTGACGGGATGGTTTAGTGACAGTGAGCACTACAGTGACAGGAAGGTTTAGTGACAGTGAACACTACAGTGACGGGATGGTTTAGTGACAGTGAACACTACAGTGACAGGAAGGTTTAGTGACAGTGAACACTACAGTGACGGGAAGGTTTAGTGAGAGTGAACACTACAGTGACGGGATGGTTTAGTGACAGTGAGCACTACAGTGACAGGAAGGTTTAGTGACAGTGAACACTACAGTGACGGGATGGTTTAGTGACAGTGAACACTACAGTGACAGGAAGGTTTAGTGACAGTGAACACTACAGTGACGGGAAGGTTTAGTGACAGTGACCACTACAGTGACAGGAAGGTTTAGTGACAGTGAACACTACAGTGACGGGATGGTTTAGTGAGAGTGAACACTACAGTGACAGGAAGGTTTAGTGACAGTGAACACTACAGTGACGGGATGGTTTAGTGAGAGTGAACACTACAGTGACGGGAAGGTTTAGTGACAGTGAACACTACAGTGACGGGATGGTTTAGTGAGAGTGAACACTACAGTGACGGGAAGGTTTAGTGACAGTGAGCACTACAGTGACGGGATGGTTTAGTGACAGTGAGCACTACAGTGACGGGATGGTTCAGTGACAGTGAGCACTACAGTGACGGGAAGGTTTAGTGACAGTGAACACTACAGTGACGGGATGGTTTAGTGAGAGTGAACACTACAGTGACGGGAAGGTTTAGTGACAGTGAGCACTACAGTGACGGGATGGTTTAGTGACAGTGAAAACTACAGTGACGGGATGGTTTAGTGAGAGTGAACACTACAGTGACAGGAAGGTTTAGTGAGAGTGAACACTACAGTGACAGGAAGGTTTAGTGAGAGTGAACACTACAGTGACAGGAAGGTTTAGTGAGAGTGAACACTACAGTGACGGGAAGGTTTAGTGACAGTGAACACTACAGTGACGGGATGGTTTAGTGAGAGTGAACACTACAGTGACGGGATGGTTTAGTGAGAGTGAACACTACAGTGACGGGAAGGTTTAGTGACAGTGAACACTACAGTGACGGGAAGGTTTAGTAACAGTGAACACTACAGTGACGGGAAGGTTTAGTGACAGGTTATGCCAGGTAATTTCCACCCTCACTGTACCCAGTGTTAACTCATCAACAAAGAGACTTGATGAACATCTGGCAGTGATCAGTGTACGGAGTACCGAGCCTCCACTAACTCCTGAATATCTCACACGAGGTTTAACTAATCACTAAATTCCAAACAGTCTAACACAGAGGAAGAATGATGGGAGGGACGGGCGGAAGAAAGGTTTAAGTTTTAAAAAATATAAACAACTTGAGCCTCTCGGATCATTCAAACAAAAATAAATCTATAAATCAAATTTACGAACACACGAAGAATTAAATCACCCCTCACATTAAATTAAAATATCCGGCATCACCGAAAAAAATATATATAATTGAATGACTTCCATTAATATTTCCCAGACGTCTTGACACATCCCTGAGTCTCGGGATTAATGCAGTTGTTGATAAGAGGTAAATCAGTCTGGTACAATCAGTACATGGAGCGGTGGAGGCTGGGTCCACTGTCAGCTACTCACGGTCTCTAGCCAGTCCCTGGATCCATTATGTACCTCTGCAATCTTTTACTTTTGTTATAACGTGTGTGTGTGTGTGTGTGTGTGTGTGTGTGTGTGTGTGTGTGTGTGTGTGTGTGTGTGTGTGTGTGTGTGTGTGCGACCTGATTAATGTTTGCATAAATAACTCATTATGATTGTGACCAGATATAAATATGTAAATATTTATATCAGAACTTTGCGGCTCAGTCCCTGGACTCATTATGTACCTCTGTAATCCTTTGACTACTGCCCACAGGATGAGTGTGAGGTGCATAATAAAGATGTTAAGCTAGCCGGTCAGAGACTAGCTACTCAGACACTCACAAGATTCCCCACTAAACTGTACACTGTTGATGCTACTGAATTAGGTGCCACAGATAGAGGCAACACTGCAGGTGGTACAGAATAGTGTCACCTGCAGTTTGGCCACTGCAGGTGACACAAAGAGGGAAAGAATCATCATTAAGGGAGGGGAAAGAGGGCTGTATGTTGGTATAACAGATGATATCGTCACTCGTGTAATATTTACTCTGGTAACTGAGAGACAAAAGTTATAATTGAATTCTCTCTCTCCGGGTACAGAATGTCAGAAGATTCCCACAAATTCGTTATCTAGAAATTTTTAAGAGTTGCAGAAGAGTAAGATGTGGTACCGAGGGTTGGAAGACCGAGAGGAAGGGGAAGGAATGAGGAAGAAGAGGGAGGGATAAAAGGAAGGGAAGGGAGAGAGCATAAGAGGAAGGGGAGAATACAAGGACAGGAGTATGAGAGGGCGAGGTGCAAAGTGTAAATATTGTTCCCACGTATACATACTAAGACACACACACACACACACACACACACACACACACACACACACACACACACACACACACACACACACACACACATACACACATACACACATACACACATACACACATACACACACACACATACATACACATACATACACACACACACACACACAGGGTCAGAGGAGACATGATAACGACATATAAAATACTGCGCGGAATAGACAAGGTGGACAAAGACGGGATGTTCCAGAGATGGGACACAGACACAAGAGGTCACAATTGGAAGTTGAAGACTCAGATGAATCAAAGTCATAGAGTAGTCAGGCCATGGAATAGCCTAGAAAGTGACGTAGTGGAGGCGGGAACCATACACAGTTTTAAGGCGAGGTATGATAGAGCTCATGGGGCAGGGAGAGAGAGGACCTAGTAGCAATCAGCGAAGAGGCGGGGCCAGGAGCTGTGAATCGACCCCTGCAACCACAAATAGGTGAGTACAAATAGGTGAGTACACACACATACACACACATACACACGCATACATACACACACATACATACACACACACACACACACACACATACACACACATACACACACACACACACACACACACACACATACACATACACATACACACACACATACATACATACATACACACACACACACACACACACACACACACACACACACACACACACACACACACACACACACACATACACACATACACACGCACTCACACACACACACACACACACACACACACACACACACACACACACACACACACACACACACACACACACACACACACACACAGGAAGTATTTCTTCAGTCACACAGTAAACAGTAGTTTGGGAAGCGATGTAGTGGAGGCAGGATCCATACATAGCTTTAAGCAGAAGTATGATAAAGGTCACGGTTCAGGGAGAGTGACCTAGTAGCGACCAGTGAAGAGGCGGGGCCAGGAGCTAGGACTCGACCCCTGCAACCTCAACTAGGTGAGTACAACTAGGTGAGTACACACACACACACTCGCAGGACCCAGGGATCAGATGAGAATGGTTCTGGTAGGGAGGAGTGGATGGAGGAGCAGTGGAAAAGGATGGAACATGAGTGGGAGAGAAAATTAGGAGAGCTTTCTGAAAAAATGGAGAAAGAGCTCTCTGTGAAATTGGAAAAGAGGCTGGAGAAGGAGGCGAAGAATTGGGAGGCACAAATCGAAACTGCAGTAGCCAGGATAAGGGTCCTAGAAGTTGAGTTTAACAGGCTGAAGCGAGTTATAGGGGCAGTGACCAGAGAAGACACAGCATATGAAGCTGAGAGGCCGAACAGGAAGGAAGGAGATATGAATTATGCTAAGGTCATATCAGCCTGCCAAGAAGGGCCAAGGAGTGAAAGGGAAGAGCAGCTGGGTGCAGATGGAGAGGGTGATAGGTCGAATGCTGAGGCACAACCAGGCTACCAAGAGCCACTGGAAAAATCAAGGGAGAAAATGACCACACACAGACAGGATCCAGGGTCACAAAGGGAGAGGCAATGGGAGGAGGAAAGGGCAAAATCAGTGTTTATCCATGGGCTTCAGGAGAGAGAGGAAAGGACACTCTGAAAAACAGCAGAAAGAAAGAAAGGAGATTGAGAAAATCATCACGGAAATAGGTGAAGAAGACATGGACGAGATTGTAAATTTTCAGAGAATAGGGAGGTACTTGAAGGGGAGAAACCGACCGATCAAGCTGATTCTCAGGACAGAAATAGTGCAGAACAGGATCCTCCAAGAGAAACCACGGTTGAAATACTCAGAAGAGTAAAAGAGGGTGTTCCTAGACAGAGACAGAACACAAACAGAAGGACAGCAGCTGAGGGAGAGGACAAAAAAGCGAAAGGAGCTAGGAAAGGAGACAAGAATGGACCCAGCAGAGGTCAGTCAGAGCAGAACAGAGCAGCAAGGGCAAGCACACACGCAACTATCCTCAGAACCCCACAACCTATCACATCATCCCAACACACACTACAATCCATACCCACAGCTTCCACCCAACACCCAGCTATAGAATCCCACAGTATGCTACCAGGTCTCCTACCCTCACAGGGCCCCCAAACCACAGTGTTGGAAAGGAAACTGAAGGTATGGTAAACAAACGCTGATGGAATAACAAATAAATGGGAGGAGTGGCACAAAAGAGTCAAAGAGGCATCACTGGACATCATAGCTCTCACAGAAACCAAGCTTACAGGTATGATAACAAATGCCATCTTTCCAACGGGATACCAGATCCTGAGGAAAGACGGAGGGAACAGAGGGGTGGAGGAGTGGCACTGCAGATCAAAAATCGATGGAATTTTGATGAGCTGGAGAGAGGAGACAGCGAAGAAAGTGATTACATAGCGGGAACGCTTCACTCTGGAGGTCCCAAGGTGGTAATAGCAGTGATGTATAACCCACCACAGAACAGCAGGAGGCCAATGCAAGAGTACGACGAGAGCAATAGAGCGATGGTTGACACACTGGCTACAGTGGCCAGAAGAGCTCATACATGCAGGGCAAAGCTCCTGATCATGGGTGACTTTAACCACAAGGAGATCGATTGGGAGAACTTGGACCCGCATGGGGGCCAAGATACATGGAGGGCTAAGATGATGGAGGTGGTACTGGAAAACTTCATGTACCAACACGTAAGGGACACTACAAGAGAGAAAGGAGAGGATGAACCAGCAAGGCTGGACTTAGTATTCACCTTGAATAGTGCAGATATCGAGGGCATCACATATGAAAGACCCCTTGGGGCCAGTGACCATGTGGTTTTAAGCTTCGAATACACAGTAGAGCTACAAGTGGAGGGAGAAGCAGGAAGGCCAGGACGAATGAAGCCAAACTACAAGAAAGGGGACTACACAGTAATGAGGAACTTCCTGAACGGGGTTCAGTGGGACAGAGAACTGGCAGGGAAGCCAGTTAATGAGATGATGGAATATGTAGCAACAAAATGCAAGGAGGCTGAGGAGAGGTTTGTACCCAAGGGTAACAGGAATAATGAAAAAGCCAGGATGAGCCCATGGTTTACCCAAAGGTGCAGGGAGGCAAAAACCAAGTGTGCTAGGGAATGGAAGAAATATAGAAGGCAAAGGACCCAGGAGAATAAGGAGAGCAGTCGTAGAGCCAGAAACGAATATGCACAGATAAGGGAGGCCCAAAGACACTATGAAAATGACATAGCAGCGAAAGCCAAATCTGACCCGAAACTGTTGTACAGCCACATCAGGAGGAAACCAACAGTCAAGGATCAGGTAATCAGGCTAAGGAAGGAAGGAGGAGAGACAACAAGAAATGACCGTGAAGTATGTGAGGAACTCAACAAGAGATTCAAAGAAGTGTTCACAGAGGAGACAGAAGGGGCTCCAGAAAGACGGAGAGGTGGGGCACACCACCATGTGCTGGACACAGTGCACACAACCGAGGAAGAAGTGAAGAGGCTTCTGAGTGAGCTAGACACCTCAAAGGCAATGGGGCCAGATAACATCTCCCCATGGGTATTGAGAGAGGGAGCAGAGGCGCTATGTGTACCCCTAACAACAATATTCAATACATCTATCGAAACAGGGAGATTGCCTGAGGCATGGAAGACAGCAAATGTAGTCCCAATCTTTAAAAAAGGAGACAGACATGAAGCATTAAACTACAGACCAGTGTCACTGACATGTATAGTATGCAAAATCATGGAGAAGATTATCAGAAGAGTGGTGGAACACCTAGAAAGGAATGATCTCATCAACAGCAGCCAACATGGTTTCAGGGACGGGAAATCCTGTGTCACAAACCTACTGGAGTTCTATGACATGGTGACAGCAGTAAGACAAGAGAGAGAGGGGTGGGTGGACTGCATATTCCTGGACTGCAAGAAGGCATTTGACACAGTTCCACACAAGAGATTGGTGCAAAAACTGGAGGACCAAGCAGGGATAACAGGGAAGGCACTACAATGGATCAGGGAATACTTGTCAGGAAGACAGCAGCGAGTCATGGTATGTGGCGAGGTGTCAGAGTGGGCACCTGTGACCAGCGGGGTCCCACAGGGGTCAGTCCTAGGACCAGTGCTGTTTCTGGTATTTGTGAACGACATGACGGAAGGAATAGACTCTGAGGTGTCCCTGTTTGCAGATGACGTGAAGTTGATGAGAAGAATTCACTCGATCGAAGACCAGGCAGAACCACAAACTGATCTGGACAGGCTGCAGACCTGGTCCAGCAATTGGCTTCTGGAGTTCAATCCCACCAAGTGCAAAGTCATGAAGATTGGGGAAGGGCAAAGAAGACCGCAGACGGAGTACAGTCTAGGGGGCCAGAGACTACAAACCTCACTCAAGGAAAAAGATCTTGGGGTGAGTATAACACCAGGCACATCTCCTGAAGCGCATATCAACCAAATAACTGCTGCAGCATATGGGCGCCTAGCAAACCTCAGAACAGCATTCCGACATCTTAATAAGGAATCGTTCAGGACCCTGTACACCGTGTACGTTAGGCCCATATTGGAGTATGCGGTACCAGTTTGGAACCCACACCTAGCCAAGCAAGTAAAGAAACTAGAGAAAGTGCAAAGGTTTGCAACACGACTAGTCCCAGAGCTAAGAGGTATGTCCTAAGAGGAGAGGTTAAGGGAAATCAACCTGACGACACTGGAGGACAGGAGAGATAGGGGGGACATGATAACGACATACAAAATACTGAGAGGAATTGACAAGGTGGACAAAGACAGGATGTTCCAGAGATTGGACACTGTAACAAGGGGACACAGTTGGAAGTTGAAGACACAGATGAATCACAGGGATGTTAGGAAGTATTTCTTCAGCCACAGAGTAGTCAGTAAGTGGAATAGATTGGGAAGCTATGTAGTGGAGGCAGGATCCATACATAGCTTTAAGCAGAGGTATGATAAAGCTCACGGTTCAGGGAGAGTGACGTAGTAGCGATCAGTGAAGAGGCGGGGCCAGGAGCTCGGACTCGACCCCCGCAACCTCAACTAGGTGAGTACAACTAGGTGAGTACACACACACACACACACACACACACACACACACACACACACACACACACACACATACATACACATACATACACATACACACACATACCATACACACACACACACACACACACACACACACACATACACATACACACACATACACACACATACACACACACACACACACACACACACACACACACACACACACACACACACACACACACACACACACACACACACACACATACACACACACACACACACACAGAAGGGACACAGACACAAGAGGTCACAATTGGAAGTTGAAGACTCAGTTGAATCAAAGGGATGTTAGGAAGTATTTCTTCAGTCATAGAGTAGTCAGGCCGTGGAATAGCCTAGAAAGTGAAGTAGTGGAGGCGGGAACCATACATAGTTTCAAGGCGAGGTATGATAAAGCTCATGGGGCAGGGAGAGAGAGGACCTAGTAGCAATCAGCGAAGAAGCGGGGCCAGGAGCTATGACTCGACCCCTGCAACCACAAATAGGTGAGTACACAGTCAGCTCCATTTCCCCTCAGCACTCACACAACATCAACAATTTACATCCATCATGGTCAAGGGACAGAATTATCCTCACACATTTCTATCATATTTACTTTCACTATATCAACCTTTTCCGCACTGCTGAACGTCATGATTTATTGAACTTCAGGCATCATCAGACTTAAGACTTTACCATGCTTTAATGATCTCAAATTGTAATTAATGTTCAAGCAAATAGGAAGCGCAGTAGGAAGTTGCAATGTTTATATCTCAGATGATTCACTTCCGAAATCATCGTCTGAAATTATCGCCGGACATCAATTTCGGCCGCTGGGGAGAATTCTGTTTAGGTGCGTTGATGGTTCAACAGGGCGTTTAAGTGCGTTGATGGTTCAATAGGGCGTTTAAGTGCGTTGATGGTTCAATATGGCGTTTAAGTGCGTTGATGGTTCAATATGGCGTTTAAGTGCGTTGATGGTTCAATAGGGCGTTTAATTGCGTTGATGGTTCAATATGGCGTTTAAGTGCGTTGATGGTTCAATAGGGAGTTTAAGTGCGTTGATGGTTCAATAGGGCGTTTAAGTGCGTTGATGATTCAACAGAGCGTTTGAGTGCGTTGATGGTTCAATATGGCGTTTAAGTGCGTTGATGGTTCAATATGGCGTTTAAGTGCGTTGATGGTTCAATAGGGAGTTTAAGTGCGTTGATGGTTCAACAGGGCGTTTAAGTGCGTTGATGGTTCAATAGGGCGTTTAAGTGCGTTGGTGGTTCAACAGGGCGTTTAAGTACGTTGATGGTTCAACAGGGCGTTTAAGTGCGTTGATGGTTCAATAGGGCGTTTAAGTGCGTTGGTGGTTCAACAGGGCGTTTAAGTACGTTGATGGTTCAACAGGGCGTTTAAGTGCGTTGGTGGTTCAACAGGGCGTTTAAGTACGTTGATGGTTCAACAGGGCGTTTAAGTGCGCTGATGGTTCAATAGGGCGTTTAAGTGCGTTGGTGGTTCAACAGGGCGTTTAAGTGCGTTGATGGTTCAACAGGGCGTTTAAGTGCGTTGATGGTTCAATAGGGCGTTTAAGTGCGTTGATGGTTCAACAGGGCGTTTAAGTGCGTTGATGGTTCAATAGGGCGTTTAAGTGCGTTGATGGTTCAATAGGGCGTTTAAGTGCGTTGATGGTTCAATAGGGCGTTTAAGTGCGTTGATGGTTCAATAGGGCGTTTAAGTGCGTTGATGGTTCAACAGGGCGTTTAAGTGCGTTGGTGGTTCAACAGGGCGTTTAAGTACGTTGATGGTTCAACAGGGCGTTTAAGTGCGTTGATGGTTCAATAGGGCGTTTAAGTGCGTTGGTGGTTCAACAGGGCGTTTAAGTGCGTTGATGGTTCAACAGGGCGTTTAAGTGCGTTGATGGTTCAACAGGGCGTTTAAGTGCGTTGATGATTCAACAGGGCATTTAAGTGCGTTGATGATTCAACAGGGCATTTAAGTGCGTTGGTGGGTAAACAGGGCGTTTAAGTGCGTTGATGATTCAACAGGGCATTTAAGTGCGTTGATGATTCAACAGGGCGTTTAAGTGCGTTTATGGGTAAACAGGGCGTTTAAGTGCGTTGATGATTCAACAGGGCATTTAAGTGCGTTGATTGTTCAACAGGGCGTTTAAGTGCGTTGATTGTTCAACAGGGCGTTTAAGTGCGTTGATTGTTCAACAGGGCGTTTAAGTGCGTTGATGATTCAACAGGGCATTTAAGTGCGTTGGTGGGTAAACAGGGCGTTTAAGTGCGTTGATGATTCAACAGGGCATTTAAGTGCGTTGATGATTCAACAGGGCGTTTAAGTGCGTTGATGGGTAAACAGGGCGTTTAAGTGCGTTGATGATTCAACAGGGCATTTAAGTGCGTTGATTGTTCAACAGGGCGTTTAAGTGCGTTGATTGTTCAACAGGGCGTTTAAGTGCGTTGATTGTTCAACAGGGCGTTTAAGTGCGTTGATGATTCAACAGGGCATTTAAGTGCGTTGATGATTCAACAGGGCATTTAAGTGCGTTGGTGGGTAAACAGGGCGTTTAAGTGCGTTGATGATTCAACAGGGCATTTAAGTGCGTTGATGATTCAACAGGGCGTTTAAGTGCGTTGATGGGTAAACAGGGCGTTTAAGTGCGTTGATGATTCAACAGGGCATTTAAGTGCGTTGATTGTTCAACAGGGCGTTTAAGTGCGTTGATTGTTCAACAGGGCGTTTAAGTGCGTTGATTGTTCAACAGGGCGTTTAAGTGCGTTGATGGTTCAACAAGATATTTAGCTACGTTAACAGTTCATCAACATGTTTAGTTAGGTTGACTGTTCAAGAGAGAGTTTAGTTGTGTTGAAGGTTCAAGAGGGAGTTAAGTTTGGCTCTAAGCTTAACAGGGAACTTAGACATGTTAATTTCGCAAGCTTGGTAACTGTGGTGGTGATAGTTGACTCATGACCGACTCACCTGGGTGATACAGAGAGGAAGATGGAGGGAGGGAAGCAGGAGGTAGGAAGAGGAAGAGAAGAGAGAATATAGAAAGTATAAGAAGAGAGAGAGAGAGAGAGAGAGAGAGAGAGAGAGAGAGAGAGAGAGAGAGAGAGAGAGAGAGAGAGAGAGAGAGAGAGAGAGAGAGAGTTAAAGAAGCACACACAGTACTAGACTAGTCCCTACGTTACTTTCCAACCATTTAATACCATATATTCTCACTCCCTCAAGTTAGGTTATGAAGATGTTACCTACCTACAGTAGTTAATTTATTGACTGGTTCTGCAGTCAATAAGTCTAATTAGTGTTAAATTCTCATCAACTGCCAGGTATAAATTTTGATTTATTGATAATTATTGTTAGTTTATATAAATGTTAACAAGGAGAAACCCTCAATGGTACATAGACACTTGACTTAATGAGGCAAACTTGTGGATCCTAAAGGAACGTGATGCTACATGACCTGGATCCTAAAGGAACGTGATGCTACATGACCTGGATCCTAAAGGAACGTAATGCTACATGACCTGGATCCTAAAGGAATGTGATGTTACATGACCTGGATCCTAAAGGAACGTGATGCTACATGACCTGGATCCTAAAGGAACGTGATGCTACATGACCTGGATCCTAAAGGAATGTGATGTTACATGACCTGGATCCTAAAGGAACGTGATGCTACATGACCTGGATCCTAAAGGAATGTGATGTTACATGACCTGGATCCTAAAGGAACGTGATGCTACATGACCTGGATCCTAAGGGAACGTGATGCTACATGACCTAGATCCTAAAGGAATACCTTGCTACACCATTTGGATTTTCAAGGAACTTCTTGCTACACCATTTGGATCCTAAAGTAATGTTTTGGTAGACGAAACGAAACAATTTTAAATAAATTGTGGCGAGCAACGAGCGGAAATATTTTATGCCACATATATCACACGTAGCCAGATTCCTGCACGCCATCTTAAGCCAGCTTTAGGGCGCCGTAGATCAGTCTTACATAAATGATCGCACCGCTGGAATACGGAGTGACTACCAGTCGTGAATAGACACTTATAAACAGTTCTGCTGGTTCAGGGTGAGGGAGAGGGGAGACGGGACCAGATGACGCTACCTTGTATGTTGAGGCAGCCTGGGTCATAAGACCCTCGGGAACTTCGAACTGGTTAGCGTCATGCTAGAATCTGTTTTCTGTATGTGTTTATAGCTGTAAGCAGCAAGAACTCCCATACACTTTCTGGCTTATATCCTCAGAGCATAGTGCATAGTGATAAATCTAACTTCCGTTGTATACTGTATTCCTTATCTTTTGATTATATACTAATTATTTTATTGAGTATGTCAATGCTTAGTAAATAGTAAGGCCGGGTACAACAGGTCCTTTGAAAGTGTACTTGTTTAAATTGTAATAGAATACCCAATGAAGATTCCAAAATATTCTGCAAACAAAACAGCTCACTGAAAAAAAAATACGAATAAATCAATTTAAAAACTCTACACAACTGTAGAGTAATGTAAGAATAATGTTGTCAACTAGTATATAAGTGTATTTTTTAATTTACTGTAGGTCTAGTAGATTTTCTGTTCAGACCCATCATCCTGGTCTTTACTGATGCAGCTATCATCGTTATTATCATAGGAAATCTGTTTCGAAAATACCTGGTAGATGCTGATGACAGCAAGACCACTGAGGTTGTCTTGCGTCGTGGTAGAGCTCAGGTATAACTGAGGTTGTCTTGCGTCGTGGTGGAGCTCAGGTATAACTGAGGTTGTCTGGCGTCGTGGTGGAGCTCAGGTATAACTGAGGTTGTCTTGCGTCGTGGTGGAGCTCAGGTATAACTGAGGGTGTCTTGCGTCGTGGTGGAGCTCAGGTATAACTGAGGTTGTCTTGCGTCGTGGTGGAGCTCAGGAATAACTGAGGTTGTCTTGCGTCGTGGTGGAGCTCAGGTATAACGTGATGAGCTGGAGTTTGGAAAAGCTTCTCGCCTCTCTCTCCAGTCATTGTCACTTGAAGGGTGACAGCAGCTATTAGGGCGAAACATAGACTGGGATAGATGTCTGTCAGCTGCATTTCGAAAATGAATGTCAGAAAGTCAAGCGTTGTCATACACAAATAATCCGTACACACGAGAATGAAACTTAGGACGACGTTTCGGTCCGACTTGGACCATTAACTAGTCACACAGTGTTATCATGGTCGTAGATAGCAGTGCAGGCAAATTCCCCTAACTCCTGTACCAGCTCCGGGCCATCTAGATCAGTGTCCTTCACAGTCTAAGTTCATCCAGCCACAGAGCCTCTTGTTCTGTCAGTGCTGAGAGCAGTTTCAGTCTTCCTAGGAAGTCTAACAACAGCATCCAACTGAACTGAGAGAGACTACATCAGTCTACTGATTTGATGGACATGGCTTAGTATGTCATACCTCACTAGATTGTAGACTGAGAGAGTATATTTTCCATCGCCACCAGTTGACATCCTATAGACCTTCACTGCCCTCACCCCTTGTTACAATGTCGATAAGAAGTGTGAGCGCGGTCTCCATGTTATAAGAAGAGGACTTTAAGACCCTAATTTTAATCATGAGTGGAAAACTTTTTTGGGAAAATAAGCATTTCTGTATCTTAAAAAGAAAGTGATGCTACCGGAGCTACGTTCTAAAAAAAATGTGATGCTATACCATCTGGATCCTAAAGGAACGTCCTTCTTTACAAGCGTAATGTAAACAAGACATGAACTGGGCCCTAAAGGAACGTGTAATTCTACACGAATGTAATGTAAAGCAGTGTAATCGGCCTCTACCTGAGGTCCCGAGGCGCGCCCCACACCACCAACCTCCGACGCGTCGCTTTTGTCGTCCGAACACGATCTGGACGACACGGATGGTCGTCGTGGCCACAGGTTGCCCACGCCCAGGCAGTTCGGAGTCTTGAGGAGGCGTGGGCGTGATGAGCGAGGCGTGTGGGCTGGAGCTGGCAGGTCAGCGCTGCAGATACTGTCCTGTACGTCTCTGCTGGGTTCATCAGGCTGGGGGAGGGAGACGGGGGGTGTAGTGGTGGGGGAGGGAAGGCAGGGGTGTTGTAGTGGTAATGTTGCTGGTTGTGCAGGGAAAGGAAGGGGTTGTGGTGGGGAGGAAGTTGTTGTGGGGTATTAGTGGGGAGGGAGGTTACCTTGAAGGGAAGGCGGTAATGATGTTAGGTAGTGGTGAGTGCAGGAGTAAGGGGTAATAGTGAAGGGTAACAGTGGTAGTTGTAGTAGTAGTGAATAAAGCAGTTAGGTAATTTGGAGAACACTGGTTCTTAAGGAATTTCCTCATTTCTACCTATGATCTCTTACAACCACATTATCTCATTCCCCCCCATGACGTGGTACAAGGCACTAACAACCACCTTATCTCTCATATTAGACAACAAAAGCCATTTCATAAACTGGCCGTCTTCCTAGATGATCTATCTTCCTTCTAGCCTTCTAGTCCCCAACATAAATCTTAGACTTGGCTTTGTTTATACCTACGCTTGCCTCTCCCAGAACATCGTCAAATGACCCTATCTTCAGCACACAGCTAAAACAACCTGATCGTCAGCTGTCTCTTCACTTCTCTTCCATTTTTCTTTCTCGTTTATTTCCTGGTTTTGATCCAGGACTAACTAGAACGTTGTCTGGTATTTACTTCCAATTTTAGTTTGCCTGAGAATGTTACTTTCTACGGTACTGTGATTTTTTTTATTCTATCTCAATATTCCCTATTTCCACTAGTCGGTGTCCCCTTCCTACTTTTTTTTCCTTCTTCCCTCTCTATCTCCCTCCTTCCCTCCCTCCCTCCCTCCCTCCCTTCCTCTCTCCCCCCCCTTCTTTCCCTCCCGCTAGCCAGGTATTTTGAAATATTCAACAATACAACAGTAGTTTGACCTTTAACTTATAAAAATGCGATTGGTCCCCCACATGCAAACAAATCAGTAAACAGCTCAATTTAAGTGAGTTACACAGTTACATTATTATGGTAGGAAATATTGGAATGGCGTAATGCATGACATACTACTACTACTAGCACTATTAACAGCAATAACAACAAATTAGTAATGTGCATTCAGTGGTGGGTGTAGGTATGACAGCAGTGATTTTTACAGTGGTGGGTATAATAGTAAATATAGTGTCAGAGTCAAAGTAGGATAGTAAGATACAACTTTTCATCAATTTCTAAGTAACAACTCGGGTTGAAGAGTAAGTGAAACATGGCTGAGCGCCTCCGCAGAGTTTTACAGCGAAGTGTTTTCGTTGCAATAAAAGGAAATACAGAAAAAGAAGAGGGAAAAAATCGTCACTAGTCTAGCCTCATTATAAGTTCTTGATCTTATAATGACTCCACATTCTGATCTACTGATGTATATATTCAGTTAGATATACTGTATTGTGATCTCCATATTTCTCTCCTCCTCTCTCCTAGTTATAATTTCTCTTGGCCTCATTCTTGTATGATGAAAATATCTTTAAAATTTCCGTTTCTCATGTGTATGACACAGACTCTGCTGAGAGATGGTAATTCCCAAGTTATAGTAACTTCAGCTCTGCTGGAAAGAGACTTCGGAAGCTGCCGTAGCTGATGAATCCTTGCTGGAACACTGGAAGATATCATTGTTGTTCTACTCAAGTCTCCCAGCTCAGACTAACACATTTCAACACCTTATAAGAGTTCTATCCTGCGTTATGGAATGCGACATGGAAACATAACTAATTTGGTTCCCACTGTAACTATCGTATATCATAGGGCAACAGCATAATGTTTATGTATCCAGTTTTAGTTTAATGAAAAATTGTGCCTTTAGTTAGAGGATCCAGCAAGAAAATTTTTTTTATATATAAATAGTTTAGATGTTCTTTTTGATGGATAGTTATGAGTAGGTCGCTCCAAGACATTTACACCGGGCGATGCATGTCTCTCAGCGTATATATACTGAGAGTTTAATTTAATCCCTAATTTAGGGATTAGAGTATTCTTGTCTAATGTTGACAGGTGACATGAAGCATTAATGATCTTCGTATATTCGATAGGCTTTAAACCACATTAACCAAATAATCAATCTTTCCTTACTGGGCTTATCCTATCTAAGCCATCAGAAGGCACTGTCACGTAACCGACCACCTTCGTACGTGTGGGGAGGTCACAGTTCTGACCTCAGCACCACAGAGATGTGACCACTGAGTCCCACTATATTGTGAAAATGAGGTCATAACTGGACAGCTGCTTCGTTGCTTAATTATCTTTCAAACCTAACAACTGCACGAGGGCCATTAAGGCTGCATGTCACCTGTTCACCACCATTCAAGAATATTTTAATCTCTAACAGAGGGATCAGAGTAAATTTTCATCGTATGTACAATGAGAGACATATACCTCTCAGTGTATGTATAATGAGAGACATGCACCTCTCAGTGTATGTATAATGAGAGATATACACCTCTCAGTGTATGTACAATGAGAGACATACACCTCTCAGTGTATGTATAATGAGAGATATACACCTCTCAGTGTATGTATAATGAGAGATATACACCTCTCAGTGTATGTATAATGAGAGATATACACCTCTCAGTGTATGTATAATGAGAGACATACACCTCTCAGTGTATGTACAATGAGAGACATATACCTCTCAGTGTATGTACAATGAGAGACATACACCTCTCAGTGTATGTACAATGAGAGACATACACCTCTCAGTGTATGTACAATGAGAGACATACACCTCTCAGTGTATGTACAATGAGAGACATACACCTCTCAGTGTATATATCCTCCTGAACAGTGTCAGTACATCTATAACGCTGTTACCAAACTAATTTGTTTGTGCATGAGTATTTAACATAGTTCAGTATGTGTGTGTGTGTGTGTGTGTGTGTGTGTGTGTGAAAACCATATACTGGTCACATAAATAACTTACATTCAACAGAAAAGAAAAAAGACGCCAGAGGATGGTCTCCAGTGATACCGAAAATAACAAAACACAACTCCTTCATTAGATTCAAACATCCAGCATTACTTCAAAAAAATTACTACTAAATATGAAAAAAATATCCACAAAATATCCCCGAGGTCCCAGCAGGTACCCAGGAAGATATACAGAAAAATACATAGATATCAAAACTGCTGATACCGCTGGCACAGTGATGTACAAAAAGATACATTAGCCGATAATCATTGTAGGAATGACACGGGTAAGGAAGTGGAGAGAGGTAGCCATCAGGCATTACATGATACATAACTAGATACTGGATACAACATGCCTGATGTAGGAGGGAGAACACATAGGTAGCATGTGTAGAACGAATTACAGCATCCACGGAGTACGTCAGACACAGTACACCGTAAACAGTACACAAGACACAGTACACCGTACACAAGACACAGTACACCGTAAACAGTACACAAGACACAGTACACCGTACACAAGACACAGTACACCGTACACAAGACAGAGTACACCGTACACAAGACACAGTACACAGTACACAAGACACAGTACACCGTAAACAGTACACAAGACACAGTACACCGTACACAAGACACAGTACACCGTAAACAGTACACAAGACACAGTACACCGTACACAAGACACAGTACACTGTACACAAGACACAGTACACCGTACACAAGACACAGTACACCGTACACAAGACACAGTACACCGTACACAAGACACAGTACACAGTACACAAGACACAGTACACAGTACACAAGACACAGTACGCCGTACACAAGACACAGTACGCCGTACACAAGACACAGTACACAGTACACAAGACACAGTACACAGTAAACAAGACAAAGTACACAGTACACAAGACACAATATACAACACACAGTACACAGTACCTTGAGAGGATCAGTCTCCCTAGCATCAACTTCCTCAGCTACAGCGTCCTGGCGAGGTAGTTCTCCCCTCCGCCTTTCCCCCTCCACACTCCTCTGCTGGTTCTGCTTATTCTGCTGCTGCTGCAGCTGCTGCTGTGGGGATGATATTACAGTATAATAACCATTGTTGACATTCTTACTGCAATTACTACTACTGCTGCTGCTGCTGCTGCTGCTGCTGCTGCTGCTGCTGCTGCTGCTGCTGCTGCTGCTGCTGCTGCTGCTGCTGCTGCTGCTGCTGCTGCTGCTGCTGCTGCTGCTGCTACTGCTCCTACTGATGTTGCTGCAGCTCCCACTACTGCTGCTGCTGCTCCTACTACTACTGCTGCTGCTGCTGCTCTCGCTGCTGCTGCTGCTGCTGCTGCTGCTGTGGGGATGATTAAGCAGCGTGATAATAAAATATAAACAACGCATATCAATATCAGCTTCATTTCCTTCTTTAAATAGACATAGTTAATTTTTCTGGACTCATTAGGCAATGATACAACTTGATATTATTACGTTGAGGGTGAAACATTTGAGACATACTTGCTTCTGCTAGCTTTTGCTAGCCTATGACTGCTTCTGCTAGCCTCTGATAGTTTCTGCTAGCCTCTGCTAGTCTCTGCTAGCCTCTGCTAGTCTCTGCTAGCCTCTGCTAGTCTCTGCTAGCCTCTGCTAGTCTCTGCTAGCCTTTTCTAAAGTCTCCTAACCCCTGCTAGCCTCTGCTAGTCTCTGCTATCCTCTGTTAGCCTCTGCTAATATTCACGTAAAGTCCTAAACTAATCCGCGTCAGTTGTGTCTCAGAAGCAGAAGACAGTAAGCTCCCACACCACCTAGTGTTGACACCTCTCTCTCTCTCTCTCTCTCTCTCTCTCTAACAATATCCAAGTATAACAAAATACAGAAACTAAGTCCACAGTGATATAATGCATATGTGTTAGTTAAAGTATAGCAGTGATTAATGAATACTCTGAATGAAGTTCATAGTGACAACCCTCCCTCCCTCTCTGAGGTTATGATCAACAATGTAGTTAAAAGAGAAGTCCATAACGGACATAGGCTACAAACATATGTCAGTGCTACGAAAATGCAAGTTTAAAAAAAAATCACATTGTACGAGAAATTATTTGCGCGTGAGGCTATGTTAATGGAGCCAGAGCAATCATTCGTCATCCTCCCCAGTCGACAACAAAGCGCTTTGTGCTGATCTCTTAGCGAGTGTGAGGGGTCGAAGACTCCACCTTGCATTTTGCGAAATCATGCCCACCAGTAGTCACGCAAGTAGTTAGGGTAAGACAGCACCAACCACTATCCCCTAGAACAATTTAATGTTACATTATTATTATTATTATTATTATTATTATTATTATTATTATTATTATTATTATTATTATTATTATTCATGTTAAGCGCTAAATCCGTGTGGTTCATTCAGTGCAAGACGTACTGGAGGCTTGACCTTCTGTCTATCGAGGTGAGACAGACGCGCTGCGCATTTCTACTCACCTAGTTCACTCAATGTTAAAAATATTCAACATAATAAAAAAACAATGTTTAAGGAGATGATGTCAGTAATCATCAGTGATAGATGTTTGTTATTATAACTATAATAAACATCATTCACAACACGCTAAACCAATATATATCGCTTAACGATCAGATGAACATTACAAAGCTCTAAATCCATAGGACGCAATGCAACACCTGGGAATGGAAGGCAATCAAGTCTGATGCAAGGACAAGGATGATAGTTCCATTTCCGTGAAACAAGAACCATCACCATCATCAAGGTGAAACAAGAACAATCACCATCATCAAGGTGAAACACGAACCATCACTATCATCAAGGTGAAACACGAACCATCACTATCATCAAGGTGAAACACGAACCATCACTATCATCAAGGTGAAACAAGAACCATCACTATCATCAAGGTGAAACACGAACCATCACCATCATCAAGGTGAAACAAGAACCATCACTATCATCAAGGTGAAACACGAACCATCACTATCATCAAGGTGAAACACGAACCATCACTATCATCAAGGTGAAACAAGAATCATCACCACATCAAGGTGAACCATCACTATCATCAAGGTGAAACAAGAACCATCACTATCATCAAGGTGAAACAAGAACCATCAATCATCAAGGTGAAACAAGAACCATCACTATCATCAAGGTGAAACAAGGTGAAACGAACCACCACTATCATCAAGCCGAAACAAGAACCATCACTATCATCAAGGTGAAACAAGAACCATCACTATCATCAAGGTGAAACAAGAACCATCACTATCATCAAGGTGAAACAAGAACCATCACCATCATCAAGGTGAAACAAGAACCATCACTATCATCAAGGTGAAACAAGAACCATCACCATCATCAAGGTGAAACAAGAACCATCACTATCATCAAGGTGAAACAAGAACCATCACCATCATCAAGGTGAAACAAGAACCATCACTATCATCAAGGTGAAACAAGAACCATCACTATCATCAAGGTGAAACAAGAACCATCACTATCATCAAGGTGAAACAAGAACCATCACTATCATCAAGGTGAAACAAGAACCATCACCATCATCAAGGTGAAACAAGAACCATCACTATCATCAAGGTGAAACAAGAACCATCACCATCATCAAGGTGAAACAAGAACCATCACTATCATCAAGGTGAAACAAGAACCATCACTATCATCAAGGTGAAACAAGAACCATCACTATCATCAAGGTGAAACAAGAACCATCACTATCATCAAGGTGAAACAAGAACCATCACTATCATCAAGGTGAAACAAGAACCATCACTATCATCAAGGTGAAACAAGAACCATCACCATCATCAAGGTGAAACAAGAACCATCACTATCATCAAGGTGAAACACGAACCATCACAATCATCAAGGTGAAACAAGAACCATCATTATCATCAAGGTGAAAGAAGAACCATCACAATCATCAAGGTGAAACACGAACCATCACTATCATCAAGGTGAAACAAGAACCATCACTATCATCAAGGTGAAACAAGAACCATCACTATCATCAAGGTGAAACAAGAACCATCACTATCATCAAGGTGAAACAAGAACCATCACCATCATCAAGGTGAAACAAGAACCATCACTATCATCAAGGTGAAACAAGAACCATCACCATCATCAAGGTGAAACAAGAACCATCACCATCATCAAGGTGAAACAAGAACCATCACCATCATCAAGGTGAAACAAGAACCATCACCATCATCAAGGTGAAACAAGAACCATCACCATCATCAAGGTGAAACAAGAACCATTACTATCATCAAGGCGAAACAAGAACCACCACTATCATCAAGGCGAAACAAGAACCATCACTATCATCAAGGTGAAACAAGAACCATCACTATCATCAAGGTAAAGCAAGAACCATCACCATCATCAAGGTGAAACAAGAACCATCACTATCATCAAGGTGAAACAAGAACCATCACTATCATCAAGGTGAAACAAGAACCATCACCATCATCAAGGTGAAACAAGAACCATCACTATCATCAAGGTGAAACAAGAACCATCACCATCATCAAGGTGAAACAAGAACCATCACCATCATCAAGGTGAAACAAGAACCATCACCATCATCAAGGTGAAACAAGAACCATCACCATCATCAAGGTGAAACAAGAACCATCACCATCATCAAGGTGAAACAAGAACCATCACCATCATCAAGGTGAAACAAGAACCATCACCATCATCAAGGTGAAACAAGAACCATCACCATCATCAAGGTGAAACAAGAACCATCACCATCATCAAGGTGAAACAAGAACCATCACCATCATCAAGGTGAAACAAGAACCATCACCATCATCAAGGTGAAACAAGAACCATCACCATCATCAAGGTGAAACAAGAACCATCACCATCATCAAGGTGAAACAAGAACCATCACCATCATCAAGGTGAAACAAGAACCATCACCATCATCAAGGTGAAACAAGAACCATCACCATCATCAAGGTGAAACAAGAACCATCACCATCATCAAGGTGAAACAAGAACCATCACCATCATCAAGGTGAAACAAGAACCATCACCATCATCAAGGTGAAACAAGAACCATCACCATCATCAAGGTGAAACAAGAACATCACCATCATCAAGGTGAAACAAGAACATCACCATCATCAAGGTGAAACAAGAACATCACCATCATCAAGGTGAAACAAGAACCATCACCATCATCAAGGTGAAACAAGAACCATCACCATCATCAAGGTGAAACAAGAATCATCATCACCATCATCAAGGTGAAACAAGAACCATCACCATCATCAAGGTGAAACAAGAACCATCACCATCATCAAGGTGAAACAAGAACCATCAAACAAGAACCATCACCATCATCAAGGTGAAACAAGAACCAAGAACCATCACCATCATCAAGGTGAAACAAGAACCATCACCATCATCAAGGTGAAACAAGAACATCACCATCATCAAGGTGAAACAAGAACCATCACCATCATCAAGGTGAAACAAGAACCATCACCATCATCAAGGTGGAACAAGAACATCACCATCATCAAGGTGAAACAAGAACCATCACCATCATCAAGGTGAAACAAGAACCATCACCATCATCAAGGTGAAACAAGAACCATCACCATCATCAAGGTGAAACAAGAACCATCACCATCATCAAGGTGAAACAAGAACCATCACCATCATCAAGGTGAAACAAGAATCATCATCACCATCATCAAGGTGAAACAAGAACCATCACCATCATCAAGGTGAAACAAGAACCATCACCATCATCAAGGTGAAACAAGAACCATCACCATCATCAAGGTGAAACAAGAACCATCACCATCATCAAGGTGAAACAAGAACCATCACCATCATCAAGGTGAAACAAGAACCATCACCATCATCAGGTGAAACAAGAACCATCACCATCATCGAGGTGAAACAAGAACCATCAATCATCAATCACCATCATCAAGGTGAAACAAGAACCATCACCATCATCAAGGTGAAACAAGACCAATCAAGGGGAAACAAGAACCATCACCATCATCAAGGTGAAACAAGAACATCACCAATCAAGGTTAAACAAGAACCATCACCATCATCAAGGTGAAACAAGAACCATCACCATCATCAAGGTGAAACAAGAACCATCACCATCATCAAGGTGAAACAAGAACCATCACCATCATCAAGGTGAAACAAGAACCATCACCATCATCAAGGTGAAACAAGAACCATCACCATCATCAATGAAACAAGAACCATCACCATCATCACCATCATCAAGGTGAAACAAGAACCATCACCATCATCAAGGTGAAACAAGAACCATCACCATCATCAAGGTGAAACAAGAACCATCACCATCATCAAGGTGAAACAAGAACCATCACCATCATCAAGGTGAAACAAGAACCATCACCATCATCAAGGTGAAAAAAGAACCATCACCATTATCAAGGTGAAACAAGAATCATCATCACCATCATCAAGGTGAAACAAGAACCATCACCATCATCAAGGTGAAACAAGAACCATCACCATCATCAAGGTGAAACAAGAACCATCACCATCATCAAGGTGAAACAAGAACCATCACCATCATCAAGGTGAAACAAGAATCATCATCACCATCATCAAGGTGGAACAAGAACATCACCATCATCAAGGTGAAACAAGAACCATCACCATCATCAAGGTGAAACAAGAACCATCACCATCATCAAGGTGAAACAAGAACCATCACCATCATCAAGGTGAAACAAGAACCATCACCATCATCAAGGTGAAACAAGAACCATCACCATCATCAAGGTGAAACAAGAACATCACCATCATCAAGGTGAAACAAGAACCATCACCATCATCAAGGTGAAACAAGAACATCACCATCATCAAGGTCAAGAACCATCACCATCATCAAGGTGAAACAAGAACCATCACCATCATCAAGGTGAAACAAGAACCATCACCATCATCAAGGTGAAACAAGAACCATCACCATCATCAAGGTGAAACAAGAACATCACCATCATCAAGGTGAAACAAGAACCATCACCATCATCAAGGTGAAACAAGAACCATCACCATCATCAAGGTGAAACAAGAACCATCACCATCATCAAGGTGAAACAAGAACCATCACCATCATCAAGGTGAAACAAGAACATCACCATCATCAAGGTGAAACAAGAACCATCACCATCATCAAGGTGAAACAAGAATCAAGGTGAAACAAGAACATCACCATCATCAAGGTGAAACAAGAACATCACCATCATCAAGGTGAAACCATCACCATCATCAAGGTGAAACAAGAATCATCATCACCATCATCAAGGTGAAACAAGAACCATCACCATCATCAAGGTGAAACAAGAACATCACCATCATCAAGGTGAAACAAGAACCATCACCATCATCAAGGTGAAACAAGAACATCACCATCATCAAGGTGAAACAAGAACATCACCATCATCAAGGTGAAACAAGAACATCACCATCATCAAGGTGAAACAAGAACCATCACCATCATCAAGGTGAAACAAGAACATCACCATCATCAAGGTGAAACAAGAACCATCACCATCATCAAGGTGAAACAAGAACATCACCATCATCAAGGTGAAACAAGAACCATCACCATCATCAAGGTGAAACAAGAACATCACCATCATCAAGGTGAAACAAGAACCATCACCATCATCAAGGTGGAACAAGAACCATCACCATCATCAAGGTGGAACAAGAACCATCACTATCATCAAGGTGAAACAAGAACATCACCATCATCAAGGTGAAACAAGAACATCACCATCATCAAGGTGAAACAAGAACATCACCATCATCAATGAAACAAGGTGAAACAAGAACATCACCATCATCAAGGTGAAACAAGAATCATCATCACCATCATCAAGGTGAAACAAGAACATCACCATCATCAAGGTGAAACAAGAACCATCACCATCATCAAGGTGAAACAAGAACATCACCATCATCAAGGTGAAACAAGAACCATCACCATCATCAAGGTGAAACAAGAACCATCACCATCATCAAGGTGAAACAAGAACCATCACCATCATCAAGGTGAAACAAGAACATCACCATCATCAAGGTGAAACAAGAACCATCACCATCATCAAGGTGAAACAAGAACCATCACCATCATCAAGGTGAAACAAGAACATCACCATCATCAAGGTGAAACAAGAACCATCACCATCATCAAGGTGAAACAAGAACATCACCATCATCAAGGTGAAACAAGAACCATCACCATCATCAAGGTGAAACAAGAACATCACCATCATCAAGGTGAAACAAGAACCATCACCATCATCAAGGTGAAACAAGAACCATCACCATCATCAAGGTGAAACAAGAACCATCACCATCATCAAGGTGAAACAAGAACCATCAAATCAAGAACAAGAACATCACCATCATCAAGGTGAAACAAGAACCATCACCATCATCAAGGTGAAACAAGAACATCACCATCATCAAGGTGAAACAAGAACATCACCATCATCAAGGTGAAACAAGAACCATCACCATCATCAAGGTGAAACAAGAACATCACCATCATCAAGGTGAAACAAGAACATCACCATCATCAAGGTGAAACAAGAACATCACCATCATCAAGGTGAAACAAGAACATCACCATCATCAAGGTGAAACAAGAACATCACCATCATCAAGGTGAAACAAGAACATCACCATCATCAAGGTGAAACAAGAACCATCACCATCATCAAGGTGAAACAAGAACCATCACCATCATCAAGGTGAAACAAGAACCATCACCATCATCAAGGTGAAACAAGAACATCACCATCATCAAGGTGAAACAAGAACCATCACCATCATCAAGGTGAAACAAGAACATCACCATCATCAAGGTGAAACAAGAACCATCACCATCATCAAGGTGAAACAAGAACCATCACCATCATCAAGGTGAAACAAGAACATCACCATCATCAAGGTGAAACAAGAACATCACCATCATCAAGGTGAAACAAGAACATCACCATCATCAAGGTGAAACAAGAACCATCACCATCATCAACCATCACCATCATCAAGGTGAAACAAGAACCATCACCATCATCAAGGTGAAACAAGAACCATCACCATCATCAAGGTGAAACAAGAACATCACCATCATCAAGGTGAAACAAGAACATCACCATCATCAAGGTGAAACAAGAACATCACCATCATCAAGGTGAAACAAGAACATCACCATCATCAAGGTGAAACAAGAACCATCACCATCATCAAGGTGAAACAAGAACCATCACCATCATCAAGGTGAAACAAGAACATCACCATCATCAAGGTGAAACAAGAACATCACCATCATCAAGGTGAAACAAGAACCATCACCATCATCAAGGTGAAACAAGAACATCACCATCATCAAGGTGAAACAAGAACATCACCATCATCAAGGTGAAACAAGAACATCACATCATCAATCAAGAAACAAGAACATCACCATCATCAAGGTGAAACAAGAACATCACCATCATCAAGGTGAAACAAGAACATCACCATCATCAAGGTGAAACAAGAACATCACCATCATCAAGGTGAAACAAGAACAACCTCCTTCTAAATGTTGAACCAGGACCATCACCATCATCAAGGTGAAACAAGAACATCACCATCATCAAGGTGAAACAAGAACATCACCATCATCAAGGTGAAACAAGAACCATCACCATCATCAAGGTGAAACAAGAACCATCACCATCATCAAGGTGAAACAAGAACATCACCATCATCAAGGTGAAACAAGAACATCACCATCATCAAGGTGAAACAAGAACATCACCATCATCAAGGTGAAACAAGAACCATCACCATCATCAAGGTGAAACAAGAACATCACCATCATCAAGGTGAAACAAGAACATCAACATCATCAAGGTGAAACAAGATCACTATCATCAAGGTGAAACAAGAACATCACCATCATCAAGGTGAAACAAGAACATCACCATCATCAAGGTGAAACAAGAAATATCACCATCATCAAGGTGAAACAAGAACCATCACCATCATCAAGGTGAAACAAGAACATCACCATCATCAAGGTGAAACAAGAACCATCACCATCATCAAGGTGAAACAAGAACCATCACCATCATCAAGGTGAAACAAGAACATCACCATCATCAAGGTGAAACAAGAACCATCACCATCATCAAGGTGAAACAAGAAACAAGAACCATCACCATCATCAATGTGAAACAAGAACCATCACCATCATCAAGGTGAAACAAGAACATCACCATCATCAAGGTGAAACAAGAACATCACCATCATCAAGGTGAAACAAGAACCATCATCATCATCAAGGTGAAACAAGAACATCACCATCATCAAGGTGAAACAAGAACCATCATCATCATCAAGGTGAAACAAGAACCATCACCATCATCAAGGTGAAACAAGAACCATCACCATCATCAAGGTGAAACAAGAACATCACCATCATCAAGGTGAAACAAGAACCATCACCATCATCAAGGTGAAACAAGAACCATCACCATCATCAAGGTGAAACAAGAACATCACCATCATCAAGGTGAAACAAGAACATAACCATCATCAAGGTGAAACCATCACCATCAGGTCATCACCATCATCAAGGTGAAACAAGAACCATCACCATCATCAAGGTGAAACAAGAACATCACCATCATCAAGGTGAAACAAGAACCATCACCATCATCAAGGTGAAACAAGAACCATCACCATCATCAAGGTGAAACAAGAACATCACCATCATCAAGGTGAAACAAGAACATCACCATCATCAAGGTGAAACAAGAACATCACCATCATCAAGGTGAAACAAGAACATCACCATCATCAAGGTGAAACAAGAACATCACCATCATCAAGGTGAAACAAGAACATCACCATCATCAAGGTGAAACAAGAACATCACCATCATCAAGGTGAAACAAGAACATCACCATCATCAAGGTGAAACAAGAACCATCACCATCATCAAGGTGAAACAAGAACCATCATCACCATCATCAAGGTGAAACAAGAACATCACCATCATCAAGAACCATCACCATCATCAAGGTGAAACAAGAACCATCACCATCATCAAGGTGAAACAAGAACCATCACCATCATCAAGGTGAAACAAGAACCATCACCATCATCAAGGTGAAACAAGAACCATCACCATCATCAAGGTGAAACAAGAACCATCACCATCATCAAGGTGAAACAAGAACCATCACCATCATCAAGGTGAAACAAGAACCATCACCATCATCAAGGTGAAACAAGAACATCACCATCATCAAGGTGAAACAAGAACCATCACCATCATCAAGGTGAAACAAGAACCATCACCATCATCAAGGTGAAACAAGAACCACCAGCATCATCAAGGTGAAACAAGAACATCACCATCATCAAGGTGAAACCATCATCATCAATGTGAAAAAAGAACCATCACCATCATCAAGGTGAAACAAGAACATCACCATCATCAATGTGAAACAAGAACATCACCATCATCAAGGTGAAACAAGAACATCACCATCATCAAGGTGAAACAAGAACATCACCATCATCAAGGTGAAACAAGAACATCACCATCATCAAGGTGAAACAAGAACATCACTATCATGAAGGTGAAACAAGAACCATCATCATCACCATCATCAAGGTGAAACAAGAACCATCACCATCATCAAGGTGAAACAAGAATCATCATCACCATCATCAAGGTGAAACAAGAACATCACCAACAAGAACAAGAACCATCACCATCATCAAGGTGAAACAAGAACCATCACCATCATCAAGGTGAAACAAGAACCATCACCATCATCAAGGTGAAACAAGAACCATCACCATCATCAAGGTGAAACAAGAACCATCACCATCATCAAGGTGAAACAAGAACATCACCATCATCAAGGTGAAACAAGAACCATCACCATCATCAAGGTGAAACAAGAACCATCACCATCATCAAGGTGGAACAAGAACCATCACCATCATCAAGGTGAAACAAGAACCATCATCACCATCATCAAGGTGAAACAAGAACATCACCATCATCAAGGTGAAACAAGAACATCACCATCATCAAGGTGAAACAAGAACCATCACCATCATCAAGGTCATCCATCATCAAGGTGAAACAAGAACATCACCATCATCAAGGTGAAACAAGAACCATCACCATCATCAAGGTGAAACAAGAACCATCACCATCATCAAGGTGAAACAAGAACATCACCATCATCAAGGTGAAACAAGAACCATCACCATCATCAAGGTGAAACAAGAACCATCACCATCATCAAGGTGAAACAAGAACCATCACCATCATCAAGGTGAAACAAGAACATCACCATCATCAAGAACAATAACATCACCATCATCAAGGTGAAACAAGAACATCACCATCATCAAGGTGAAACAAGAACCATCACCATCATCAAGGTGAAACAAGAACCATCACCATCATCAAGGTGAAACAAGAACATCACCATCCTCAAGGTGAAACAAGAACATCACATCATCATCAAGGTGAAACAAGAACCATCACCATCATCAAGGTGGAACAAGAACATCACCATCATCAAGGTGAAACAAGAACCATCACCATCATCAAGGTGAAACAAGAACCATCACCATCATCAAGGTGAAACAAGAACCATCACCATCATCAAGGTGAAACAAGAACATCACCATCATCAAGGTGAAACAAGAACCATCACCATCATCAAGGTGAAACAAGAACCATCACCATCATCAAGGTGAAACAAGAACCATCACCATCATCAAGGTGAAACAAGAACCATCACCATCATCAAGGTGAAACAAGAACCATCACCATCATCAAGGTGAAACAAGATCATCACCATCATCAAGGTGAAACAAGAACATCACCATCATCAAGGTGAAACAAGAACATCACCATCATCAAGGTGAAACAAGAACCATCACCATCATCAAGGTGAAACAAGAACATCACCATCATCAAGGTGAAACAAGAACATCACCATCATCAAGGTGAAACAAGAACATCACCATCATCAAGGTGAAACAAGAACCATCACCATCATCAAGGTGAAACAAGAACAAGAACATCACCATCATCAAGGTGAAACAAGAACCATCACCATCATCAAGGTGAAACAAGAACATCACCATCATCAAGGTGAAACAAGAACCATCACCATCATCAAGGTGAAACAAGAACATCACCATCATCAAGGTGAAACAAGAACCATCACCATCATCAAGGTGAAACAAGAACCATCACCATCATCAAGGTGAAATAAAAACCATCACCATCATCAAGTTGAAACAAGAACCATCACCATCATCAAGGTGAAACAAGAACATCACCATCATCAAAGTGAAACAAGAACATCAATCATCAATCATCCATCATCAAGGTGAACCATCAATCATCAAGAACCATCACCATCATCAAGGTGAAACAAGAACAAGAACATCACCATCATCAAGGTGAACCATCACCATCATCAAGAACATCACCAATCAAGGTGAAACAAGAACATCACCATCATCAAGGTGAAACAAGAACATCATCACCATCATCAAGGTGAAACAAGAACATCACCATCATCAAGGTGAACATCAAATCAAGAACATCACCATCATCAAGGTGAAACAAGAACCATCACCATCATCAAGGTGAAACAAGAACATCACCATCATCAAGGTGAAACAAGAACATCACCATCATCAAGGTGAAACAAGAACCATCACCATCATCAAGGTGAAACAATAACATCACCATCATCAAGGTGAAACAAAAACATCATCACCATCATCAAGGTGGAACAAGAACCATCACCATCATCAAGGTGAAACAAGAACCATCACCATCATCAAGGTGAAACAAGAACCATCACCATCATCAAGGTGAAACAAGAACATCACCATCATCAAGGTGAAACAAGAACCATCACCATCATCAAGGTGAAACAAGAACCATCACCATCATCAAGGTGAAACAAGAACATCACCATCATCAAGGTGAAAAAAGAACATCACCATCATCAAGGTGAAACAAGAACATCAATCATCAATCATCCATCATCAAGGTGAAACGAGAACATCACCATCATCAAGGTGAAACAAGAACATCACCATCATCAAGGTGAAACAAGAATAATCACCATCATCAAGGTGGAACAAGAACATCACCATCATCAAGGTGAAACAAGAACATCACCATCATCAAGGTGAAACAAGAACATCAACATCATCAAGGTGAAACAAGAACATCACCATCATCAAGGTGAAACAAGAACATCACCATCATCAAGGTGAAACGAGAACATCACCATCATCAAGGTGAAACAAGAACCATCACCATCATCAAGGTGAAACAAGAACCATCACCATCATCAAGGTGAACCATCACCAACAAGAACCATCACCATCATCAAGGTGAACATCAAACAAGAACCATCACCATCATCAAGGTGAAACAAGAACCATCACCATCATCAAGGTGAACCATCAAACAAGAACAAGAACATCACCATCATCAAGGTGAAACAAGAACCATCACCATCATCAAGGTGAAACAAGAACATCACCATCATCAAGGTGAAACAAGAACCATCACCATCATCAAGGTGAAACAAGAACATCACCATCATCAAGGTGAAACAAGAACCATCATCATCATCAAGGTGAAACAAGAACAAGAACATCACCATCATCAAGGTGAAACAAGAACATCACCATCATCAAGGTGAAACAAGAACATCACCATCATCAAGGTGAAACAAGAACATCACCATCATCAAGGTGAAACAAGAACATCACCATCATCAAGGTGAAACAAGAACCATCACCATCATCAAGGTGAAACAAGAACATCACCATCATCAAGGTGAAACAAGAACATCACCATCATCAAGGTGAAACAAGAACCATCACCATCATCAAGGTGAAACAAGAACATCACCATCATCAAGGTGAAACAAGAACCATCACCATCATCAAGGTGAAACAAGAACATCACCATCATCAAGGTGAAACAAGAACATCACCATCATCAAGGTGAAACAAGAACCATCACCATCATCAAGGTGAAACAAGAACATCACCATCATCAAGGTGAAACAAGAACATCACCATCATCAAGGTGAAATCATCAAGGTGAAACCATCACCATCATCAAGGTGAAACAAGAACCATCACCATCATCAAGGTGAAACAAGAACATCACCATCATCAAGGTGAAACAAGAACATCACCATCATCAAGGTGAAACAAGAACATCACCATCATCAAGGTGAAACAAGAACCATCACCATCATCAAGGTGAAACAAGAACATCACCATCATCAAGGTGAAACAAGAACATCACCATCATCAAGGTGAAACAAGAACATCACCATCATCAAGGTGAAACAAGAACCATCACCATCATCAAGGTGAAACAAGAACATCACCATCATCAAGGTGAAACAAGAACATCACCATCATCAAGGTGAAACAAGAACCATCACCATCATCAAGGTGAAACAAGAACATCACCATCATCAAGGTGAAACAAGAACCATCACCATCATCAAGGTGAAACAAGAACATCACCATCATCAAGGTGAAACAAGAACCATCACCATCATCAAGGTGAAACAAGAACATCACCATCATCAAGGTGAAACAAGAACCATCACCATCATCAAGGTGAAACAAGAACATCACCATCATCAAGGTGAAACAAGAACCATCACCATCATCAAGGTGAAACAAGAACATCACCATCATCAAGGTGAAACAAGAACCATCACCATCATCAAGGTGAAACAAGAACCATCACCATCATCAAGGTGGAACAAGAACCATCACCATCATCAAGGTGAAACAAGAACCATCACCATCATCAAGTTGAACATCACCAACAAGAACATCACCATCATCAAGGTGAAACAAGAACATCACCATCATCAAGGTGAAACAAGAACATCACCATCATCAAGGTGAAACAAGAACATCACCATCATCAAGGTGAAACAAGAACATCACCATCATCAAGGTGAAACAAGAACATCACCATCATCAAGGTGAAACAAGAACATCACCATCATCAAGGTGAAACAAGAACCATCACCATCATCAAGGTGAAACAAGAACATCACCATCATCAAGGTGAAACAAGAACATCACCATCATCAAGGTGAAACAAGAACATCACCATCATCAAGGTGAAACAAGAACATCACCATCATCAAGGTGAAACAAGAACCATCACCATCATCAAGGTGAAACAAGAACATCACCATCATCAAGGTGAAACAAGAACATCACCATCATCAAGGTGAAACAAGAACATCACCATCATCAAGGTGAAACAAGAACCATCACCATCATCAAGGTGAAACAAGAACATCACCATCATCAAGGTGAAACAAGAACCATCACCATCATCAAGGTGAAACAAGAACATCACCATCATCAAGGTGAAACAAGAACATCACCATCATCAAGGTGAAACAAGAACCATCACCATCATCAAGGTGAAACAAGAACATCACCATCATCAAGGTGAAACAAGAACCATCACCATCATCAAGGTGAAACAAGAACATCACCATCATCAAGGTGAAACAAGAACCATCACCATCATCAAGAACAAGAACATCACCATCATCAAGGTGAAACAAGAACATCACCATTATTAAGGTGAAAAAAGAACCATCACCATCATCAAGGTGAAACAAGAACCATCACCATCATCAAGGTGAAACAAGAACATCACCATCATCAAGGTGAAACAAGAACATCACCACATCAAGGTGAAACCATCACCATCATCAAGGTGAAACAAGAACCATCACCATCATCATCACCATCATCAAGGTGAAACAAGAACCATCATCACCATCATCAAGGTGAAACAAGAACCATCACCATCATCATGACCATCATCAAGGTGAACAATAACATCACCATCATCAAGGTGAAAAAAGAACATCACCATCATCAAGGTGAAACAAGAACCATCACCATCATCAAGGTGAAACAAGAACATCACCATCATCAAGGTGAAACAAGAACCATCACCATCATCAAGGTGAAACAAGAACCATCACCATCATCAAGGTGAAACAAGAACATCACCATCATCAAGGTGAAACAAGAACATCACCATCATCAAGGTGAAACAAGAACATCACCATCATCAAGGTGAAACAAGAACATCACCATCATCAAGGTGAAACAAGAACATCACCATCATCAAGGTGAAACAAGAACATCACCATCATCAAGGTGAAACAAGAACATCACCATCATCAAGGTGAAACAAGAACATCACCATCATCAAGGTGAAACAAGAACATCACCATCATCAAGGTGAAACAAGAACATCACCATCATCAAGGTGAAACAAGAACATCACCATCATCAAGGTGAAACAAGAACATCACCATCATCAAGGTGAAACAAGAACATCACCATCATCAAGGTGAAACAAGAACATCACCATAATCACAAGAACCATCATCATCAAGGCGAAACAAGAACCACCACTATCATCAAGGCGAAACAAGAACCACCACTAACATCAAGGTGAAATAAAAACCATCACCATCATCAAGGCGAAACAAGAACCATTACTATCATCAAGGCGAAACAAGAACCATCACCATCATCAAGGTGAAACAAGAACCATCACCATTTTCAAGGTGAAACAAGAACCATCACCATCATCAAGGTGAAACAAGAACCATCACCATCATCAAGGTGAAACAAGAACCATCACCATCATCAAGGTGAAACAAGAACCATCACCATCATCAAGGTGAAACAAGAACATCACCATCATCAAGGTGAAACAAGAACATCACCATCATCAAGGTGAAACAAGAACATCACCATCATCAAGGTGAAACAAGAATAATCACCATCATCAAGGTGGAACAAGAACATCACCATCATCAAGGTGAAACAAGAACATCACCATCATCAAGGTGAAACAAGAACATCACCATCATCAAGGTGAAACAAGAACATCACCATCATCAAGGTGAAACAAGAACATCACCATCATCAAGGTGAAACAAGAACATCACCATCATCAAGGTGAAACAAGAACATCACCATCATCAAGGTGAAACAAGAACCATCACCATCATCAAGGTGAAACAAGAACATCACCATCATCAAGGTGAAACAAGAACATCTTCATCATCAAGGTGAAACAAGAACCATCACCATCATCAAGGTGAAACAATAACCATCACCATCATCAAGGTGAAACAAGAACATCACCATCATCAAGGTGAAACAAGAATCACCATCATCATCACCATCATCAAGGTGAAACAAGAACATCACCATCATCAAGGTCATCACCATCATCAAGGTGAAACAAGAACATCACCATCATCAAGGTGAAACAAGAACCATCACCATCATCAAGGTGAAACAAGAATCAATCATCCATCATCAAGGTGAAACAAGAACATCACCATCATCAAGGTGAAACAAGAACATCACCATCATCAAGGTGAAACAAGAACCATCACCATCATCAAGGTGAAACAAGAACATCACCATCATCAAGGTGAAACAAGAACATCACCATCATCAAGGTGAAACAAGAACCATCACCATCATCAAGGTGAAACAAGAACATCACCATCATCAAGGTGAAACAAGAACATCACCATCATCAAGGTGAAACAAGAACATCACCATCATCAAGGTGAAACAAGAACCATCACCATCATCAAGGTGAAACAAGAACATCACCATCATCAAGGTGAAACAAGAACATCACCATCATCAAGGTGAAACAAGAACCATCACCATCATCAAGGTGAAACAAGAACCATCACCATCATCAAGGTGAAACAAGAACATCACCATCATCAAGGTGAAACAAGAACCATCACCATCATCAAGGTGAAACAAGAACATCACCATCATCAAGGTGAAACAAGAACATCACCATCATCAAGGTGAAACAAGAACCATCACCATCATCAAGGTGAAACAAGAACCATCATCACCATCATCAAGGTGAAACAAGAACATCACCATCATCAAGGTGAAACAAGAACCATCACCATCATCAAGGTGAAACAAGAACATCACCATCATCAAGGTGAAACAAGAACATCACCATCATCAAGGTGAAACAAGAACCATCACCATCATCAAGGTGAAACAAGAACATCACCATCATCAATCATCACCATCATCAAGGTGAAACAAGAATCCATCACCATCATCAAGGTGAAACAAGAACATCACCATCATCAAGGTGAAACAAGAACCATCACCATCATCAAGGTGAAACAAGAACATCACCATCATCAAGGTGAAACAAGAACATCAACATCATCAAGGTGAAACAAGATCACTATCATCAAGGTGAAACAAGAACATCACCATCATCAAGGTGAAACAAGAACCATCACCATCATCAAGGTGAAACAAGAACCATCACCATCATCAAGGTGAAACAAGAACCATCACCATCATCAAGGTGAAACAAGAACCATCACCATCATCAAGGTGAAACAAGAACATCACCATCATCAAGGTGAAACAAGAACCATCACCATCATCAAGGTGAAACAAGAACATCACCATCATCAAGGTGAAACAAGAACCATCACCATCATCAAGGTGAAACAAGAACCATCACCATCATCAAGGTGAAACAAGAACCATCACCATCATCAAGGTGAAACAAGAACATCACCATCATCAAGGTGAAACAAGAACATCACCATCATCAAGGTGAAACAAGAACATCACATCATCATCAAGGTGAAACAAGAACATCACAATCATCAAGGTGAAACAAGAACATCACCATCATCAAGGTGAAACAAGAACATCACCATCATCAAGGTGAAACAAGAACCATCACCATCATCAAGGTGAAACAAGAACATCACCATCATCAAGGTGAAACAAGAACATCACCATCATCAAGGTGAAACAAGAACATCACCATCATCAAGGTGAAACAAGAACATCACCATCATCAAGGTGAAACAAGAACCATCACCATCATCAAGGTGAAACAAGAACATCACCATCATCAAGGTGAAACAAGAACCATCACCATCATCAAGGTGAAACAAGAACATCACCATCATCAAGGTGAAACAAGAACCATCACCATCATCAAGGTGAAACAAGAACCATCACCATCATCAAGGTGAAACAAGAACATCACCATCATCAAGGTGAAACAAGAACCATCACCATCATCAAGGTGAAACAAGAACCATCACCATCATCAAGGTGGAACAAGAACCATCACCATCATCAAGGTGAAACAAGAACATCACCATCATCAAGGTGAAACAAGAACCATCACCATCATCAAGGTGAACATCACCATCATCAAGGTGAAACATGAACATCACCATCATCAAGGTGAAACAAGAACCATCACCATCATCAAGGTGAAACAAGAATCCATCACCATCATCAAGGTGAAACAAGAACATCACCATCATCAAGGTGAAACAAGAACATCACCATCATCAAGAACAAGAACATCACCATCATCAAAGTGAAACAAGAACCATCACCATCATCAAGGTGAAACAAGAACATCACCATCATCAAGGTGAAACAAGAACATCAACATCATCAAGGTGAAACAAGAATCAAGGTGAAACATCACATCAATCATCAAGGTGAAACAAGAACATCACCATCATCAAGGTGAAACAAGAACCATCACCATCATCAAGGTGAAACAAGAACCATCACCATCATCAAGGTGAAACAAGAACATCACCATCATCAAGGTGAAACAAGAACATCACCATCATCAAGGTGAAACAAGAACCATCACCATCATCAAGGTGAAACAAGAACATCACCATCATCAAGGTGAAACAAGAACATCACCATGATCAAGGTGAAACAAGAACCATCACCATCATCAAGGTGAAACAAGAACCATCACCATCATCAAGGTGAAACAAGAACATCACCATCATCAAGGTGAAACAAGAACATCACCATCATCAAGGTGAAACAAGAACATCACTATCATGAAGGTGAAACAAGAACCATCATCATCATCAAGGTGAAACAAGAACATCACAATCATCAAGGTGAAACAAGAACATCACCATCATCAAGGTGAAACAAGAACCATCACCATCATCAAGGTGAAACAAGAACATCACCATCATCAAGGTGAAACAAGAACATCACAAGAACATCATCAAGGTGAAACAAGAACATCACCATCATCAAGGTGAAACAAGAACATCACCATCATCAAGGTGAAACAAGAACATCACCATCATCAAGGTGAAACAAGAACATCACCATCATCAAGGTGAAACAAGAACCATCACCATCATCAAGGTGAAACAAGAACATCACCATCATCAAGGTGAAACAAGAACCATCACCATCATCAAGGTGAAACAAGAACATCACCATCATCAAGGTGAAACAAGAACATCACCATCATCAAGGTGGAACCATCAAACAAGAACAAGAACCATCACCATCATCAAGGTGAAACAAGAACCATCACCATCATCAAGGTGAAACAAGAACCATCACCATCATCAAGGTGAAACAAGAACCATCACCATCATCAAGGTGAAACAAGAACCATCACCATCATCAAGGTGAAACAAGAACCATCACCATCATCAAGGTGAAACAAGAACCATCACCATCATCAAGGTGAAACAAGAACATCACCATCATCAAGGTGAAACAAGAACCATCACCATCATCAAGGTGAAACAAGAACCATCACCATCATCAAGGTGAAACAAGAACATCACCATCATCAAGGTGAAACAAGAACATCACCATCATCAAGGTGAAACAAGAACATCACCATCATCAAGGTGAAACAAGAACCATCACCATCATCAAGGTGAAACAAGAACATCACCATCATCAAGGTGAAACAAGAACATCACCATCATCAAGGTGAAACAAGAACATCACCATCATCAAGGTGAAACAAGAACCATCACCATCATCAAGGTGAAACAAGAACATCACCATCATCAAGGTGAAACAAGAACATCACCATCATCAAGGTGAAACAAGAACATCACCATCATCAAGGTGAAACAAGAACCATCACCATCATCAAGGTGAAACAAGAACATCACCATCATCAAGGTGGAACAAGAACCGTCACCATCATCAAGGTGAAACAAGAACATCACCATCATCAAGGTGAAACAAGAACCATCACCATCATCAAGGTGAAACAAGAACATCACCATCATCAAGGTGAAACAAGAACATCACCATCATCAAGGTGAAACAAGAACATCACCATCATCAAGGTGAAACAAGAACATCACCATCATCAAGGTGAAACAAGAACATCACCATCATCAAGGTGAAACAAGAACATCACCATCATCAAGGTGAAACAAGAACATCACCATCATCAAGGTGAAACAAGAACATCACCATCATCAAGGTGAAACAAGAACATCACCATCATCAAGGTGAAACAAGAACATCACCATCATCAAGGTGAAACAAGAACCATCACCATCATCAAAGTGAAACAAGAACCATCACCATCATCAAGGTGGAACAAGAACCATCACCATCATCAAGGTGAAACAAGAACCATCACCATCATCAAGGTGAAACAAGAACATCACCATCATCAAGGTGAAACAAGAACATCACCATCATCAAGGTGAAACAAGAACCATCACCATCATCAAGGTGAAACAAGAACATCACCATCATCAAGGTGAAACAAGAACCATCACCATCATCAAGGTGAAACAAGAACATCACCATCATCAAGGTGAAACAAGAACATCACCATCATCAAGGTGAAACAAGAACCATCACCATCATCAAGGTGAAACAAGAACCATCACCATCATCAAGGTGAAACAAGAACATCACCATCATCAAGGTGAAACAAGAACATCACCATCATCAAGGTGAAACAAGAACATCACCATCATCAAGGTGAAACAAGAACATCACCATCATCAAGGTGAAACAAGAACATCACCATCATCAAGGTGAAACAAGAACATCACCATCATCAAGGTGAAACAAGAACCATCATCACCATCATCAAGGAACCATCACCATCATGAAACAACAACAGCACCATCATCAAGGTGAAACAAGAACATCACCATCATCAAGGTGAAACAAGAACCATCACCATCATCAAGGTGGAACACGAACCAACAGCATCAACAAGAACATCACCATCATGAAACAAGAACCATCACCATCATCAAGGTGAAACAAGAACCATCACCATCATCAAGGTGAAACAAGAACCATCACCATCATCAAGGTGAAACAAGAACATCACCATCATCAAGGTGAAACAAGAACCATCACCATCATCAAGGTGAAACAAGAACATCACCATCATCAAGGTGAAACAAGAACCATCACCATCATCAAGGTGAAACAAGAACATCACCATCATCAAGGTGAAACAAGAACATCACCATCATCAAGGTGAAACAAGAACCATCACCATCATCAAGGTGAAACAAGAACATCACCATCATCAAGGTGAAACAAGAACATCACCATCATCAAGGTGAAACAAGAACATCACCATCATCAAGGTGAAACAAGAACCATCACCATCATCAAGGTGAAACAAGAACATCACCATCATCAAGGTGAAACAAGAACATCACCATCATCAAGGTGAAACAAGAACCATCACCATCATCAAGGTGAAACAAGAACCATCACCATCATCAAGGTGGAACAAGAACCATCACCATCATCAAGGTGAACCATCACCAATCAAGGTGAAACAAGAACATCACCATCATCAAGGTGAAACAAGAACCATCACCATCATCAAGGTGAAACAAGAACCATCACCATCATCAAGGTGAAACAAGAACATCACCATCATCAAGGTGAAACAAGAACCATCACCATCATCAAGGTGAAACAAGAACATCACCATCATCAAGGTGAAACAAGAACATCACCATCATCAAGGTGAAACAAGAACATCACCATCATCAAGGTGAAACAAGAACATCACCATCATCAAGGTGAAACAAGAACCATCACCATCATCAAGGTGAAACAAGAACATCACCATCATCAAGGTGAAACAAGAACATCACCATCATCAAGGTGAAACAAGAACATCACCATCATCAAGGTGAAACAAGAACCATCACCATCATCAAGGTGAAACAAGAACATCACCATCATCAAGGTGAAACAAGAACCATCACCATCATCAAGGTGAAACAAGAACATCACCATCATCAAGGTGAAACAAGAACATCACCATCATCAAGGTGAAACAAGAACCATCACCATCATCAAGGTGAAACAAGAACCATCACCATCATCAAGGTGAAACAAGAACATCACCATCATCAAGGTGAAACAAGAACCATCATCATCATCAAGGTGAAACAAGAACCATCACCATCATCAAGGTGAAACAAGAACATCACCATCATCAAGGTGAAACAAGAACATCACCATCATCAAGGTGAAACAAGAACATCACAATCATCAAGGTGAAACAAGAACATCACCATCATCAAGGTGAAACAAGAACATCACCATCATCAAGGTGAAACAAGAACATCACCATCATCAAGGTGAAACAAGAACATCACCATCATCAAGGTGAAACAAGAACATCACCATCATCAAGGTGAAACAAGAACCATCACCATCATCAAGGTGAAACAAGAACATCACCATCATCAAGGTGAAACAAGAACATCACCATCATCAAGGTGAAACAAGAACATCACCATCATCAGGTCATCATAATCAAGGTGAAACAAGAACATCACCATCATCAAGGTGAAACAAGAACCATCACCATCATCAAGGTCATCACCATCATCAAGGTGAAACAAGAACATCACCATCATCAAGGTGAAACAAGATCACTATCATGAAACAAGAACCATCACCATCATCAAGGTCATCCATCATCAAGGTGAAACAAGAACCATCACCATCATCAAGTTGAAACAAGAACCATCACCATCATCAAGGTGAAACAAGAACCATCACCATCATCAAGGTGAAACAAGAACATCACCATCATCAAGGTGAAACAAGAACATCACCATCATCAAGGTGAAACAAGAACATCACCATCATCAAGGTGAAACAAGAACATCACCATCATCAAGGTGAAACAAGAACATCACCATCATCAAGGTGAAACAAGAACATCACCATCATCAAGGGTGAAACAAGAACAAGAACATCACCATCATCAAGGTGAAACAAGAACATCACCATCATCAAGGTGAAACAAGAACCATCACCATCATCAAGGTGAAACAAGAACATCACCATCATCAAGGTGAAACAAGAACCATCACCATCATCAAGGTGAAACAAGAACATCACCATCATCAAGGTGAAACAAGAACATCACCATCATCAAGGTGAAACAAGAACCATCACCATCATCAAGGTGAAACAAGAACATCACCATCATCAAGGTGAAACAAGAACATCACCATCATCAAGGTGAAACAAGAACCATCACCATCATCAAGGTGAAACAAGAACATCACCATCATCAAGGTGAAACAAGAACCATCACCATCATCAAGGTGAAACAAGAACCATCACCATCATCAAGGTGAAACAAGAACATCACCATCATCAAGGTGAAACAAGAACCATCACCATCATCAAGGTGAAACAAGAACATCACCATCATCAAGGTGAAACAAGAACATCACCATCATCAAGGTGAAACAAGAACATCACCATCATCAAGGTGAAACAAGAACATCACCATCATCAAGGTGAAACAAGAACATCACCATCATCAAGGTGAAACAAGAACATCACCATCATCAAGGTGAAACAAGAACATCACCATCATCAAGGTGAAACAAGAACATCACCATCATCAAGGTGAAACAAGAACCATCACCTTCATCAAGGTGAAACAAGAACATCACCATCATCAAGGTGAAACAAGAACATCACCATCATCAAGGTGAAACAAGAACATCACTATCATCAAGGTGAAACAAGAACATCAATCATCAAGGTGAAACCATCATCAAGGTGAAACAAGAACCATCACCATCATCAAGGTGAAACAAGAACCATCACCATCATCAAGGTGAAACAAGAACCATCACCATCATCAAGGTGAAACAAGAACATCACCATCATCAAGGTGAAACAAGAACCATCACCATCATCAAGGTGAAACAAGAACCATCACCATCATCAAGGTGAAACAAGAACCATCACCATCATCAAGGTGAAACAAGAACATCACCATCATCAAGGTGAAACAAGAACCATCACCATCATCAAGGTGAAACAAGAACCATCACCATCATCAAGGTGAAACAAGAACCATCACCATCATCAAGGTGAAACAAGAACATCACCATCATCAAGGTGAAACAAGAACATCACCATCATCAAGGTGAAACAAGAACCATCACCATCATCAAGGTGAAACAAGAACATCAACATCATCAAGGTGAAACAAGATCACTATCATCAAGGTGAAACAAGAACATCACCATCATCAAGGTGAAACAAGAACATCACCATCATCAAGGTGAAACAAGAACCATCACCATCATCAAGGTGAAACAAGAACCATCACCATCATCAAGGTGAAACAAGAACATCACCATCATCAAGGTGAAACAAGAACATCACCATCATCAAGGTGAAACAAGAACCATCACCATCATCAAGGTGAAACAAGAACATCACCATCATCAAGGTGAACCATCACCAACAAGAACCATCACCATCATCAAGGTGAAACAAGAACATCACCATCATCAAGGTGAAACAAGAACCATCACCATCATCAAGGTGAAACAAGAACATCACCATCATCAAGGTGAAACAAGAACTATCACTATCATCAAGGCGAAACAAGAACATCACCATCATCAAGGTGAAACAAGAACCATCACATCATCAATGAAACAAGAACATCACCATCATCAAGGTGAAACAAGAACCATCACCATCATCAAGGTGAAACAAGAACCATCACCATCATCAAGGTGAAACAAGAACCATCACCATCATCAAGGTGAAACAAGAACCATCACCATCATCAAGGTGGAACAAGAACATCACCATCATCAAGGTGAAACAAGAACCATCACCATCATCAAGGTGAAACAAGAACCATCACCATCATCAAGGTGAAACAAGAACCATCACCATCATCAAGGTGAAACAAGAACCATCACCATCATCAAGGTGAAACAAGAACATCACCATCATCAAGGTGGAACAAGAACATCACCATCATCAAGGTGAAACAAGAACCATCACCATCATCAAGGTGGAACAAGAACCATCACCATCATCAAGGTGGAACAAGAACCATCACTATCATCAAGGTGAAACAAGAACATCACCATCATCAAGGTGAAACAAGAACATCACCATCATCAAGGTGAAACAAGAACATCACCATCATCAAGGTGAAACATCACCATCATCAAGGTGAAACAAGAACATCACCATCATCAAGGTGAAACAAGAACATCACCATCATCAAGGTGAAACAAGAACCATCACCATCATCAAGGTGAAACAAGAACCATCACCATCATCAAGGTGAAACAAGAACATCACCATCATCAAGGTGAAACAAGAACATCACCATCATCAAGGTGAAACAAGAACCATCACCATCATCAAGGTGAAACAAGAACATCACCATCATCAAGGTGAAACAAGAACATCACCATAATCAAGGTGAAACAAGAACATCACCATCATCAAGGTGAAACAAGAACCATCACCATCATCAAGGTGAAACAAGAACCATCACCATCATCAAGGTGAAACAAGAACATCACCATCATCAAGGTGAAACAAGAACATCACCATCATCAAGGTGAAACAAGAACCATCACCATCATCAAGGTGAAACAAGAACCATCACCATCATCAAGGTGAAACAAGAACATCACCATCATCAAGGTGAAACAAGAACATCACCATCATCAAGGTGAAACAAGAACATCACCATCATCAAGGTGAAACAAGAACATCACCATCATCAAGGTGAAAAAAGAACATCACCATCATCAAGGTGAAACAAGAACATCACCATCATCAAGGTGAAACAAGAACATCACCATCATCAAGGTGAAACAAGAACATCACCATCATCAAGGTGAAACAAGAACATCACCATCATCAAGGTGAAACAAGAACATCACCATCATCAAGGTGAAACAAGAACATCACCATCATCAAGGTGAAACAAGAACATCACCATCATCAAGGTGAAACAAGAACCATCACCATCATCAAGGTGGAACAAGAACCATCACCATCATCAAGGTGAAACAAGAACCATCACCATCATCAAGGTGGAACAAGAACCATCACCATCATCAAGGTGAAACAAGAACCATCACCATCATCAAGGTGAAACAAGAACCATCACCATCATCAAGGTGAAACAAGAACATCACCATCATCAAGGTGAAACAAGAACATCACCATCATCAAGGTGAAACAAGAACCATCACCATCATCAAGGTGAAACAAGAACATCACCATCATCAAGGTGAAACAAGAACATCACCATCATCAAGGTGAAACAAGAACATCACCATCATCAAGGTGGAACAAGAACATCACCATCATCAAGGTGAAACAAGAACATCACCATCATCAAGGTGAAACAAGAACATCACCATCATCAAGGTGAAACAAGAACATCACCATCATCAAGGTGAAACAAGAACATCACCATCATCAAGGTGAAACAAGAACATCACTATCATGAAGGTGAAACAAGAACCATCATCATCATCAAGGTGAAACAAGAACATCACAATCATCAAGGTGAAACAAGAACATCACCATCATCAAGGTGAAACAAGAACATCACAATCATCAAGGTGAAACAAGAACATCACCATCATCAAGGTGAAACAAGAACATCACTATCATGAAGGTGAAACAAGAACCATCATCATCATCAAGATGAAACAAGAACATCACCATCATCAAGGTGAAAAAAGAACATCACCATCATCAAGGTGAAACAAGAACCATCACCATCATCAAGGTGAAACAAGAACATCACCATCATCAAGGTGAAACAAGAACCATCACCATCATCAAGGTGAAACAAGAACATCACCATCATCAAGGTGAAACAAGAACATCACCATCATCAAGGTGGAACAAGAACCATCACCATCATCAAGGTGGAACAAGAACCATCACTATCATCAAGGTGAAACAAGAACATCACCATCATCAAGGTGAAACAAGAACATCACCATCATCAAGGTGAAACAAGAACATCACCATCATCAAGGTGAAACAAGAACCATCACCATCATCAAGGTGAAACAAGAACATCACCATCATCAAGGTGAAACAAGAACATCACCATCATCAAGGTGAAACAAGAACATCACCATCATCAAGGTGAAACAAGAACATCACCATGATCAAGGTGAAACTAGAACCATCACATCCTGAGAGAAAAAATTAGAGAACTTTATCTCAGATGTTTAGAGGAGCCCCCGAGGGGCCAGGGCCCCGAGGGGCCCAGGAAGCCCCGGGGGCCCAGGGCCCCAGGAGGGCCCCCGAGGGGCCCAGGGCCCCCGAGGGAGCGCAGGGCAGCCCCAGGGCAGGGAGCCCCGAGGAGCCCCCGAGCCCCGGGGAAGCCCACGGAGGCCCCTGAGGGGCCCAAGGGCCCCTGGGAGGGCCCAGGGAGGGGGCCCCGAGGGCCCCGGGAGGGGCCCGAGGCCAGGGCTTGAGGGGCCAAGGGCCCCTGAGGGGGCCCAGGAGCCCCTGAGGGGCAGGGGCCCCAGGGGGCTCAGGCCCCTAGAGGGCCAGGGAGAGGGAGGCCCGGGAGAGGGGGCCCAGGGAGGCCCCTGAGGGGCCAGGAGCCCCCGAGGGAGGGCCCAGGGAGCCCGAGGGGCCCAGGGGCCCCGAGGGGGCCCAGGGGCCCCTGAGGGGCCCAGGTGCCCCGAGGGGCCCAGGGCCCCGGAGGGCCCCCAGGGGGCAGGAACTTGGGCCAGGGCCCCGAGGGGCAGGGCCCCGAGGGCCAAGGGCCCCGAGGGCCCGAGGAGCCCCCGGGGCCCAGGGCCCAGGAACTGAGGGCCCAGGAACCCCGAGGCAGGAACCCCGAGGGGCCAGGAGACCCCGGGGAGGGGGCCCAGGAAGTCCCCAGGGGCCAGCCGGGCCGAGGCCCAAGGCCCAGGGCCCCGAGAGCCCAGGAGCCGCCGAGGGCCAGGAGAGGGGCCCAAGGCCTGGGGGCCAGGCAGGGGCCCCGAGGGCCCAAGGCCCACCCCTGAGCCCCGAGGGGCCCGAGGCCCCGGGGGCAGGGCCCCGAGGGGCCAGCCAGAGCCTTCGGGGCCAGGAGCCCCAGAGGCCCAGGAGGCCCCGGAGGGCCCGAGGGGCCAGAGGCGAAGGCCCCAGGGGGCAGGCCGAGGGCCCAGGGCCGGGGTGGGCAGGGCCAAGGAGCCCCGAGGGACCCAGGAGCCCCGAAGGCGGGGCCAGAGGCCCGAGGAGCCCCGGAGGCCGACAGGGCCCCGAGGCCCAACGAGCCCCGAGGCCAGGCCCCGAGGAGGCTCAAGGCCCCTGAAGCCAAGCCCAAGGGCCAGGCTTGAGGCCCACAGCCCCGAGGGCAAGGGCCCCCAGGAGGGCCCAGGAAGCCCCGAAGGGCCCCAGAAGGGGCCGAGGGCCCAGGGCCGGAGGGCCCAGGAGCCCTGAGGCCGAGGCCCCGAGGGGCAAGGAACGAGGCCCGGGAGGACCCGAGGCCAGGAGCCCCAGGGCCAGGAGCCCCGAGGCCCAGGAACAGGCCGAGGGGCCAAGGCCCCGAGGGCCCAGGGAGCCCCCGAGGGGCAAGGCCCAGGGGAGGGAAGGCCCCTGAAGGGCGAGGCAGGAGGCCCCGAGGGCCAGGAAGGCCCCTGAGGGCCAGGGAAGCCCCGAGGAAGGCCCAGGGCCCCGAGGGGCAAGGCCAGGACCAGGCCCCCGAGGGCCCAGGCCAGGCCCCGAGGGGCCCAAGGAGGCAGAGCCCAGGGCCCCGAGGCCCAGGAGCCGAGGGCCAGGGCCCCCGAGGGCCCAGAGCCCCCGAGGGCCCAGGGCCCCGGAGGCCCCCGAGGAAGCCGAGGGGCCAGGGCCCCCGAGGCCCAGGAGCCCCGAGGGCCAGGGCCCCAGGGAGAGGCCAGGAGCCCCCGAGGGGCCCAGGGCCCCAGGGAGGGGGCCCAGGGCCCCAGATGGAGGGCCCGAGGTGGGAGCCCCGAATGGGCCAGGGAAGGGGGCCAGGGCCCCAGGCCCAGGGCCAGGGCCTTCGAGGAGGCCCAGGAGCCTCCGGGGCAGGGCCCCGAGGGCCCAGGAGCCCCCGAGGGAGCCCAGGAGCCCCCGAGAGAGCCCAGGAGCCCCCGAGGGAGCCCAGGAGCCCCCGAGGGAGCCCAGGAGCCCCCGAGGGAGCCCAGGAGCCCCCGAGGGAGCCCAGGAGCCCCCGAGGGAGCCCAGGAGCCCCCGAGGGAGCCCAGGAGCCCCCGAGGGAGCCCAGGAGCCCCCGAGGGAGCCCAGGAGCCCCCGAGGAAGCCCAGGAGCCCCCGAGGGAGCCCAGGAGCCCCCGAGGGAGCCCAGGAGCCCCCGAGAGAGCCCAGGAGCCCCCGAGGGAGCCCAGGAGCCCCCGAGGAAGCCCAGGAGCCCCCGAGGGAGCCCAGGAGCCCCCGAGGAAGCCCAGGAGCCCCCGAGATAGCCCAGAAGCTCCCGAGGGAGCCAGGAGCCCCCGAGGGAGCCAGGAGCCCCCGAGGGAGCCCAGGAGCCCCCGAGGGAGCCCAGGAGCCCCCGAGAGAGCCCAGGAGCCCCCGAGGGAGCCCAGGAGGCCCCGAGGGAGCCCAGGAGCCTCCGAGGGAGCCCAGGAGCCCCCGAGGGAGCCCAGGAGCCCCCGAGGGAGCCCAGGAGCCCCCGAGGGAGCCCAGGAGCCCCCGAGGGAGCCCAGGAGCCCCCGAGGGAGCCCCAGAGCCCCCGAGGGAGCCCAGGAGCCTCCGAGGGAGCCCAGGAGCCCCCGAGAGAGCTCAGAAGCCCCCGAAGGATCCCAGGACCCCCCGTGGGAGCCCAGGAGCCCCCGCGGGAGTCCACGAGCCCCCGAGGGAGCGCAGGAGCCCCCGAGGGAGCCCAGGAGCCCCCGAGGGAGCCCAGGAGCCCCCGAGGAAGCCCAGGAGCCCCCGAGGGAGTCCAGGAGCCCCCGAGGGAGCCCAGGAGCCCCCATGGGAGCTCAGGAGCCCCCGAGGGAGCCCAGGAACCACCGAGGGAGCTCAGAAGCCCTCGAATGAGCTCAGGAGCGCCCGAGGAGGTCAGGAGCGCCCGAGGGAGGTCAGAAGTGCCTTAGGAGCTCAGTAGCGCCCGTGGGAGCTCAGAAGTGCCCGACGAGCTGAGGGGCACCTGAGGGCGCTCAGGAACCCCCAATGGATCTCAGAAGTGCCCGAGGAGCTCAGTAGCGTGCGAGGGAGTTCAGGAGCGCCTGAGGGAGCTCAGAAGTTCCCGAGGAGCTCAGGAGCGCCCGAGGGAGCTCAGGAGCGCTTGATGGAGGTCAGGAGCACCCGAGGGTGCTCAGTAATCCCTGAGTGAACCCAGGAGCCCCCTCGAATGAGCTCAGGAGTGCCCGAGGGAGCTCCGGAGCGCCCGACGGAGCTCAGAAGTGCCCAAAGGAGCTCAGGAGCACTTGAGGGAGCTCAGTGAGGAGAGCGTTATCTTCCCTAAAGGGTTAACGTGGTGCTGACCTAATACAATCATCATCCTGGGTCAGAGGTCACGAAAATTTTTGGTGGTCACAACTAGTGACCAGAGACAGTAAGACTGAGCAAATGTTGGAGGGGGATGTGGGAGGGGGATGTGGGAGGGGGATGTTGGAGGAGGATGTGGGAGGGGGATGTTGGAGTGGGATGTGGGAGGGGGATGTGGGAGGGGGATGTGGGAGGGGGATGTTATAGGGGGATGTTGGATGGGGGTGTGGGAGGGGGATGTGGGAGGGGGATGTTGGAGGGGGATGTGGGAGGGGGATGTTGGATGGGGGTGTGGGAGGGGGATGTGGGAGGGGGATGTTGGAGTGGGATGTGGGAGGGGGATGTTGGAGGGGGATGTTATAGGGGGATGTTGGATGGGGGTGTGGGAGGGGGATGTTGGATGGGGGTGTGGGAGGGGGATGTTGGAGGGGGATGTTGGAGGGGGATGTTGGATGGGGGTGTGGGAGGGGGATGTGGTAGGGGGATGTTGGAGGGGGATGTTATAGGGGGATGTTGGATGGGGGTGTGGGAGGGGGATGTGGGAGGGGGATGTGGGAGGGGGATGTGGGAGGGGGATGTTGGAGTGGGATGTGGGAGGGGGATGTGGGAGGGGGATGTGGGAGGGGGATGTGGGAGGGGGATGTTGGAGGAGGATGTGGGAGGGGGATGTGGGAGGGAGATGTTGGAGGGGGATGTGGGAGGGGGATGTGGGAGGGGGATATGAGAGGGGGATGTTGGAAAGGGATGTTGGAGGGGGATGTGGGAGGGGGATGTTGGAGGGAGATGTGGGAGGGAGATGTGGGAGGGGATGTTGTGTGAGGGGTGGATGTTGGAGGGGACGATGTGGGAGGGGATGTTGGAGGGAGATGTGGGAGGGGGATGTGGGAGGGGGATGTGGGAGGGGGATGTGAGAGGGGGATGTGGGAGGGGGATGTGGGAGGGGGATGTGGGAGGGGGATGTGGGAAAGGGATGTGGGAGGGGGATGTTGGAGGGGGATGTGGGAGGGGGATGTTGGAGAGGGATGTGGGAGGGGGATGTGGGAGGGGGATGTGGGAAGGGGATGTTGGAGGGGGATGTGGGAGGGGAGGATGTGGGAGGGGGATGTGGGAGGGGGGATGTTGGAGGGGGATGTGGGATGGGGATGTGGGAGGGGGATGTTGGAGGGGGATGTGGGAGGAGGATGTTGGAGGGGGATGTGGGAGGGCGATGTGGGAGGAGGATGTTGGAGAGGGATGTGGGAGAGGGTGTGGGAGAGGGATGTGGGAGGGGGATGTAGGGGAAGGATGTTGGAGGGTTATGTGGGAGGGGGATATGAAAGTGGGATGTGGGAGGGGGATGTGGGAGGGGGATGTGGGAGGACGATGTGGGAGGGGGATGTGGGAGGGGGATGTGGGAGGGAGATGTGGGAGGAGGATGTTGGAGGGGGATGTAGGAGGGCGATGTGGGAGGGCGATGTTGGAGGAGGATGTTGGAGGGGGATGTGGGAGGGCGATGTGGGAGAGCGATGTGGGAGGGGGATGTGAGAGGGAGATGTGGGAGCGGGATGTGGGAGGGGGATGTGGGAGGGGGATGTTGGAGGTGGATGTTGGAGGGGGATGTTGGAGGGGGATGTGGGAGAGGGGTGTTGGAGGGGGACGTGGGAGGGAGATGTGGGTGGTGGATGTTGGAGGGGGATGTGGGAGAGGGATGTGGGAGGGGGATGTGGGAGGGGTATGTTGGAGGGGGATGTTGGAGGGGGATGTGGGAAGGGGATGTGGGAGGGGGATGTGGGAGGGGGATGTGGGAGGGGGATGTGGGACGAGGATGTGGGAGGGGGATGTGGTAGGGGGATGTTGGAGAGGGTTGTGGGTGGGGGATGTGGGAAGGGGATGTTGGAGGGGGATGTGGGAGTGGGATGTGGGAGGGGGATGTGGAAGGGGGATGTGGGAGGGAGATATGGGAGGGAAATGTGGGAGGAGGATGTGGGAGGGGAATGTGGGAGAGGAGGATGTGGGAGGGGGATGTGGGAGGAGTATGTTGGAGGGGGATGTGGGAGGGGGATGTGGGAGGAGGATGTTGGAGGGGGATGTGGGAGGGCGATGTGGGAGGGCGATGTTGGAGGAGGATGTTGGAGGGGGATGTGGGAGGGCGATGTGGGAGGAGGATGTGGGAGGAGGATGTTGGAGGGAGATGTGGAAGGGGGATGTTGGAGGGGGATGTGGGAGGAGGATGTTGGAGGGGGATGTGGGAGGGGGATGTGGAAGGGGGATGTGGGAGGGGGATGTGGGAGGGGATGTGGGAGGAGGATGTTGGAGTAGGATGTGGGAGGGGAGGATGTGGGAGGGGAGGATGTGGGAGGGGACGATGTAGGAAGGGGGGATGTAGGAGGGGGATGTGGGAGGAGGATGTTGGAGGGGGATGTTGGAGGGGGATGTGGGAGGGGGATGTGGGAGGAGGATGTTGGAGGGGGATGTGGGAGCGGGTGTGAGGGGATGTGGGAGGGGGATGTGGGAGAAGGATGTTGGAGGGGGATGTGTGAGGGGGATGTGGAAGGGGGATGTGGGCGGGGGATGTGGGAGGGGGATGTGGGAGGGGGATGTGGGAGTGGGATGCGGGAGTGGGATGTGGGAGGGGGATGTGGGAGGTGGATGTTGGAGGGGTCGATGTGGGAGGGGGATATGGGAGGGGGATGTGGGAGGAGGATGTTGGAGGAGGATGTGGGAGGGGAGGATGTGGGAGGGGAGGATGTGGGAGTTGTATGTGGGAGGAGGATGTTGGAGGGGGATGTTGGAGGGAGATGTGGGAGGGGGATGTGGGAGGGGGACGTGGAAGGGGGATGTGGGAGGAGGATGTTGGAGGGGGATGTGGGAGGAGGATGTTGGAGGGGGATGTGGGAGGGGGATGTGGTAGGGGATGTGGGAGGGGTATTGTGGGAGGGTTGATGCAAGACGGGGGATGTGGGAAGGGTGATGTGGGACGGGGGATGTTGGAGGGGCTAACCATCCCACAACAATCTTGGCACTGAGTCACTGTCACACAGACAAATATTGGCACTGGAATAGAAATGAGGGGTGATGACGTCACAGGTACACACACACACACACACACACACACACACACACACACACACACACACACACACACACACACACACACACACACACACACACACACACACACACACACACACACACATACACACACATTCACACACACACACACACACACACACACACACATACATACACACACACACACACACACACACACACACACACACACACACACACACACACACACACACAGAATACCTGACAGGGAGACAACAACGAGTCATGGTACGTAATGATGTATCACAGTGGGCACCTGTGACGAGCGGGGTCCCACAGGGGTCGGTCCTAGGACCAGTGCTATTTTTGGTATATGTGAACGACATGATGGAAGGGTTAGACTCAGAAGTGTCCCTGTTTGCAGATGATGTGAAGTTAATGAGGAGAATTAAATCTGATGAGGACCAGGCAGGACTTCAAAGAGACCTGGACAGACTGGACACCTGGTCCAGCAAATGGCTTCTCGAATTTAATCCTGCCAAATGCAAAGTCATGAAGATAGGGGAAGGGCACAGAAGACCACAGACAGAGTATAGGCTAGGTGGCCAAAGACTGCAAACCTCACTCAAGGAGAAAGATCTTGGGGTGAGTATAACACCGAGCATGTCCCCGGAAGCACACATCAACCAGATAACTGCTGCAGCATATGGGCGCCTGGCAAACCTGAGAACAGCATTCCGATACCTTAGTAAGGAATCATTCAAGACACTGTACACCGTGTATGTCAGGCCCATACTGGAGTATGCAGCACCTGTTTGGAACCCGCACTTGATAAAGCACGTCAAGAAACTAGAGAAAGTACAAAGGTTTGAGACAAGATTAGTTCCAGAGCTAAGGGGAATGTCCAATGAAGAAAGATTAAGGGAAATCGGCCTGACGACACTGGAGGACAGGAGGGTCAGGGGAGACATGATAACGACATATAAAATACTGCGTGGAATAGACAAGGTGGACAAAGACAGGATGTTCCAGGGAGGGGACACAGAAACAAGAGGCCACAATTGGAAGTTGAAGACACAAATGAGTCAGAGATATATTAGGAAGTATTTCTTCAGTCATAGAGTTGTAAGGCAGTGGAATAGCCTAGAAAATGACGTAGTGGAGGCAGGAACCATACACAGTTTTAAGACGAGGTTTGATAAAGCTCATGGAGCGGGGAGAGAGAGGGCCCAGTAGCAACCGGTGAAGAGGCGGGGCCAGGAGCTAAGACTCGACCCCTGCAACCACAAATAGGTGAGTACAAATAGGTGAGTACACACACACATACACACGCATACACACACACACACCTTAAATACACTATTTACTCCAGCCTGGAGGCACTATCTACCTTCAACACACTATCTATCGCAGCCTGGCACTATCTACCTTCAACACACCATATATCGCAGCCTGGGACTATCTACCTTCAACACACTATATATCGCAGCCTGGCACTATCTACCTTCAACACACTACATATCGCAGCCTGGCACTATCTACCTTCAACACACTATATATCGAAGCCTGGCACTATCTACCTTTAACACACTATATATCGAAGCCTGGCACTATCTACCTTTAACACACTATATATCGCAGCCTGGCACTATCTACCTTTAACACACTATATATCGAAGCCTGGCACTATCTACCTTTAACACACTATATATCGAAGCATGGCACTATCTACCTTTAACACACTAACTATCGCAGCCTGGCACTATCTACCTTCAACACACCATATATCGCAGCCTGGGACTATCTACCTTCAACACACTATATATCGCAGCCTGGCACTATCTACCTTCAACACACTATATATCGCAGCCTGGCACTATCTACCTTCAACACACTATATATCGAAGCCTGGCACTATCTACCTTTAACACACTATATATCGAAGCCTGGCACTACCTACCTTTAACTCACTATGTATCGTAGCCTGGCACTATCTACCTTCAACACACTATCTATCGCAGCCTGGCACTATCTACCTTCAACCCACTATCTATCGCAACCTGGCACTATCTACCTTCAACACACTAACTATCGCAGCCTGGCATTATCTACCTTCAACACACTATCTATCGCAGCCTGGCACTATCTACCTTCAACACACTATCTATCGCAGCCTGGCATTATCTACCTTCAACACACTATCTATCGCAGCCTGGCACTATCTACCTTCAACACACTATCTATCGCAGCCTGGCACTATCTACCTTCAACACACTATCTATCGCAGCCTGGCACTATCTACCTTTAACACACTATCTATCGCAGCCTGGCACTATCTACCTTCAACACACTATCTATCGCAGCCTGGCACTATCTACCTTTAACACACTATCTATCGCAGCCTGGCACTATCTACCTTCAACACACTATCTATCGCAGCCTGGCACTATCTACCTTCAACACACTATCTATCGCAGCCTGGCACTATCTACCTTCAACACACTATCTATCGCAGCCTGGCACTATCTACCTTCAACACACTATCTATCGCAGCCTGGCACTATCTACCTTTAACACACTATCTATCGCAGTCTGGCACTATCTACCTTCAACACACTATCTATCGCAGCCTGGCACTATCTACCTTCAACACACTATCTATCGCAGCCTGGCACTATCTACCTTCAACACACTATCTATCGCAGCCTGGCACTATCTACCTTCAACACACTATCTATCGCAGCCTGGCACTATCTACCTTCAACACACTATCTATCGCAGCCTGGGACTATCTACCTTCAACACACTATCTATCGCAGCCTGGGACTATCTACCTTCAACACACTATCTATCGCAGCCTGGCACTATCTACCTTCAACACACTATCTATCGCAGCCTGGGACTATCTACCTTCAACACACTATCTATCGCAGCCTGGCACTATCTACCTTCAACACACTATCTATCGCAGCCTGGCACTATCTACCTTCAACACACTATCTATCGCAGCCTGGCACTATCTACCTTCAACACACTATCTATCGCAGCCTGGCACTATCTACCTTCAACACACTATCTATCGCAGCCTGGGACTATCTACCTTCAACACACTATCTATCGCAGCCTGGCACTATCTACCTTCAACACACTATCTATCGCAGCCTGGCACTATCTACCTTCAACACACTATCTATCGCAGCCTGGCACTATCTACCTTCAACACACTAACTATCGCAGCCTGGCACTATCTACCTTCAACACACTATCTATCGCAGCCTGGCACTATCTACCTTCAACACACTATCTATCGCAGCCTGGCACTATCTACCTTCAACACACTATCTATCGCAGCCTGGCACTATCTACCTTCAACACACTATCTATCGCAGCCTGGCACTATCTACCTTCAACACACTATCTATCGCAGCCTGGCACTATCTACCTTCAACACACTATCTATCGCAGCCTGGCACTATCTACCTTCAACACACTATCTATCGCAGCCTGGCACTATCTACCTTCAACACACTATCTATCGCAGCCTGGCACTATCTACCTTCAACACACTATCTATCGCAGCCTGGCACTATCTACCTTCAACACACTATCTATCGCAGCCTGGCACTATCTACCTTCAACACACTATCTATCGCAGCCTGGCACTATCTACCTTCAACACACTATCTATCGCAGCCTGGCACTATCTACCTTCAACACACTATCTATCGCAGCCTGGCACTATCTACCTTCAACACACTATCTATCGCAGCCTGGCACTATCTACCTTCAACACACTATCTATCGCAGCCTGGCACTATCTACCTTCAACACACTATCTATCGCAGCCTGGCACTATCTACCTTCAACACACTATCTATCGCAGCCTGGCACTATCTACCTTCAACACACTATATATCGCAGCCGACTATCTACCTTCAACACACTATCTATCGCAGCCTGGCACTATCTACCTTCAACACACTATCTATCGCAGCCTGGCACTATCTACCTTCAACACACTATCTATCGCAGCCTGGCACTATCTACCTTCAACACACTATCTATCGCAGCCTGGCACTATCTACCTTCAACACACTATCTATCGCAGCCTGGCACTATCTACCTTCAACACACTATCTATCGCAGCCTGGCACTATCTACCTTCAACACACTAACTATCGCAGCCTGGCACTATCTACCTTCAACACACTATCTATCGCAGCCTGGCACTATCTACCTTCAACACACTATCTATCGCAGCCTGGCACTATCTACCTTCAACACACTATCTATCGCAGCCTGGCACTATCTACCTTCAACACACTATCTATCGCAGCCTGGCACTATCTACCTTCAACACACTATCTATCGCAGCCTGGCACTATCTACCTTCAACACACTAACTATCGCAGCCTGGCACTATCTACCTTCAACACACTATCTATCGCAGCCTGGCACTATCTACCTTCAACACACTATCTATCGCAGCCTGGCACTATCTACCTTCAACACACTATCTATCGCAGCCTGGGACTATCTACCTTCAACACACTATCTATCGCAGCCTGGCACTATCTACCTTCAACACACTATCTATCGCAGCCTGGCACTATCTACCTTCAACACACTATCTATCGCAGCCTGGCACTATCTACCTTCAACACACTATCTATCGCAGCCTGGCACTATCTACCTTCAACACACTATCTATCGCAGCCTGGCACTATCTACCTTCAACACACTATCTATCGCAGCCTGGCACTATCTACCTTCAACACACTAACTATCGCAGCCTGGCACTATCTACCTTCAACACACTATCTATCGCAGCCTGGCACTATCTACCTTCAACACACTATCTATCGCAGCCTGGCACTATCTACCTTCAACACACTATCTATCGCAGCCTGGCACTATCTACCTTCAACACACTATCTATCGCAGCCTGGCACTATCTACCTTCAACACACTATCTATCGCAGCCTGGCACTATCTACCTTCAACACACTAACTATCGCAGCCTGGCACTATCTACCTTCAACACACTATCTATCGCAGCCTGGCACTATCTACCTTCAACACACTATCTATCGCAGCCTGGCACTATCTACCTTCAACACACCATATATCGCAGCCTGGCACTATCTACCTTCAACACACTATCTATCGCAGCCTGGCACTATCTACCTTCAACACACTATCTATCGCAGCCTGGCACTATCTACCTTCAACACACTATCTATCGCAGCCTGGCACTATCTACCTTCAACACACTAACTATCGCAGCCTGGCACTATCTACCTTCAACGCACTATCTATCGCAGCCTGGCACTATCTACCTTCAACACACTATCTATCGCAGCCTGGCACTATCTACCTTCAACACACTATCTATCGCAGCCTGGCACTATCTACCTTCAACACACTATCTATCGCAGCCTGGCACTATCTACCTTCAACACACTATCTATCGCAGCCTGGCACTATCTACCTTCAACACACCAACTATCGCAGCCTGGCACTATCTACCTTCAACACACTATCTATCGCAGCCTGGCACTATCTACCTTCAACACACTATCTATCGCAGCCTGGCACTATCTACCTTCAACACACCATATATCGCAGCCTGGCACTATCTACCTTCAACACACTATCTATCGCAGCCTGGCACTATCTACCTTCAACACACTATCTATCGCAGCCTGGCACTATCTACCTTCAACACACTATCTATCGCAGCCTGGCACTATCTACCTACAACACACTATCTATCGCAGCCTGGCACTATCTACCTTCAACACACTATCTATCGCAGCCTGGCACTATCTACCTTCAACACACTATCTATCGCAGCCTGGCACTATCTACCTTCAACACACTATCTATCGCAGCCTGGCACTATCTACCTTCAACACACTATCTATCGCAGCCTGGCACTATCTACCTTCAACACACTATCTATCGCAGCCTGGCACTATCTACCTTCAACACACTAACTATCGCAGCCTGGCATTATCTACCTTCAACACACTATCTATCGCAGCCTGGCACTATCTACCTTCAACACACTATCTATCGCAGCCTGGCACTATCTACCTTCAACACACTAACTATCGCAGCCTGGCACTATCTACCTTCAACACACTATCTATCGCAGCCTGGCACTACCTACCTTCAACACACTAACTATCGCAGCCTGGCACTATCTACATTCAACACACTATCTATCGCAGCCTGGCACTATCTACATTCAACACACTATCTATCGCAGCCTGGCACTATCTACATTCAACACACTATCTATCGCAGCCTGGCACTATCTACATTCAACACACTATCTATCGCAGCCTGGCACTATCTACCTTCAACACACTATCTATCGCAGCCTGGCACTATCTACATTCAACACACTATCTATCGCAGCCTGGCACTATCTACCTTCAACACACTATCTATCGCAGCCTGGCACTATCTACCTTCAACACACCAACTATCGCAGCCTGGCACTATCTACCTTCAACACACTATCTATCGCAGCCTGGCACTATCTACCTTCAACACACTATCTATCGCAGCCTGGCACTATCTACCTTCAACACACCATATATCGCAGCCTGGCACTATCTACCTTCAACACACTAACTATCGCAGCCTGGCACTATCTACCTTCAACACACTAACTATCGCAGCCTGGCACTATCTACCTTCAACACACTAACTATCGCAGCCTGGCACTATCTACCTTCAACACACTAACTATCGCAGCCTGGCACTATCTACCTTCAACACACTATCTATCGCAGCCTGGCACTATCTACCTTCAACACACTAACTATCGCAGCCTGGCACTATCTACCTTCAACACACTAACTATCGCAGCCTGGCACTATCTACCTTCAACACACTATCTATCGCAGCCTGGCACTATCTACCTTCAACACACTAACTATCGCAGCCTGGCACTATCTACCTTCAACACACTAACTATCGCAGCCTGGCACTATCTACCTTCAACACACTAACTATCGCAGCCTGGCACTATCTACCTTCAACACACTAACTATCGCAGCCTGGCACTATCTACCTTCAACACAGCCACAATACTCGACACCAAAACTGAAAAAAAAACGTACGTTTTATAATATTCAGAAGCCTTACACAATTATTCCAAACAATTGATGACAATTTGACCTTACAGAATCCTACAAATCAAATTATTATTATTATTATTATTATTATTATTATTATTATTATTATTATTATTATTAATTTCATTGGGAAGTGTGTAATAGGTGCACAGCAGCGCCTAAAATGAAAGTCAGTGAGGTTTCGTCCAAGGAATGGGAGGCATGAGATGGGTGGGAAGAAGAGGAAACACATCCTGTAAATAAAAACAACTGGGATGAACGAAAGGATCATAAGTAAAGAAGGAATGGCTTCAGTGGAAGGCAAATACTTATACAGCTTCAAAACTAGGTATGAGAGCCTCTCGTAAAACAGGAAATAAATCACGTAGTCGGGGCCCAAGAGCTACGGATTAACCCCCGCAGACACGGCTGGATCATTACAAACACCACACACACACACACACACACACACACACACACACACACACACACACACACACACACACACACACACACACACACACACACACACACACACACACACACACACACACACACACACACACACACACGCACATACACACACATACACGGACTGTAAGAAGGCTTTTGACAGAGTTCCACACAAGAGATTAGTGGAAAAGCTGGAGGACCAGGCAGGTATAACAGGAAAGCTACTACAATGGATCAGAGAATGCCTGACGGGAAGACGTCAGCGAGTCATGGTACGTGAAGAGATGTCAAAGCGGGCGCCTGTGACGAGCGGGGTTCCACAGGGGTCAGTTCAATGACCGGTGCTGTAACTGGTATATGTGAATGACATGACGGAAGGAATAGACTCAGAAGTGTTCCTGTTTGCAGACGATGTGAAGGTAATGATGAGAATTCAGCCGGAGGAAGATACGGCAGGAATATAGAGTGATCTGGACAGGCTACAGGCCTGGTCCAGCAACTTCCTCTTGGAGTTCAACCCCACCAAGTGCAAAATCTTGAAGATTGGGGAAGGACAAAGAAGACATTAGATAGAGTACAGTCTCGGGGGCCAAAGACTACAAACCTTGGAGTGTGTATATTACCGAGCACATCTCCTAAGGCGCACATCAACCAAATAACTGCTGCAGCATATGGGCGACTAGTGAACCCAAGAATAGCATTCCGATATCTCAGTAAGGAGTCGTTCCTGACCCCTGTACACCGTTTACGTCAGGCCCATATTGGAGTATGCAGCCTCAGTTTGGAACCCACACCTAGCCAAGCACGTCAGGAAATTAGAGACAGTACAAATGTTTGCAATAAGACTAGTCCCGGAGTTAAGGGGCATGTCCTACGAAGTGAGGTTAAGGGAACTTGACCTGACGACACTGGAGGACAGGAAAGGAACGGGGGGACATGATGACGACATATAAAATGCTGAGAGGAACTGACTTGGTGGACAGAGACAAGATGTTCCAGAGATGGGACACAGAAACAAGGGGTCACAATTGGAAGTTGAAGACTCAGATGAATCACAGGGATGTAGCAAATATTTCTTCAGTCACAGAGTCGTCAGGAAATGGAATAATCTGGAAAGTAAGGTAGTGAAGGTAGATACCATACATAGCTTTAAGAAGAGGTATCATAAAGCCCATGGAGCAGGGAGAGGGACTTAGTATCGACCAGTAAAGAGGCGGGGCCAGGAGCTATGACTCGACACCTGCAACCACAATTAGGTGAGTACACACACACAAAAAATACGAGGCCAAAACAAATAGGAAAACAAACACGTCAATAAAAAATACCTTGCCCGAACAGTGAATTAACAAAACATTTCGTTCACTTTCCAAATGTCATGGTACATAGGTGCGGTAGGTGCAGCGCTGAACACCGTGTTCACATTGTTCACCTGGCTGTTGTTAGGTGCAGCGCTGAACACCGTGTTCACATTGTTCACCTGGCTGTTGTTAGGTGCAGCGCTGAACACCGTGTTCACAGTGTTCACCTGGCTATTGTTATATACTTTTGCTACACTCCATTACCATTGTGTACACTAATTTCGAAAGAAAAATATATATATATGATTTTAATTATTGTCTGCAGTGGCGCACGCCTGATGGCTGTGGAAACTAATTAACGCGTTCTTTCACAACGAAAGTGCAAGACTGGCACAATATTGTAACTTTTACACAGTCCATGTTGAGAGGCACAGTGACGTATTTGAATGTGTTTCACGTGAAATCTGTTACCACAAACTGACCTGGCAAGAACATGGTTGAGCAAATGTTGAAGTAGAGTCACGCGAGGGAGTGAGCTGTATGGTTGATGGTAGCCGGTGTTGACCAACAAGACACACGGTGTCACACACTCCTTGATGGGATCTGAAAGGTTCGTATCCACACAGGTATTCCGTTTACAAATAACCCGCAACTGGACCGAAACATCGTCATAGGTTTCTTTCTCCTTTGTTCGGGTTATTTGTGTATTGTTCCAGTCACGGTATTGTGCCTTTTTGTTCTGCTGGTGTTCCTTGACAAGCAGGTATTCCTGGACCAGGCAGGTGGGTCCTTCTATCAGTCGAGAGACAAATCGTCTCGAAACAACAGAGATGTTTCTAGAGAGATAGAGAGATTTTAAACCTTGTCACCAGCGCCCACTACCTCCGTGGCCTGCCGCCACTGCTTTCGTTCAATGAACCACACGGGTTTAGCTCCTTAACCGGCAGTGCCCAGTGCCTACCTGGATGTTCATTCGCATTGTGCAGTGCCCAGTATCCAGTACCTACCTGGATGTTGTCCTGGTGGATGAGTCTGGGTCTGGCGTGTAAAAAGTGAGGGTAGATGGGCCACGTCGGCTGCTTCTCCACGGGACTCTTGGGCCGTTCATTGCGACCCTCTGAAACGTTCGCATATGGGTCGTTAGAGGGGTTAGATAAGTAGTTAGTGGGTAGACAGAGGGGTAGTTGTGACTTAGCTAGTAGTTTAGTTGAGCAGAGTACGCTAGCCTCACCGTAATCCAGTGCTATCCAACATACATGTACAAGCAACCCCTTTTAGTGTACGCAGCCTCAGCAGGAGGTACGTGAACGCTCACTCGGATAAACAAATCACTTCCTACTATCCTAGGGTAAGCGAGTGCTTGACTAACCCTAATTAAAAAATAAATTAAATATCGATAAATCGTGGAATACATCATGAATCAAGGACGAGGAAGAATGATGAACCAAGTTCACTTTGTATCCGGTGACCTAGAGACCCGCACCTCGCTACTTCAACTTACTCG
>NC_091300.1:13512522-13515022 GCF_038502225.1 Cherax quadricarinatus
TATCTACAATAAGTCAAGAGATATGGGACAGTTACCAGAGATCTGGAAGACAGTAAATGTAGCCCCTATATTTAAGAAAGGCAACAGACAAGTGTTAAACTACAGAACAATTCTTCTGACATTCATACCTTGCAGGGTACTGTGGAGAAACTTACCATGGTGAGAGTGGCACAACACTTGTAAATAAGTTCTTTCATAAACAATAACCAACATGGGTTTAGTGATAACAAATCTTGTTATTACAACCCAGGAGTCCCAAAGGCCTGTTATCCTGGGTATGAAGGGAGCAAAATAAACACAGCAGAAAAACTTTTGACTTGTATTATCCTTCACCAATTTAGAACAGAAGTATGTACACTATATACACTATGTACAGCAATAGGTATTAGTGCACTCCACGGTAAGCAAGGCAGAATAGAAGCCACTAGAGAGCAGGCCGTGCTTCGACCAGCTCTAGAATGGGAATGACAAGGGCAGAGAGGTGAGTGGTACCCACATAACCTCTGCGATTGCCAAAACCACCTTCTCATTGGCTGGAACCTGGGTACTGATTAAACAACGGGGCCCCAACATCAACCCTTAGTACCTGATTCGCTGGTTGGGGGAGATAGCCTTTCAATGAGGGTGTGTACATGCGCCGAATAAAGGTTATGTACTCTTTGCATGCCACACTTGTCTTACTAACTTGTTGTAGTTCTGTGACAAAATAACAGATTTATGACAAGAAAGAGAGAGAGAGAGAGAGAGAGAGAGTTGGGCGGAGCGTATTTTTTTTTAGACTAGAGGAAGGTGTTTGATACTGTAACTCACAAGACGCTGAGCCAAAAACTTGAGGGTCAGACGGGAATAACATAAAACGTGTTCCGGTGGATCAGAGAGTATCTCTGGGTGAGGCAGCAAAGAGTGTCAGGAAGGCGACGTCAGAACAGGGAAGAGTAACAAGCGGGGTTCCTCAAGGATCGGTATTAGAACCAATATTGTTTCTGCTTCGTGTGAATGACATTCCAGCTGGGAATGTTTAAAATATATCCATATGTGTTGGTGACGTCAACCTTATGAGAAAAATAAAGTCAGATGAGGAAAAGAAGAGGCACCAAAATGATCTGAACAAATTGTAAGATTGGTCAAAGAAGTGGTTGCTTGAACTCAACCTCGGTAAATGCAAGGTCATGAAACCTAGGGAAGGAGCAAGAAGATCTGACACGGGGTATAGACCAAGGGCACAGAGACTGGGGTGAGCACAGTGCCCAGTATATCACCAGAGGGTGCAACAAGGAGGACGGGTTCTCGGGAATGGGAAGGAGTGGCGGGGGAGGGGTTCTTGGGAGGGGAGGGAAGTTGCAATGGTGGTGGGGAAGGGGGTGGAGGGAAGGGGCGGTAGGAAGGGGTGGTGGGGAGGGGGTTCTGGGGAGGGAGAGGGGGTGGGGAAGGGAGGGAACATGGAGGTAGGAGAAAGAGGGAGGTGTCAGCAAGGGTCAATATTGCTTGAAGTCGATCTAACCAGCCACTCTCCCTGTACTGCACTCTCCCTGTACTGCACTCTCCCTGTACTGCACTCTCCCTGTACTGCACTCTCCCTGTACTGCACTCTCCCTGTACTGCACTCTCCCTGTACTGCACTCTCCCTGTACTGTACTCTCCCTGTACTGCACTCCCTCTGTACTACACTCTCCTTGTACTACACTCTCTCTGTACTGCACTCTCCCTGTACTGCACCCTCCCTGTACTACACACTTCCTGTACTACACTCTCCCTGTACTGAGTTCTCCCTGTACTACACTCTCCCTGTACTGCACTCTGCCTGTACTACACTGTCCTTGTACTACACTCTCCCTGTACTGCATTCTCCCTGTACTTCATTCTTCCTATACTGCACTCTCCCTGTACTACACTCTCCCTGTACTGCACTCTCCCCGTACTGCACTCTCCCTGTACTGCACTCTCCCTGTACTGCACTCTCCCTGTACTACACTCTCCTTGTACTGCACTCTCCCCGTACTACACTCTCCCTGTACTACACACTTCCTGTACTGCACTCTCCCTGTACTACACTCTATTGTACTACACCTCTCCCTATGTGCACTCCTATGCTACCCACCACTCCCTACCACTGCCGCTCTCTGTACCTGCACTCCTTATTACTACTACTCTCCCTGGTACCTCCCCACTCCACCCTGTACTACACACTCCCTATACTACACTCTCCTTGTACTGCACTCTCCCTGTACTACACTCTCCCTGTACTACACACTTCCTGTACTGCACTCTCCCTGTACTACACTCTCCTTGTACTACACTCTCCCTGTATTGCACTCTCCCTGTACTACACTCTCCCTATACTGCACTCTCTCTGTACTGCACTCTCCCTGTACTACACTCTCCCTGTACTACACTCTCCCTGTACTGCACTCTCCCTGTACTACACTCTCCCTGTACTACACTCTCCCTGTACTGCACTCTCCCTGTACTACACTCTCCCTGTACTGCACTCTCCCTGTAC
>NC_091300.1:13522522-13525022 GCF_038502225.1 Cherax quadricarinatus
TACAGAGTGACTAAAACATTACGCCATATCGAGCCCCAAGCTTGTAGACCATTCATCTCTCCTACTGGTACATGTTCGTCTTGTTGTGGGTGTTTAGGGCTACCAAAACATTACGCCATACCGAGCCCTGAGCTGTAGACCATTTATCTCTCCTACTGGTATATGTTCGTCTTGCTGTGGGTATTTAGGGCTGCCAAAATATTACGCCATATCGAGCCCCGAGCTGTAGACCATTTATCTCGCCTACTGGTATTGCTCGTCTTGTTGTGGGTATTTAGGGCTACCAAAACATTACGCCGTATCGAGCTTTGAGCCGGAAGACCATTCATGTCTCTAACTGGTACTTGATCGTCATGTTGAAGGAATATAGGGCCACTGATTCATTACACCATATCGAACCCTTGGTACATAATAGCTCCTAGTTCCTCATCAACAGTACTGTTGCTATATTTATAAAGTGATTAGATGGTCAACGGTCCTGTTGATGTTTTCGACATGTGATCAGATGCTCTTGTTCTGTTGTATTTATCAGAAAATCAAGAGCCTTTAATCAACGGTACCGTTGTATTTAACAGGAAATTAGCTCTTAATCAACGGAATCGTTGTTGAATGTAAAAGGCAATTAGAAACTCTTAATGGTAGGTACTCAAACTGAAACCATAATGGAAGGAAATGTAATAGAATTTATATTACCTATGAGCTGTACTCATCGATTTGTGTTAGAGTGTCAAGTCTTAGCTCTTGGTCCCAGCAGTGAGAGAGAGAGAGAGAGAGAGAGAGAGAGAGAGAGAGAGAGAGAGAGAGAGAGAGAGAGCTATCTCGGCGTTCAGAATTATTTCAGTGAACCATTTCTCTCGTGTCAGAGAAATGTGGGTCGAGCCACTTCAGACTCAACATAAGGAAAAATAGTTTGCCAGCTTTAAAACTGTTGTCAGGGTTGGCAGCCTGGAAAGAGGCTGCCAACCCCCTGAAAACGTATAAGCAGCCTAGAAAGGTGTAGGCAGCCTGGAAAGGTGTAGGCAGCCTGGAAAAGTGTAGGTAGCCTGGAAAGATGTAGATAATCTGGAAAGGTGTTAGTAGCCTGGAAAGATGTAGGTAGCCTGGAAAGTTGTAACCTGGAAAGGTGTAGATAATCTGGAAAGGTGTTGGTAGCCTGGAAAGGTGTAGGTAGCCTGGAAAGGTGTAAGTAGCCTGGAAAGGTGCAGGCAGCCGGGAAAGGTGTAGGTAGCCTGGAAAGGTGTAGGCAGCCTGGAAAGGTGTAGGCAGTCGTGAAAGGTGTAGGTAGCTTGGAAAGGTGTAAGTAGCCTGGAAAGGTGCAGGCAGCCGGGAAAGGTATTGGTAGTTGGAGTGTTGTTGCAGTCTTCAGAAGTACTGGTAACTAAGAGAGGTGTTGGCCCACGTTTCGGAACATTCCTTTCCCCAAACAAGCGAAACATCACCGTATCTAAGTTTCTTTAATTCCTCAAAGAAAGGATGATGTTACATGTTCGTCTTGTTGTGGGTATTTAGGGCTACCAAAACATTACGCCGCATCGAGCCCCGAGTTTGTAGACCATTTATCTCTCCTACTGGTACATGTTCGTCTTGTTGTGGGTATTTAGGGCTACCAAAACATTACACCATATCGAGCTTTCAGCCAGAAGACCATTCATCTATCTAACTGGAACATGATCGTCGTGTTGAAGGAATATAGGGCCACTGATTCATTACACCATATCGAACCCTTGGTACATAATAGCTCCTAGTACCTCATCAACAGTACTGTTACTATATTTATAAAGTGACTGGATGGTCAACGGTCCTGTTGATATTTTCGACATGTGATCAGACATGATGCTGACAGACGTAATGATGATTATTTATAGCGCTTACCCAACACTTGTTGACGGAGTGACTGAGGTCAGTGGTGGAGCGCTGGTTAGGTCAGTACCACGGCTCGATTCCCCGTCCATTCCTCCGCTAATTCATTATATGTTAGGAGCAAAGAGGTGTGTACCATGCCGAAAAGAGGAATTTAATAAAGGATTTTAATAAAGGCAGCGTACACTTTAATAAATGCGGTCAACGGTTAAGTGCTTCAACTCGCCAAACGGAGACTTTGAACTGAGGGCAAGTCAGTCCTCAAAACCAGCAGCCCAGTGCGTTGTCCCTTGTACCATGTCGGGGTAACAAGAGCCGTCCAACTGGGGGGTTGCAAGTATCTTTGGCAGGTTAAATCCCCACCACCAGATGTAGACCAAACGAAATGTAAACTTTGCCAGATGGACTATTGTCACACCCTGCGTCATTATGTACTGGAGTGCGATAAAATTAATGAATTTAGAGACAACTCACTCAGAAATGTTCAAGAAATGGCAAAGTATTTTATCCAGTGGAATATTACAGACCATTCTGGAGAAATACCCTGACTTTGCTAGCTGTAAATAATGCATTACCATGTGTGTGTGTGTGTGTGTGTGTGTGTGTGTGTGTGTGTGTGTGTGTACTCACCTATTTGTAC
>NC_091300.1:13535022-13545296 GCF_038502225.1 Cherax quadricarinatus
CACACAGACACATACATACACACACACGCACAGACACATACACAGACACACACACACACGCAGACACACACACAGACACACACACACACACACACACACACACACACACACACACACACACACACACACACACACACACATACACACACACACACACACACACATACACACATACACATATACACACACACACACACACACGCAGACTCACACACAGACACAGACACACAGACACACACACACACACACACACACACACACACACACACACACACACATACACACACACACACACACACACACACATACACACACTTAGAATGGGTGAGTGTGACCAGAGGGGTCCCTCAAAAATCGGTATAAGGGCCCATATTTTCCTCAATATACACAAACGATCTGCCAAATATCACCTCTCTTGGTTGTTTGCTGATAAGCTGAGACCAGGAAGAAACACAAGAACACTAGAAGAAACTGACAGAGCACAGAGACTTGAACAGGTTATAGGAATGGTTAAAGAAGTGGCTGCTGGAGTTTAATCCAAACACGAGTGAGGTAATGCAAGTCAGAGATGGGAATGAAAAAGTTATAGGAAGCAAGCCAAGATAAGGATCTGGGAGTAGTCATTACACCGAACATATCCTCCCAGCCAGACATGCATATCATCCCCGCTTCAGGGGCGTCATTAAAGAATCTTTCAGGGCATTATAATGGGCGTATATGAGATCTGTGATGGGATATGGGCACCAGCGTGAAGAACACGCCAGTAAGGCGCGTTCACCAGCTGGAGACACCATGAGGAGAGGCTCGAAGAACTACGTCTGGCAAATATGGAAGCATGAAAGACCAGTTGATCTATGATAACGACGTACAAGATACTCAGAGGTTTTGATAGAGCAAACAAAGACTGTTTGAAATGGTAGAGGCAGGACAAAAGAGTATAGACGGAAGCTAAGAGCACAGATGAGCCACAGGGATGTTAGGAAATACTTCTTCGGTTTTAGTGCGGTAAATATATGGAATGTGCTTAAAGAGGTGGTGGAGATAAACTTTGATCAGGACGGAGAAGACTATGACTCAGTATATGCGGGTCAATGTTTGTAGTTATGAGGAGGAGGCAGAAGGTGAGTCTCGAGGCCCTCACACGCACACCTTGTCGAGTACAAGTGAGTAAGTGTGTACACACCACAGGCAATGTTAAACAGGTAGTCACCTCACGTCTGACACTCACTCTGCTGGGATTGTAGTCTCAAGCTTATGAAAAATGTAGTGTAGCTGTGTGTGTGTGTGTGTGTGTGTGTGTGTGTGTGTGTGTGTGTGTGTGTGTGTGTGTGTGTGTGTGTGTGTGTGTGTGTGTGTGTGTGTGTGTGTGTGTGTGTGTGTGTGTGTGTGTGTGTGTGTGTGTGTGTGTGTGTGTGTGTGTGTGTGTGTACTCACCGATTTATGTTTGCAGGGGTCAAGGCTCAGTCTCTAGCCTTTCCTTTGTAAGCTTCATTGTCCAGCTTAGGTTAGTAAGTGAAAGAACACAATAATAAAGGAGGGGTGACTGCTCTGCGACTGTATTTTCTAATCTTCTTCACATTTCATTTACTTCTCTTGATCTCCCTCCTTTTACTATTCACCTTATTACTGTATTTTCTACTCCGCCTTGAGAAGTGCCGATGAGTCGAGCAGGTTGTGCCTTTTTTCTTATACCAGACTTTCATATCACTCAAACATTCTCAGTTACACTCACAGCTGTTGTTGTACTTATTTATGGTTTTAATTCCTCTGATGGTATAGGATACACAGCTGTTTTTCCAGATAGACTTATACAGGGACATTTATCGAATTTATCTATTGTTTTCACAGCACAAATATATACGCTTCTTGCGACCATCATCTATACTACTTCTCTTTCTGCTTCTTCGTTTCTTGTAGTCTCAAACTCTCAGAATTAATTACAAACTATTCAGAACTTCGACTCTTCACGCCCCATCGTCCTTAGTATTCAACAGTGGCTGCGTCGCCTCTTCAGCAGACATAAAGACATCGTGTTTTTCCTGGTCCCTGGTCACTGTGGAGTCCATAACGACCAACTTGCAGACCCGTTGGCACGTTACGCAGCTCAGGACCTGTCATAGTTAATGTTCCAAGTCGAACCGAAATGTCATAAGTTTCATTTTTTCTACGTGCGGTGTTTTGTATACAGGACCTGTCCATCTCTAACAGGGATCTTTCCCATTCAGATTATTTTCCAGGTGGTTAACTTGTTTTCACTGTCGCAGTGTCAGGGAAACTGTTCTTGTACTTTTGTGTACTGGCCATACAAGACTGACACAGCTGTCACACGGAGAGAAGGCGGCGCCTCTCTGTGCAACATGTCAGGTGTCGTCAACAGGCGAACAACTTTTGGTAAGTTGTCCTGTTTACCAGAGAGCATGTCAGAATAATCTTAGTTCTCTTGTTCAGCGCCTGGCAGCTGTCACCTTGCTCGCTCTCATTTGGGGAAGCCCTACTGAAAGGCGGGTAAGTTTATATACGTATATAAAAAAACACTAACCTCCATAAAAATAATGAGAAGAGGGTTTCCAGTTTTTTCCTTGACCCATCAGGAGTTGTAAACGTCAGGAAAAAAGATCAACCAATAATATGAGCGCTGGAGAGGACTAAAAACTGAGTCAGATCCAAGATGGCCGCCGCCATTGATCGTGAAGGTCAGGAAGGCGGTTGTAACTTCCTTGTTATTAGATGAAGAACAAAAAATTTTTGTATGCTACCCAGGGTTTTTAAGGATCAAGGAATTCACTTTGTGACATTAGAATTTCACTGCGACGACTCAGACACACTTAACAGTCATGAATGAAAACGTATTATTTAACCTAAAAAAAAACAATTTTAGGTCTAACTATTGCAAAAAAAATCTCAATTTTGAGAATAACTTTGAAAACATGTTTCAGAATAATGTATTTCAGAGAGTATACTGAAGAATTCAGTGGAAAATCTAACTAAACCATAAACATAATCATACAGGACCGATCATTCATACAAACGTATTAATCACTGAGTGATAATTCCTCTGTGGATTTCGATCCATGAACACACAAACTGGACACACATCACTGGTCGAGTCTGATATTCGTCCTCTTATAACCAGCGTCAGTGACGTCAGTCCCAGTCCTGGAGGGGTTGGCTCACAATCGAAAGGACTTGAGTTCGATCCCCGAGCTACATGTTAAATGATAAACATTATCTATACAAAGTATGATTTACACTTGCTTCAGAAAAAAAGTGACGTTGTTGACATACTTTACAGAAGCTCCTGGTTATACAGAACATTTCGGACAGCCCTAAAATAACTTACAGCTAAATGGAATTTTTTACAAGAACAATTTGTTGGAATTCTTGACTCACGAAATCGTAATGACACGATTGCAAACAAACCATACCACGGGCGGGGACTGAACCCGCGATCAGTGGCTAGCGCGTCAGTCTGGAGCTTTATGACTCTCTGATCGCGGGTTCAAACCCCGCCCGTAGTATGGTTTGGAAATCTTAGTGAGATAATTCGTAATAACATTTGTGGAGGTTATTACGAATGTTAGTCAAATATAAGAGCAGATACTAATGTACACTTCAGTATTACTACACAAGACGTAATAAACTGAAGGAACAAAGTACAAGTACATAGCAGCAGCTTGGGCAAGACTTTGTCTATATTATAAATAATATTTATTGTTTATTCACAATAGAAATCACAATAAAAAAGAAATAATTGTTAAGTTTATCAGAGTGAGTTGTACCAGTGGTACTAGTGGTACCAATGGTACTAGTGGTACCAGTGCTACCAGTGGTACTAGTGGTACTAGTGGTACCAGTGGTACTAGTGGTACCAGTGGTACTAGTGGTACCAGTGGTACTAGTGGTACTAGTGGTACCAGTGCTACCAGTGGTACTAGTGGTACTAGTGGTACCAGTGGTACTAGTTGTACTAGTGGTACCAGTGGTACCAGTGGTACCAGTGGTACTAGTGGTACTAGTGGTACCAGTGGTACTAGTTGAATTATAATACCAATATGATGAGTTAGTATATATATGTAATATAATATACGGTAGTTGCTGGGAAGCTGGAAGACGAACACTGACACAAGTGCATGTGAACATCAAGTCTCAGGATTTGTTTAACATTGTACATTGTGGTCAGGATCACTGTCAGGTGAGGAGGAGCTTTATAGTAGTGCCTTTGTAGTGGTTGGCAGATAGTGAACCTTTGGAATCTTCAGGTAGACACTTCCAGATTTTCGGGCCTTTTATGCGCACTGAATTTTTACATAGGTTGAGCGGGGCACAGGGAAAACCAGAGAGATTTTTGTGTCTTGTGTCATGTTTGCGAGCTGTCTTACAGCCAGCACAAGAATCATACTAGATTGATTTTTATTTTTACGTCAAGTGGTTGGTCTTGTGTCCACCTTCCTGTACGACAATATCAGCTGGTTGGTCTTGTGTCCACCTTCCTGTACAACACCAGCTGGTTGATCTTGCGTCCACCTTCCTGTATGACAACACCAGCTGGTTGATCTTGCGTCCACCTTCCCAACGTGACAACAACAATCTCCATTGGTGGCTGGTCTGAATACTAATATCACCTATAAGATATATCTGATTTCTTTTTATCATTTAAAAATTCAAAAATTCTACAATGCGTGTATTATTTCTTTGTCTGTTGTTTTATTTATGGGGGAAAGGAGGAGCCTTCCTGGGTGAGGAGGGGCGGGGATGGGCGAAGAGGCCGGGCGGGGTGGAGTCGTTACCAGAAGTCGTGCTGGCGGCGTGGCAACACAGGGACAACGAGATGACACCATCCACCACGACTGCTTCTCCGAGCAGTCAGACAACACCGTCCACCACGACTGCTCCTCCTCCGAGCAGCTAGAGGGACACTGAGCCCAGCTCATTGCAGGTTATAAGGCGATGGTGGAAGAGGAGACGCAGAGGGTTGAAGAAGTGGGTGAGGTCCAGCAACAACAGTGAAAGTCAGGTCGCCAGGCAGAGCAATGAGACCAGTACCTGGACGGACATGAGGAACCTGTGGAAGGCGAAGATGAGAAGGTTGAACAACCTTATGAAGGGTCGAGGAACTCATCAGGGTAAGGAGGAGAAGAAAGTTCCAGAGGTAGTGGAAACGAAAGTTCCAGAAGTAGTGGAAAAGAATGTTCCAGGGGTTAAGAGGAAAGTTCCAGAGGTAGTAGAGAAGAAAGTTCCAGAGATAGAGGAGAAGATTCCTTGGTTAGAGAAGGTAGTTCCTCAGGTAGGGGAAAAGAAAGTTCCCCAGGTAGAGGAGAAGAAAGTTCCCCAGGTAGAGGAGAAGAAAGTTCCCCAGGTAGAGGAGAAGAAAACAGTTAAAGAGGAGAAGGAGAGGGGAATTAAAGTTTCACGGTCAAAAAAGAAGAAAAATAAGAAAAAGGTTCGAAAAAAGAAAGAAGTAAAAGTGGTTCCCCAGATAGTTGAGAAGAAAGTTCCTGAAGGAGAGAATAAAGTTTCTGAGGTAGAGGAGAAGACAGGTCCTGAGGGAGAGAATAAAGTTCCTGAGATAGAGGAAAAGAAAGTTCCTGAGGGAGAGGAGAAGAAAGTTCCTGAGGGAGAGGAGAAGAAAGTTCCTGAGGGAGAGGAGAAGAAAGTTCCTGAGGGAGAGGAGAAGAAAGTTCCTGAGGGAGAGGAGAAGAAAGTTCCTGAGGGAGAGGAGAAGAAAGTTCCTGAGGGAGAGGAGAAGAAAGTTCCTGAGGGAGAGGAGAAGAAAGTTCCTGAGGGAGAGGAGAAGAAAGTTCCTGAGCGAGAGAATAAAGTTCCTGAGGTAGAGGAGAAGAAAGTTCCTGAGGTAGAGGAGAAGAAAGTTCCTGAGGTAGAGGAGAAGAAAGTTCCTGAGGTAGAGGAGAAGAAAGTTCCTGAGGGAGAGGAGAATAAAGTTCCTGAGGTAGAGGAGAAGAAAGTTCCTGAGGTAGAGGAGAAGAAAGTTCCTGAGGGAGAGGAGAAGAAAGTTCCTGAGCGAGAGAATAAAGTTCCTGAGGTAGAGGAAAAGAAAGTTCCTGAGGGAGAGGAGAAGAAAGTTCCTGAGGTAGAGGAGAAGAAAGTTCCTGAGGTAGAGGAGAAGAAAGTTCATGAGGGAGACAAGAAAGTTCCTGAGGGAGACAAGAAAGTTCCTGAGGGAGACAAGAAAGTTCCTGAGGAAGACAAGAAAGTTCCTGAGGGAGACAAGAAAGTTCCTGAGGGAGACAAGAAAGTTCCTGAAGGAGACAAGAAAGTTCCTGAAGGAGAGAAGAAGAAAGCTTCCCAGGGAAAGAAGAAAACTCCCAAGGGAAAGAAGAAAGTTCCCAAAGGAGAGAAGAAGAAAGTTCCCGCCGGTGCCTGACGGAGGAGGAGGACCCAGGAGGCAACACCAACACATCCTCCTCCACCATCTCCTGACGGAGGAGGAGGAGGAGGAGGACCCAGGAGGCAACACCAACACATCCTCCTCCACCATCTCCTGACGGAGGAGGAGGAGGAGGACCCAGGAGGCAACACCAACACATCCTCCTCCACCATCTCCTGACGGAGGAGGAGGAGGAGGACCCAGGAGGCAACACCAACACATCCTCCTCCACCATCTCCTGACGGAGGAGGAGGAGGAGGAGGAGGACCCAGGAGGCAACACCAACACATCCTCCTCCACCATCTCCTGACGGAGGAGGAGGAGGAGGAGGAGGACCATCTCCTGACGGAGGAGGAGGAGGAGGAGGAGGACCCAGGAGGAGGAGGAGGAGGAGGAGGAGGACCCAGGAGGCAACACCAACACATCCTCCTCCACCATCTCCTGACGGAGGAGGAGGAGGAGGAGGACCCAGGAGGCAACACCAACACATCCTCCTCCACCATCTCCTGACGGAGGAGGAGGAGGAGGACCCAGGAGGCAACACCAACACATCCTCCTCCACCATCTCCTGACGGAGGAGGAGGAGGAGGACCCAGGAGGCAACACCAGCACATCCTCCTCCACCATCTCCTGACGGAGGAGGAGGAGGAGGACCCAGGAGGCAACACCAACACATCCTCCTCCACCATCTCCTGACGGAGGAGGAGGAGGAGGACCCAGGAGGCAACACCAACACATCCTCCTCCACCATCTCCTGACGGAGGAGGAGGAGGAGGAGGACCCAGGAGGCAACACCAACACATCCTCCTCCACCATCTCCTGACGGAGGAGGAGGAGGAGGACCCAGGAGGCAACACCAACACATCCTCCTCCACCATCTCCTGACGGAGGAGGAGGAGGAGGACCCAGGAGGCAACACCAACACATCCTCCTCCACCATCTCCTGACGGAGGAGGAGGAGGAGGACCCAGGAGGCAACACCAACACATCCTCCTCCACCATCTCCCTTCTTCTTTCCATTATATTTATACTCTTATTTTAACCAAAGGAAAACAAAAAAAAATAATTTAAATCGGCCTGAATTTAAGATGTATATACGAGGAAAATCAGTGAGTACTGATTGTTGACTGTCTTCTTCCTGGATCTTCACTCAGGTTGTGATTGTGACTTGGAACAAGTGCATCCTGGTGGCTGTCACCAGGAGAAGTGCTCCAACCATTGCTTGATGTACGCAACAAGGTTGAGCTGTCAGACTTTGGTTAGGCCATCAGATAAACAAACAGCATGTAAGGGGAAACTTAAGTTGTGGTATAGTAATACTGAGGCTGATAAATAGAGTTGCGACAAATTAATCTTCTTGGGTGTGATTTACAGGCTCCCAAAATCTTGATAGGGAGGGCAGTAAGCTGCTATGGGACGAAATTCATAAGGCGTCAAGATATGAAAATGTCGTGTTAATGGGAGATTTTAACTTTAGACAAATTAATTGGAACAATGTGACAGGATATCTTGAGTCTAATAACTTTCTTGATACGCTTCAGGATTGCTTTTTAAAACAGTTTGTGACAGAACCAACTGGAGGAAACAATCTGCTTGACTTGGTTCTTGCCAACAAGGAATCACTAATTAATGATCTTGAGGTTAATGATGAGCTTAGGGAAAGCAATCATAAATCACTTAGTTTCAATACACCATGGAATTACCCAAATAACTGCGATCAAGTCTCTGTCCCAGACTTCCGCTTGGCCGATTTTATGGGACTGAGAAATTACCTGGGTGGGCTAAATTGGAACGACCTGACTATGGGTCAGATAAGTGGTGTTGGTTGCCAATATGACGTTTCTCAGAGCATAGTTCTAGCTGCTCAGACAACTTATGTTCCAAGTATGGAAATTAGATCAATCAAAAACGATCCAAAATGGATAAACAACAGAATAAAGCATCTCACTGATCAAAAGAAAGGTATATACAGGCGTCTAAAAATAAGGGATAGGCAGTTAAGAAATCATATATTCAGTTAAAGAGAGCAATAAAAAAAAAAAGGGAATAAGAAAAGTTAAAAGAGATTATGAAACAAAAGTGACAATGGATTGGAAATCTAACCCAAAAGGTTTCTTTAAGGTAGATAGAAGTAAGATTAGGGACAAGATTGGCCCATTCAAAAGTAACTCAGGTCAGATCACTGACAGTGATAAGGAAATGTGTGAAATTTTTAACTCTGATTTCCTCTAAGTAATTACGCAGGAAGATGCTAGCGAAATTCCAGAAATAATAAATTATGTAAAACAGGACGATAATAAACTATGAACGACTAGGATAACTAGTGACATGGTCCTCAGACAGAGAAATTAAAACTGAACAAATCCCCAGGTCCTGATGAGCTGTTTGCAAGGGCTTTAAAGGAATATAAAGAGGAACTTAGCAAATCTTTGACTAATCTTTTCAACATATCACTACAAACTGGCATGATGCCAGACAAGTGGAAAATGGCAAATGTAATACCTATTTACAAATCAGGAGACAGGTCCTTTGCTTCGAACTATAGATCAGTAAGCCTTACACCTCCATAGTGGGAAAATTTATGAAATCGATAATTGCCGAGGCAATTCGTAGCCATCTTGAAAGGCATAAATTGATTAACGAATCTCAACACGGTTTTACAAAGAGGCATTTCTGTCTTACGAATTTACTAACTTTTATCACCAAGGCACATGAGGAGGTAGATCATGGTAATGAATATGATACTGCATATATGGACTTTAGTAAGGCTTTTGATAGAGTTCCACATCAGAGGCTATTGAGGAAAATTAAGGCGCACAGAATAGGAGGAGAATTTTTTTCCTGGGTAGAGGCGTGGTTGACAGATAGGCAACATAGAGTTTACATCAATGGGGAGAAATCAGAGTGGGAGGTGCATCACGAGTGGTGTTCCAAAGGGATCAGTGTTGGGCCCTTTGTTGTTCGCAATTTATATAAACGACATTGATGAAGGAATAAATAGCAAGTTTGCTGATGACACCAAAATAGGTCGCCCAATTCATTCTAATGAGGACATCAGAACACTCTATGAAGATCTGAATAGTAATAAAGTTGGTAGAATTACCGACAATATGTAAAGTAAAAGGACACAAGTGCAACTAATGTGACATTTATTGTGGCAACGTTTCGCTCTCCAGGAGCTTTATCAAGCCATTACAAACAATACATGGACACAGAGGGTATATAAAGGCTCAGAGTGAGGTGTAATACTAGTGAGGTAACATTTCGATGTTCACTAGTGGTAGTGGTAGTAGTAGTAGTAGTAGTAGTAGTAGTAACAAAAATAATACAATATGGAAGAGCAATTAATTCGTACATGAGTAAAAGGATATAAAAGCTATTACTTGGGTAACATAAAAATAGGTTGGACAAATATAGACTGGAAAGAGGCAGGTTTTTTTCAGTGTTCACTCTGATGTAGTGGTCGGGGAAGTGGCAGATGCAGTTTAATATAGACAAATGCAATGTTCTGTACATTGGACAAGAAAATAACCATGCCACATATAAACTAAATAATATATATCTTAATATTACTGATTGCGAAAAGGATTTGGGAGTTCTGGTTAGCAGTAATCTAAAACCAAGACAACAGTGCATAAGTGTTCGCAGTAAAGCTAACAGAATCCTTGGCTTCATATCAAGGAGCAAAAATTGTAGGAGTCCTCAGGTTGTTCTTCAACTCTTCATATCCTTGGTTAGGCCTCATTTAGACTATGCTGCTCAGTTCTGGTCACCGTATTACAGAATGGATATAAATGCACTGGAAAACGTGCAAAGGAGGATGGCAAAGTTTATCCCATTTATCAGAAATCTTATCTATGAGGATAGACTGAGGGCCCTGAATCTGCAC
>NC_091300.1:13545396-13565396 GCF_038502225.1 Cherax quadricarinatus
ACCCCACCATCAACCTCTCACTACCTCCTATTCCACCCCTCCTAAACCTCCCCCCCATACTACTAGCCAACAACGCTATTCTTTAATTAATTATTCTAATTGCAACTCTCTACATTGTTGTGTTCGTCTTGATGCTGTGGATTACATTGTTATGTTCGTTCGTCTTGAAGCTGTGGATTACATTGTTATGTTCGTTCGTCTTGAAGCTGTGGATTACATTGTTGTGTTCGTTCGTCTTGATGCTGTGGATTACATTGTTGTGTTCGCTCGTCTTGATGCTGTGGATTACATTGTTGTGTTCGTTCGTCTTGATGCTGTGGATTACATTGTTGTGTTCATCTTGATGCTGTGGATTACATTGTTGTGTTCGTCTTGATGCTGTGGATTACATTGTTGTGTTCGTCTTGATGCTGTGGATTACATTGTTGTGTTCGTTCGTCTTGATGCTGTGGATTACATTGTTGTGTTCGTTCGTCTTGAAGCTGTGGATTACATTGTTGTGTTCGTCTTGATGCTGTGGATTACATAAGAACCTAAGAAGGAACACTGCAGCAGGTCTACTGGCTCATGTGAGGCATATCCAAGTCGCCTACCGGCTTATTCCACTGACCCAACCTAGTCAGGTCCAACTCACACACACTCATGTGTTTATCTAACCTATTTTTAAAACTACACAACGTTTTAGCTTCTATGACGGTACTCGAGAGTCTGTTTCACTCATCCACAACTCTATTACCAAACCAATGCTTTCTTATATCCTTCCTGAATCTGAATTTTTTCAACTTGAAACCATTGCTGCGAGTCCTGTCTTGGCTAGATATTTTTAGCACGTTATTTACATCCCTTTTATTGCGTTGTTGTGTTCGCCTTGAAACTGTGGATTACGTTGTGTTCCTTCGTATCGCAGCTGTGGATTATATTGTCGCGTTCGTTCGTCTTGAAGCTGTGGATTACGTTGTTGTAATCGTTCGTCTCGCTGCTGTGGATTACAAGAACATAAACAAACTTTGGTCCGTTTTACTGTTTCTGGAAACTGTTGTAGTAGATAAAGTTCTATTATACCTAACACTCATTGCCTTTTTTTTTTTCTCTCTCTCTCTCTTTCTCTCTCTCTCTCTCTCTCTCTCTCTCTCTCTCTCTCTCTCTCTCTCTCTCTCTCTCTCTCTCTCTCTCTCTCTCTCTCTCTCTCTCTCTCTCTCGGATGTGGAAGATAATGTTGAGTGCCGGAATGAGAGAGCGGATATTTAATGTTATATTAGAGTGAATGTTTAATGCTACAGCCGGAGCTGAGTGCTCGACTAATATTTTAGGTTAGGTAAGGTTTGTTAGGAAACAGGACAAGTGTTTCCTGACGTGGGTCTTAGTTATATGATGACCCACAGCTGGAGCTTTTGGACATCTAACCGAGGCCTTCCGCTGGCTTACAGGTCCACCCGTTTAAAAATTATGGTTATGATTATAACAATGTGTATGTGATGTTTTAGTGTTAGAGCCAGTGTTAAATGTGCTAAGAGTGACGAAGTAATTTTGCAGGTGTACCTGAGGAGCTTCCAGAGGTCAGCGCCCCCGCGGCCCGGTCCTGGACCTGGCCTCCTGGTTGCTGGTCTGATCAATCAAACTATTAGTGCCCGCCACCCACAGTTCAATGTATGCACCACAACTGGGTTTATTAGGAATTATTTTTGGGAATCTGTTGACTTCCCTCTCAGAGATAGCCAGGCCAGGGGTGCATGAAGGCAGGTTGTTGAACAGTCGTGGTCACTTAACACTTAACGAATTTTCTCAGTGCTCATAAGTAGTAATTTCGGTGCGCAGGTTTCGGACCAATTCCAAGCGTAGATTGTGATGTATCTTTTTTTTCTCGTTCTACCTTTCTTTAAGGAGTTCAGTCTTAGTGACTTCAAGTTCTTCCAGTAAGTCTGGTGCTTGACCGAATTTACACGAGCTGTGAAGGTTCTCTGTATAATTTTCAACTCTGCAATTTAACCTGCCTTGACGGAGGTGTTAGCAGGCAGCAATATTCCGTCCTAGAGAGAAAACGAGTGACCTGAGGACTGTTATCAGTGGCTTGTCATCTCTTGTTTGAACAGTTCTACTTATCCACACTCTCCTTTTTCTTGCAGTTGCTGTAACGTTGTCGTACTCCTTCAATGCGAGATCTGACATTATCACTCCCAGGTCTCTCACGTATTTACGCACGCACACACACACACACACACACACACACACACAAACACACACACACACACACACACACACACACACACACACACACACACACACACAAACACACACACACACACACACACACACACACACACACACACACAAACACACACACACACAAACACACACACACACACACACACACACACACACACACACACACACACACACACACACAAACACACACACACAAACACACACACACACACACACACACACACACAAACACACACACACACACACACACACACACACAAACACACACACACACACACACACACACACACACAAACACACACACACACACACACAAAGGGATCTGGACAGGCTGCAGAACTGGTCCAGCAATTGGCTCCTGGAGTTCAATCCCACCAAGTGCAAAGTCATGAAGATTGGGGAAGGGCAAAGAAGGCCGCAGACGGAGTACAGTCTAGGGGGTCAGAGACTACAAACCTCACTCAAGGAAAAAGATCTTGGGGTGAGTATAACACCAGGCACATCTCCTGAAGCGCACATCAACCAAATAACTGCTGCAGCATATGGGCGCCTAGCAAACCTCAGAACAGCATTCCGACATCTTAATAAGGAATCGTTCAGGACCCTGTACACCGTATACGTTAGGCCCATATTGGAGTATGCGGCACCAGTTTGGAACCCACACCTAGCCAAGCACGTAAAGAAACTAGAGAAAGTGCAAAGGTTTGCAACAAGACTAGTCCCAGAGCTAAGAGGTATGTCCTACGAGGAGAGGTTAAGGGAAATCAACCTGACGACACTGGAGGACAGGAGAGATAGGGGGGACATGATAACGACATACAAAATACTGAGAGGAATTGACAAGGTGGACAAAAACAGGATGTTCCAGAGATTGGACACAGTAACAAGGGGACACAGTTGGAAGCTAAAGACACAGATGAATCACAGGGATGTTAGGAAGTATTTCTTCAGCCACAGAGTAGTCAGTAAGTGGAATAGTTTGGGAAGCGATGTAGTGGAGGCAGGATCCATACATAGCTTTAAGCAGAGGTACGATAAAGCTCACGGCTCAGGGAGAGTGACCTAGTAGCGATCAGTGAAGAGGCGGGGCCAGGAGCTCGGACTCGACCCCCGCAACCTCAACTAGGTGAGTACAACTAGGTGAGTACACACACACACACACACACACACACACAAACGCACACACACACACACACACACACACACACACACACACACACACACACACACATAAAGTAGTCATTGGAGTGATGTATAACCCACCACAGAACTGCAGGAGGCCAAGAGAGGAGTACGAAGAAAACAACAGGGTGATGGTGGACACACTGGCTGAGGTGGCAAGAAGAGCTCACTCGAGCAGAGCAAAGTTACTGGTAATGGGCGATTTCAACCACAGGGAGATCGACTGGGAAAACCTGGAGCCACATGGGGGTCCCGAAACATGGAGAGCAAAGATGATGGATGTGGTACTTGAAAACCTCATGCATCAACATGTCAGGGACACAACCAGAGAGAGAGGGGAGGATGAGCCAGCAAGACTGGATCTTGTGTTCACCCTGAGCAGTTCAGACATCGAGGACATCACTTACGAGAGGCCCCTTGGAGCTAGCGATCATGTGGTTCTGAGTTTTGACTATATAGTAGAGTTACAAGTGGAGAAGGTAACAGGAACTGAAGGGGACAGGCCAAACTATAAAAGGGGGGACTACACAGGTATGAGAAACTTCCTGCAGGAGGTTCAGTGGGACAGAGAAATGGTAGGAAAATCAGTAAACGAGATGATGGAATATGTGGCAACAAAGTGCAAGGAGGCAGAGGAAAGTTTTGTTCCCAAGGGAAACAGAAATAATAGGAAGACCAAGACGAGTCCTTGGTTTACCCGAAGGTGTAGGGAGGCAAAAGCTAAGTGCAACAGAGAATGGAAAAGGTACAGGAGGCATAGGACCCAGGAAAACAAGGAGATTAGTAGAAGAGCCAGAAACGAGTATGCGCAGATAAGGAGGGAGGCCCAGAGACAGTATGAAAACGACATAGCATCGAAAGTCAAATCTGACCCGAAACTGCTGTATAGCCACATTAGGAAGAAGACAACAGTCAAGGACCAGGTGATAAGGCTGAGGAAAGAAGGTGGGGAACTCACAAGAAACGATCAAGAGGTATGTGAGGAGCTCAACACGAGATTTAAGGAAGTATTTACAGTAGAGACAGGAAGGACTCTGGGGGGACAGACCAGATGGGGACACCAACAAGGAATACACCAACAAGTGTTGGACGACATACATACAGATGAGGAGGAGGTGAAGAAACTGCTAAGGGACATCGATACCTCAAAGGCAATGGGACCGGACAACATCTCTCCATGGGTCCTTAGAGAGGGAGCAGATATGTTGTGCGTACCACTTACCACAATCTTCAACACATCCCTGGAAACTGGGCAACTACCTGAGGTATGGAAGACAGCAAATGTAGTTCCCATTTTCAAAAAAGGAGACAGAAAAGAGGCACTAAACTATAGACCTGTGTCATTGACGTGTATAGTATGCAAAATTATGGAGAAGATTATCAGGAGGAGAGTGGTGGAGCACCTGGAACGGAACAGGAGTATAAATGCCAACCAGCACGGATTCACGGAAGGCAAATCCTGTGTCACAAACCTTCTGGAGTTTTATGATAAAATAACAGAAGTAAGACAAGAGAGAGAGGGGTGGGTTGATTGCATCTTCTTGGACTGCAAGAAGGCCTTTGACACAGTTCCTCACAAGAGATTAGTGCAGAAGCTAGAGCATCAGGCGCATATAACAGGAAGGGCACTGCAATGGATCAGAGAATACCTGACAGGGAGGCAACAACGAGTCATGGTACGTAATGATGTATCACAGTGGGCACCTGTGACGAGCGGGGTCCCACAGGGGTCGGTCCTAGGACCAGTGCTATTTTTGGTATATGTGAACGACATGACGGAAGGGTTAGACTCAGAAGTGTCCCTGTTTGCAGATGATGTGAAGTTAATGAGGAGAATTAAATCTGATGAGGACCAGGCAGGACTTCAAAGAGACCTGGACAGACTGGACACCTGGTCCAGCAAATGGCTTCTCGAATTTAATCCTGCCAAATGCAAAGTCATGAAGATAGGGGAAGGGCACAGAAGACCACAGACAGAGTATAGGCTAGGTGGCCAAAGACTGCAAACCTCACTCAAGGAGAAAGATCTTGGGGTGAGTATAACACCGAGCATGTCTCCGGAAGCACACATCAATCAGATAACTGCTGCAGCATATGGGCGCCTGGCAAACCTGAGAACAGCATTCCGACACCTTAGTAAGGAATCATTCAAGACACTGTACACCGTGTATGTCAGGCCCATACTGGAGTATGCAGCACCTGTTTGGAACCCGCACTTGATAAAGCACGTCAAGAAACTAGAGAAAGTACAAAGGTTTGCAACAAGGTTAGTTCCAGAGCTAAGGGGAATGTCCTATGAAGAAAGATTAAGGGAAATCGGCCTGACGACACTGGAGGACAGGAGGGTCAGGGGAGACATGATAACGACATATAAAATACTGCGTGGAATAGACAAGGTGGTCAAGGACAGGATGTTCCAGGGAGGGGACACAGAAACAAGAGGCCACAATTGGAAGTTGAAGACACAAATGAGTCAGAGAGATAGTAGGAAGTATTTCTTCAGTCATAGAGTTGTAAGGCAGTGGAATAGCCTAGAAAATGACGTAGTGGAGGCAGGAACCATACACACTTTTAAGACGAGGTTTGATAAAGCTCATGGAGCGGGGAGAGAGAGGGTCTAGTAGCAACCGGTGAAGAGGCGGGGGCCAGGAGCTATTATTATTACACATATTACATACATTATTATTACACTATTATTACATATTACATTACAGCATATTACATTATTACATACATACATATTACACATACATATATTATTATTACACATATATTACATATTACAACATATTACATTACACATTATTATTATTATTACATATTACATATTATTACATTATTAATTATACATACATTACATTACAACATATTACATTACACATATATACATACATTACATACATACATTACTACATACATACACATACACATACATGCATTACATATACATGTACATATACATACATACATACATTACATTACATACATGCATTATTATTATTATTACATATTACATTATTACATTATACATTACATGCATATATATATATATACATATTATTACATATTATTATTACATATTATTATTATTATTATTATTATTATTAATATTACATATTATTACATTACATTATTATTATTATTATAGTTACATATTATTATTATTATTATTATTATTATTATTATTATTAGCATATTACAATTATTACATATACATATTACATTACACATATTATTACACTTATTAGCATACATTACATACATATTACATATTATTATTAGCATATTATTACATATTATTACATTATTACATTATTATTATTATTGCATTACATTATTATATTATTACATTATTATTATTATATATAAGCATTATTATTATTACATATTATTATTAGCATTATTACATATTATTATTATTATAAGATATTATTATTATTACATTATTACATTATTACATTACGTTATTACATTGCATATTACATTATTATTATTATTACATATACATTACATTACACATTACACACACACACATACATGCATACACTATTACATGCACATATTACACATACATACAACACATAAGTGATTACTATATTACATTACATACATACATTACACACAGCATTATTACATTATTAGATTACATATTACACACATACACACACACACACACACACACACACACACACACACACACACACACACACGCACACACACGCGCGCGCACACATATATACATATACATAAGTCTGATTTAATTACGCTTGTATTGTGAAGCAAAATATGAAGTATTTCATTTTTTTACAACATGTAAATTGTTTACAAGTGTAATGGAAACATTTACAATATTACCAACCCGTATATTGTATCTATATAGCAAAGGTGAAACATTGAAATGTTCTTGCTACTTTGTAATTTACCTCACGTTTACATTTACTAAGATAATTAACAATTAGCTAACTGGACTGTCAACTCGTTTATTACACTAACACGTAGCTAATTACTAACAAATCGCTAATTGCACTAGCAACTTACTAACTATACTAATAACTTGCTGACTACACTAGCAAATCACAAGCTATGCTAACACCGTACTAACTATGCTAACAATTTACTATGCTAACAACTTACTATGCTAACAACTACTAACTATGCTAACAACTTACTATGCTAACAACTACTAACTATGCTAACAACTTACTATGCTAACAACTACTAACTATGCTAACAACTTACTATGCTAACAACTACTAACTATGCTAACATCTTACTATGCTAACAACTTGCTAACTACACTGGTAACTTCAATAACCGCTTTCTAAGTACACTAACAGCTCCCTAACTGCACTACCTCGTTAACTACAAGAGTTTGCTAATTACGCTTGCTGACTGCACTTAACAATTCGCTAACCACACTGTTCCCCTTTACTACGCTAACTCGCTAACTACGCTAACTCGCTAACTACGCTAACTCGCTAACTACGCTAATTCGCTAACTACGCTAACTCGCTAACTCGCTAACTGCACTATCTCTCTCACTATACTAACTCACTATCTACTCTAGGTCGCTAACTACCCTCGCTAACTACACTCGCTAACTACACTCGCTAACTACACTCGCTAATTACACTCGCTTATTACTCTCTCTAACGCGCTAACTACACTACAAACAATATCCATGTTGACTTATCCCTCTCAACTCCTATTGTAATTCTGCCTGTATCTACTGTTGCCTGTGTCTACTGTTGCCTGTGTCTGCTGTTGCCTGTGTCTGCTGTTGCCTGTGTCTACTGTTGCCTGTGTCTGCTGTTGCCTGTGTCTGCTGTTGCCTGTGTCTGCTGTTGAATGTGTCTACTGTTGCCTGTGTCTGCTGTTGCCTGTGTCTGCTGTTGCCTGTGTCTGCTGTTGCCTGTGTCTGCTGTTGCCTGTGTCTGCTGTTGCCTGTGTCTGCTGTTGCCTGTGTCTGCTGTTGCCTGTGTCTGCTGTTGCCTGTGTCTGCTGTTGCCTGTGTCTGCTGTTGCCTGTGTCTACTGTTGCCTGTGTCTGCTGTTGCCTGTGTCTGCTGTTGCCTGTGTCTGCTGTTGCCTGTGTCTGCTGTTGCCTGTGTCTGCTGTTGCCTGTGTCTACTGTTGCCTGTGTCTGCTGTTGCCTGTGTCTGCTGTTGCCTGTGTCTGCTGTTGCCTGTGTCTGCTGTTGCCTGTGTCTACTGTTGCCTGTGTCTGCTGTTGCCTGTGTCTGCTGTTGCCTGTGTCTGCTGTTGCCTGTGTCTACTGTTGCCTGTGTCTACTGTTGCCTGTGTCTACTGCTGCCTGTGTCTGCTGTTGCCTGTGTCTGCTGTTGCCTGTGTCTGCTGTTGCCTGTATCTACTGTTGCCTGTATCTACTGTTGCCTGTGTCTGCTGTTGCCTGTGTCTGCTGGTGCCTGTGTCTGATGTTGCCTGTGTCTGCTGTTGCCTGTGTCTACTGTTGCCTGTGTCTGTTGTTGCCTGTGTCTGCTGTTGCCTGTGTCTGCTGTTGCCTGTGTCTGCTGTTGCCTGTGTCTACTTTTCCCTGTGTCTACTGTTGCCTGTGTCTACTGCTGCCTGTGTCTGCTGTTGCCTGTGTCTGCTGTTGCCTGTGTCTGCTGTTGCCTGTGTCTACTGTTGCCTGTATCTACTGTTGCCTGTGTCTGCTGTTGCCTGTGTCTGCTGTTGCCTGTGTCTGCTGTTGCCTGTGTCTGCTGTTGCCTGTGTCTACTGTTGCCTGTGTCTGCTGTTGCCTGTGTCTGCTGTTGCCTGTGTCTGCTGTTGCCTGTGTCTGCTGTTGACTGTGTCTGCTGGTGCCTGTGTCTGCTGTTGCCTGTGTCTGCTGTTGCCTGTGTCTGCTGTTGCCTGTGTCTGCTGTTGTCTGTGTCTGCTGGTGCCTGTGTCTGCTGTTGCCTGTGTCTACTGCTGCCTGTGTCTGCTGTTGCCTGTGTCTGCTGTTGCCTGTGTCTGCTGTTGCCTGTGTCTGCTGTTGTCTGTGTCTGCTGGTGCCTGTGTCTGCTGTTGCCTGTGTCTACTGTTCCCTGTGTCTACTGTTGCCTGTGTCTGCTGTTGACTGTGTCTGCTGTTCCCTGTGTCTGCTGTTGCCTGTGTCTGCTGGTGCCTGTGTCTGCTGTTGCCTGTGTCTACTGTTGCCTGTGTCTGCTGTTGCCTGTGTCTGCTGTTGCCTGTGTCTGCTGTTGCCTGTGTCTGCTGGTGCCTGTGTCTGCTGTTGCCTGTGTCTGCTGGTGCCTGTATCTGCTGTTGCCTGTGTCTGCTGTTGCCTGTATCTGCTGTTGCCTGTGTCTGCTGGTGCCTGTGTCTGCTGTTGCCTGTGTCTGCTGGTGCCTGTGTCTGCTGGTGCCTGTGTCTGCTGTTGCCTGTGTCTGCTGGTGCCTGTGTCTGCTGTTGCCTGTGTCTGCTGGTGCCTGTGTCTTCTGATGCCTGTGTCTGCTGTTGCCTGTGTCTGCTGGTGCTTGTGTCTGCTGTTGCCTGTGTCTGCTGTTGCCTGTGTCTGCTGTTGCCTGTGTCTGCTGTTGCCTGTGTCTGCTGTTGCCTGTGTCTGCTGGTGCCTGTGTCTGCTGTTGCCTGTGTCTGCTGTTGCCTGTGTCTGCTGTTGCCTGTGTCTGCTGTTGCCTGTGTCTGCTGTTGCCTGTGTCTGCTGGTGCCTGCGCCTGCTGTTGCCTGTGTCTGCTGTTGCCTGTGTCTGTTGTTGCCTGTGTCTGCTGTTGCCTGTGTCTGCTGTTGCCTGTGTCTGTTGTTGCCTGTGTCTGCTGTTGCCTGTGTCTGCTGTTGCCTGTGTCTGCTGTAGCCTGTGTCTGCTGTTGCCTGTGTCTGCTGTTGCCTGTGTCTGTTGTTGCCTGTGTCTGCTGTTGCCTGTGTCTGCTGTTGCCTGTGTCTGCTGTTGCCTGTGTCTGCTGTTGCCTGTGTCTGCTGGTGACTGTCTGCTGGTGCCTGTGTCTGCTGTTGCCTGCGTCTGCTGTTGCCTGTGTCTGCTGTTGCCTGTGCCTGTTGTTGCCTGTGTCTGCTGTTGCCTGTGTCTGCTGTTGCCTGTGTCTGCTGTTGCCTGTGTCTGCTGTTGCCTGTGTCTGCTGGTGCTTGTGTCTGCTGTTGCCTGTGTCTGCTGTTGCCTGTGTCTGCTGTTGCCTGTGTCTGCTGTTGCCTGTGTCTGCTGTTGCCTGTGTCTGCTGTTGCCTGTGTCTGCTGTTGCCTGTGTCTGCTGTTGCCTGTGTCTGCTGTTGCCTGTGTCTGCTGTTGCCTGTGTCTGCTGGTGCCTGTGCCTGCTGTTGCCTGTGTCTGCTGTTGCCTGTGTCTGTTGTTGCCTGTGTCTGCTGCTGCCTGTGTCTGCTGTTGCCTGTGTCTGTTGTTGCCTGTGTCTGTTGTTGCCTGTGTCTGCTGTTGCCTGTGTCTGCTGTAGCCTGTGTCTGCTGTTGCCTGTGTCTGTTGTTGCCTGTGTCTGCTGTTGCCTGTGTCTGCTGTTGCCTGTGTCTGCTGTTGCCTGTGTCTGCTGTTGCCTGTGTCTGCTGGTGACTGTGTCTGCTGGTGCCTGTGTCTGCTGTTGCCTGCGTCTGCTGTTGCCTGTGTCTGCTGTTGCCTGTGCCTGTTGTTGCCTGTGTCTGCTGTTGCCTGTGTCTGCTGTTGCCTGTGTCTGCTGTTGCCTGTGTTTGCTGTTGCCTGTGTCTGCTGGTGCATGTGTCTGCTGTTGCCTGTGTCTGCTGTTGCCTGTGTCTGCTGGTGCCTGTGTCTGCTGTTGCCTGTGTCTGCTGTTGCCTGTGTCTGCTGTTGCCTGTGTCTGCTGTTGCCTGTGTCTGTTGTTGCCTGTGTCTGTTGTTGCCTGTGTCTGCTGTTGCCTGTGTCTGCTGTTGTCTGTGTCTGCTGTTGCCTGTGTCTGCTGTTGCCTGTGTCTGCTGTTGCCTGTGTCTGCTGGTGCCTGTGTTTGCTGTTGCCTGTGTCTGCTGTTGCCTGTGTCTGCTGTTGTCTGTGTCTGCTGTTGCCTGTGTCTGTTGTTGCCTGTGTCTGCTGTTGCCTGTGTCTGCTGTTGACTGTGTCTGCTGTTGCCTGTGTCTGCTGTTGCCTGTGTCTGCTGTTGCCTGTGTCTGCTATTACCTGTGTCTGCTGTTGCCTGTGTCTGCTGTTGCCTGTGTCTGCTGTTGCCTGTGTCTGCTGTTGCCTGTGTCTGTTGTTTCTTGTGTCTGCTGTTGATTGTGTCTGCTGTTGATTGTGTCTGCTGTTGCCTGTGTCTGCTGGTGCCTGTGTCTGCTGTTGCCTGTGTCTGCTGTTGCCTGTGTCTGCTGTTGCTTGTGTCTGCTGTTGCCTGTGTCTGCTGGTGCCTGTGTCTGCTGTTGCCTGTGTCTGCTGTTGCCTGTGTCTGCTGTTGCCTGTGTCTGCAGTTGCCTGTGTCTGCTGTTGCCTGTGTCTGCTGTTGCATGTGTCTGCTGTTGCCTGTGTCTGCAGTTGCCTGTGTCTGCTGTTGCCTGTGTCTGCTGGTGCCTGTGTTTGCTGTTGCCTGTGTCTGCTGTTGCCTGTGTCTGCTGTTGCCTGTGTCTGCTGTTGCCTGTGTCTGTTGTTGCCTGTGTCTGCTGTTTCCTGTGTCTGCTGTTGCCTGTGTCTGCTGTTGCCTGTACCTGCTGTTGCCTGTGTCTGCTGTTGCCTGTGTCTGCTGTTGCCTGTGTCTGCTGTTGCCTGTGTCTGCTGTTGCCTGTGTCTGTTGTTGCTTGTGTCTGCTGTTGATTGTGTCTGCTGTTGATTGTGTCTGCTGTTGCCTGTGTCTGCTGGTGCCTGTGTCTGCTGTTGCCTGTGTCTGCTGTTGCCTGTGTCTGCTTTTGCTTGTGTCTGTTGTTGCCTGTGTCTGCTGGTGCCTGTTTCTGCTGTTGCCTGTGTCTGCTGTTGCCTGTGTCTGCTGTTGCCTGTGTCTGCTGGTGCCTGTATCTACTGTTGCCTGTGTCTGCTGTTGCCTGTGTCTGCTGTTGCCTGTGTCTGCTGTTGCCTGTGTCTGCTGTTGCCTGTGTCTGCTGGTGCCTGTGTCTGCTGGTGCCTGTGTCTGCTGTTGCCTGTGTCTGCTGGTGCCTGTGTCTGCTGTTGCCTGTGTCTGCTGGTGCCTGTGTCTTCTGATGCCTGTGTCTGCTGTTGCCTGTGTCTGCTGTTGCCTGTGTCTGCTGTTGCCTGTGTCTGCTGTTGCCTGTGTCTGCTGTTGCCTGTGTCTGTTGTTGCCTGTGTCTGCTGTTGCCTGTGTCTGCTGTTGCCTGTGTCTGCTGGTGCCTGTGTCTGCTGGTACCTGTGTCTGCTGTTGCCTGTGTCTGCTGTTGCCTGTGTCTGCTGTTGCCTGTGTCTGCTGTTGCCTGTGTCTGCTGTTGCCTGTGTCTGCTGGTGCCTGTGCCTGCTGTTGCCTGTGTCTGCTGTTGCCTGTGTCTGTTGTTGCCTGTGTCTGCTGTTGCCTGTGTCTGCTGTTGCCTGTGTCTGCTGTTGCCTGTGTCTGTTGTTGCCTGTGTCTGCTGTTGCCTGTGTCTGCTGTAGCCTGTGTCTGCTGTTGCCTGTGTCTGCTGTTGCCTGTGTCTGTTGTTGCCTGTGTCTGCTGTTGCCTGTGTCTGCTGTTGCCTGTGTCTGCTGTTGCCTGTGTCTGCTGTTGCCTGTGTCTGTTGTTGCCTGTGTCTGCTGTTGCCTGTGTCTGCTGTAGCCTGTGTCTGCTGTTGCCTGTGTCTGCTGTTGCCTGTGTCTGTTGTTGCCTGTGTCTGCTGTTGCCTGTGTCTGCTGGTGCCTGTGTCTGCTGGTGCCTGTGTCTGCTGTTGCCTGTGTCTGCTGGTGCCTGTGTCTGCTGTTGCCTGTGTCTGCTGGTGCCTGTGTCTTCTGATGCCTGTGTCTGCTGTTGCCTGTGTCTGCTGTTGCCTGTGTCTGCTGTTGCCTGTGTCTGTTGTTGCCTGTGTCTGCTGTTGCCTGTGTCTGCTGTTGCCTGTGTCTGCTGGTGCCTGTGTCTGCTGTTGCCTGCGTCTGCTGTTGCCTGTGTCTGCTGTTGCATGTGCCTGTTGTTGCCTGTGTCTGCTGTTGCCTGTGTCTGCTGTTGCCTGTGTCTGCTGTTGCGTGTGTCTGCTGGTGCATGTGTCTACTGTTGCCTGTGTCTGCTGTTGCCTGTCTCTGCTGTTGCCTGTGTCTGCTCTTGCCTGTGTCTGCTGTTGCCTGTGTCTGCTGTTGCCTGTGTCTGCTGGTGCCTGTGTCTGCTGTTGCCTGTGTCTGCTGTTGCCTGTGTCTGCTGTTGCCTGTGTCTGCTGTTGCCTGTGTCTGCTGTTGCCTGTGTCTGCTGTTGCCTGTGTCTGCTGTTGCCTGTGTCTGCTGTTGCCTGTGTCTGCTGTTGCCTGTGTCTGCTGTTGTCTGTGTCTGCTGTTGCCTGTGTCTGCTGTTGCCTGTGTCTGCTGTTGCCTGCGTCGGCTGTTGCCTGTGTCTGCTGTTGCCTGTGCCTGTTGTTGCCTGTGTCTGCTGTTGCCTGTGTCTGCTGTTGCCTGTGTCTGCTGTTGCCTGTGTCTGCTGTTGCCTGTGTCTGCTGGTGCATGTGTCTACTGTTGCCCGTGCCTGCTGTTGCCTGTGTCTGCTGTTGCCTGTGTCTGCTGGTGCCTGTGTCTGCTGTTGCCTGTGTCTGCTGTTGCCTGTGTCTGCTGTTGCCTGTGTCTGCTGTTGCCTGTGTCTGCTGTTGCCTGTGTCTGCTGTTGCCTGTGTCTGTTGTTGCCTGTGTCTGCTGTTGCCTGTGTCTGCTGTTGCCTGTGTCTGCTGTTGTCTGTGTCTGCTGTTGCCTGTGTCTGCTGTTGCCTGTGTCTGCTGTTGCCTGTGTCTGCTGTTGCCTGTGTCTGCTGTTGCCTGTGTCTGCTGTTGCCCGTGCCTGCTGTTGTCTGTGTCTGCTGTTGTCTGTGTCTGCTGTTGCCTGTGTCTGCTGTTGCCTGTGTCTGCTGTTGCCTGTGTCTGCCGTTGCTTGTCTGCTGTTGCCTGTGTCTGGTGTTGCCTGTATCTGCTGTTGCCTGTATCTGCTGTTGCCTGTCTCCCTTTGCCGGTCTCCCGTTGTTTGTCTCCTGTTGCCTGTCTCCCGTTGCCTGTCTTCTCTTGCCTGTCTCCCGTTGCCTGTCTCCTGTTGTGTCTCTCGTTGCCTGTCTCCTGTTGCCTGTCTCCCGTTGTCTGTCTCCCATTGCCTGGCTCCTATTGTTTGTCTCCTTTTCCTGTCTCCTGTTACCTGTGTCCCGTTGCCTGTCTCCCGTTGCCTGTCTTCTCTTGCCTGTCTCCCGTTGCCTGTCTCCCGTTGCCTGTCTCCTGTTGCGTGTCTCCCGTTGCTTGTCTCCTGTTGTCTGTCTCCCATTGCGTGTCTCCCGTTGCCTGTCTCCTGTTGTCTGTCTCCCGTTGCCTGTCTCCTGTTGCCTGTCTCCCGTTGCTTGTCTCGTGTTCTCTGTCTCCCATTGCCTGTCTCCCGTTGCCTGTCACCTGTTGCCTGTCTTCTGTTATCTGTCTCCCATTGCCTGTCTCCCATTGCCTGTCTCCCGTTGCCTGTCTCCTGTTGCCTGTCTCCTGTTGTCTGTCTCCCGTTGCCTATCTCCTGTTGTCTGTCTCCCATTGCCTGTCTCCCTTTGCCTGTCTCCTGTTGTCTGTCTCCCATTGCCTGTCTCCCATTGCCTGTCCCCCGTTGCCTGTCTCCTGTTGCCTGTCTCCTGTTGCCTGTCTCCCATTGCCTGTCTCCCGTTACCTGTCTCCCGTTACCTGTCTCCCGTTACCTGTCATCCGTTACCTGTCTCCCGTTACCTGTCTCCCGTTACCTGTCATCCGTTACCTGTCTCCCGTTACCTGTCTCCCGTTACCTGTCTCCCGTTACCTGTCATCCGTTACCTGTCTCCCGTTACCTGTCTCCCGTTACCTGTCTCCCGTTACCTGTCTCCCGTTACCTGTCTCCCGTTGCCTGTCTCCCGTTACCTGTCTCCCGTTACCTGTCATCCGTTACCTGTCTTCCGTTACCTGTCTCCCGTTACCTGTCTCCCGTTACCTGTCATCCGTTACCTGTCTCCCGTTACCTGTCTCCCGTTACCTGTCTCCCGTTACCTGTCACCCGTTACCTGTCATCCGTTACCTGTCTCCCGTTACCTGTCATCCGTTACCTGTCTCCCGTTACCTGTCTCCCGTTACCTGTCTCCCGTTACCTGTCATCCGTTACCTGTCTCCGTTACCTGTCTCCGTTACCTGTCTCCCGTTACCTGTCTCCCGTTACCTGTCTCCCGTTACCTGTCTCCCGTTACCTGTCTCCCGTTACCTGTCTCCCGTTACCTGTCTCCCGTTACCTGTCTCCCGTTACCTGTCTCCCGTTACCTGTCTCCCGTTACCTGTCTCCCGTTACCTGTCTCCCGTTACCTGTCTCCCGTTACCTGTCTCCCGTTGCCTGTTGCAATGTTTGAAGTTAAGTTAATTCTCGGGTAGCCTCTCTTCTGCTTGTTTATCTACTTGTTTTTCTGCTTGTTTATCTACTTGTTTTTCTGCTTGTTTATCTACTTGTTTTTCTGCTTGTTTATCTACTTGTTTTTCTCCTTGTTTATCTACTTGTTTTTCTGCTTATTTATCTACTTGTTTTTCTGCTTGTTTATCTACTTGTTTTTCTGCTTGTTTATCTACTTGTTTTTCTGCTTGTTTATCTACTTGCTTTTCTACTTGTTTATCTACTTGTTTTTCTGCTTGTTTATCTACTTGTTTTTCTGCTTATTTATCTACTTGTTTTTCTGCTTGTTTATCTACTTGTTTTTCTGCTTGTTTATCTACTTGTTTTTCTGCTTGTTTATCTACTTGCTATTCTACTTGTTTATCTACTTGCTTTTCTGCTTGTTTATCTACTTGTTTTTCTGCTTGTTTATCTACTTGTTTTTCTGCTTGTTTATCTACTTGTTTTTCTGCTTGGTTATCTACTTGTTTTTCTGCTTGTTTATCTACTTGTTTTTCTGCTTGTTTATCTACTTGTTTTTCTGCTTGTTTATCTACTTGTTTTTCTGCTTGTTTATCTACTTGCTTTTCTACTTGTTTATCTACTTGTTTTTCTGCTTGTTTATCTACTTGTTTTTCTGCTTGTTATCTACTTGTTTTTCTGCTTGTTTATCTACTTGTTTTTCTGCTTGTTTATCTACTTGTTTTTCTGCTTGTTTATCTACTTGTTTTTCTGCGTGTTTATCTACTTGCTTTTCTGCTTGTTTATCTACTTGCTTTTCTGCTTGTTTATCTACTTGTTTTTCTGCTTGTTTATCTACTTGTTTTTCTGCTTGTTTATCTACTTGTTTATTTGCTTGTTTATCTACTTGTTTTTCTGCTTGTTTATCTACTTGATTTCTGCTTGTTTATCTACTTGTTTTTCTGCTTGTTTATCTACTTGTTTTTCTGCTTGTTTATCTACTTGTTTTTCTGCTTGTTTATCTACTTGTTTTTCTGCTTGTTTATCTACTTGTTTTTCTGCTTGTTTATCTACTTGTTTTTCTGCTTGTTTATCTACTTGCTTTTCTGCTTGTTTATCTACTTGTTTTTCTGCTTGTTTATCTACTTGTTTTTCTGCTTGTTTATCTACTTGTTTTTCTGCTTGTTTATCTACTTGTTTATTTGCTTGTTTATCTACTTGTTTTTCTGCTTGTTTACCTACTTGTTTTTCTGCTTGTTTATCTACTTGTTTATTTGTTTGTTTATCTACATATTTTCCTACTTGTTTTTCTGCTTTGTTTTTATTTTTATTTTCTGTTTGTTTTCCTGCTTGTTTTGCTCCTTGTTTTTTTTTTCCTCAATTTTCTGCTTGTTTTTCTGCGTATTTTTTCAGAATGTTCCGCTTGTTTTCTTTCTTGTTTTTCTGATGGTTCATCTTCTTGCTTTTCTTTCTTTTATTCCATCTGTGTTTTTTTTTTCACAAAAGTTTCAGATTTTTTGGTGTGTTTTTTTTCTCTGGATTTGGCTGGTATGTTTTTCCTTGGTTTTTTTTGTGAGTTGATCTGACGTCTTTTTATTTATTTTATTTTTCCTGTTTGTTGTTATTATCATTATTATTATTATTATTATTATTATTATTATTATTATTATGTTTGTTTTCTTGTGTTTCTTTTTACGTTTTTTACCGTTTTATATTAATCTCGACAACACCACACAAACAGTGACAACACCACACAAACAGTGACAACACCACACAAACAGTGACAACACCACACAAACAGTGACAACACCACACACACAGTGACACCACACAAACAGTGACAACTCCACACAAACAGTGACAACTCCACACAAACAGTGACAACACCACACAAACAGTGACAACATCACACAAACAGTGACAACACAACACAGTGACAACACCACACAAACAGTGACAACTCCACACGAACAGTGACAACACCACACAAACAGTGACAACTCCACACGAACAGTGACAACACCACACAAACAGTGACAACACCACACAAACAGTGACAACACCACACAAACAGTGACAACTCCACACAAACAGTGACAACATCACACAAACAGTGACAACTCCACACAAACAGTGACAACACCACACAAACAGTGACAACTCCACACAAACAGTGACAACACCACACAAACAGTGACAACATCACACAAACAGTGACAACATCACACAAACAGTGACAACTCCACACAAACAGTGACAACACCACACAAACAGTGACAACTCCACACAAACAGTGACAACACCACACAAACAGTGACAACTCCACACAAACAGTGACAACACCACACAAACAGTGACAACTCCACACAAACAGTGACAACACCACACAAACAGTAACAACTCCACACAAACAGTGACAACTCCACACAAACAGTGACAACTCCACACAATCAGTGACAACATCACACAAACAGTGACAACTCCACACAAACAGTGACAACTCCACACAAACAGTGACAACTCCACACAAACAGTGACAACATCACACAAACAGTGACAACTCCACACAAACAGTGAAAACTCCACACAAACAGTGACATCACACAAACAGTGACAACACCACACAAACAGTGACAACTCCACATGAACAGTGACACCACACAAACAGTGACAACACCACACAAACAGTGACAACACCACACAAACAGTGACAACACCACACAAACAGTGACAACTCCACAGAAACAGTGACAACTCCACACAAACAGTGACAACTCCACACAAACAGTGACAACTCCACACAAACAGTGACAACACCACACAAACAGTGACAACACCACACAAACAGTGACATCACACAAACAGTGACAACACCACACAAACAGTGACAACATCACACAAACAGTGACAACACCACACAGTGACAACACCACACAAACAGTGACAACTCCACACAGTGACAACTCCACACAAACAGTGACAACTCCACACAAACAGTGACAACACACAAACAGTGACAACACCACACAAACAGTGACAACTCCACACAAACAGTGACAACTCCACACAAACAGTGACAACTCCACACAAACAGTGACAACTCCACACAAACAGTGACAACACCACACAAACAGTGACAACACCACACAGTGACAACACCAAACAAACAGTGACAACTCCACACACACAGTGACAACTCCACACAAACAGTGACAACTCCACACAAACAGTGACAACACCACACAAACAGTGACAACACAACACAAACAGTGACAACTCCACACAAACAGTGACAACTCCACACAGTGACAACTCCACACAAACAGTGACAACACCACACAAACAGTGACAATACCTCACAAACAGTGACAACTCCACACAAACAGTGACAACACCACACAAACAGTGACAACACCACACAAACAGTGACAACTCCACACAAACAGTGACAACTCCACACAAACAGTGACAACACCACACAAACAGTGACAACACCACACAAACAGTGACAACACCACACAAACAGTGACAACTCCACACAAACAGTGACAACACCACACAAACAGTGACAACACCACACAAACAGTGACAACACCACACAAACAGTGACAACACCACACAAACAGTGACAACTCCACACAAACAGTGACAACTCCACACAAACAGTGACAATTCCACACAAACAGTGACAGCACCACACAAACAGTGACAACACCACACAAACTGTGACAACACCACACAAACAGTGACAACACACAAACAGTGACAACTCCACACAAACAGTGACAACACCACACAAACAGTGACAACACCACACAAACGGTGACAACTCCACACAAACAGTGACACCACACAAACAGTGACAACACCACACAAACAGTGACAACTCCAAACAGTGACAACACCACACAAACAGTGACAACACCACACAAACAGTGACAACTCCACACAAACAGTGACGACACCACACAATCAGTGACAACACCACACAAACAGTGACAACACCACACAAACAGTGACAACACCACACAAACAGTGACAACTCCACACAAACAGTGACAACACCACACAAACAGTGACAACACCACACAAACAGTGACAACTCCACACAAACAGTGACAACACCACACAAACAGTGACAACACCACACAAACAGTGACAACTCCACACAAACAGTGACGACACCACACAATCAGTGAC
>NC_091300.1:13567896-13580396 GCF_038502225.1 Cherax quadricarinatus
TAAGGGTTTTTTTAATGTCTGAAAGTACACACACACACACACACACACACACACAGAAGGCAAAGGGCCCAGGAAAGCAAGGAGATCAGTCTAAGAGCCAGACACGAAAATGCACAGATAAGGAGGGAGGTCCAGCGACAGTACGAAAATGACAAAGCATCGAAAGCCAAATCTGACCCGAAACTGCTGTTTAGCCACATTAGGAGAAAGACAACAGTGAAAGACCAGGTGAACAGGCTGAGAAAAGAAGGTGAGGAACTCACCAGAAACGATCAAGAGGTATGTGAGGAGCTCAACAGGAGATTTAAGGAAGTATTTACAGTGGAGACAGGAAGGAATCTGGGAAGACAGGACAGAGGGGGGACACCAACAGGGAAAACACCAACAATTGCTGGATGACATACACACAACTGAGGAGGAGGTGAAGAAGCTGCTAAGTGATCTTGATATCTCAAAGGCAATGGGACCGGACATCTCCCCGTGGGTCCTTAGAGAGGGAGCAGAAATGCTGTGTGTCCCATTAACCACAATCTTCAACACATCCCTGGAAACTGGGCAACTACCTGAGGTATGGAAGACGGCAAATGTAGTTCCCATTCTTGAAAAAGGAGACAGAAAAGAGGCACTAAATTACAGACCAGTGTCACTGACGTGTATAGTATGTAAAGTTATGGAGAAGATTATCAGGAGGAGAGTGGTGGAACACCTGAAACGGAACAAGATTATAAACGACAACCAGCACGGATTCATGGAAGGCAAATCCTGTATCACAAACCTTCTGGAGTTTTATAACAAAATTACAGAAGTAAGACACGAGAGAGAGGGGTGGGTTGATTGCATTTTCTTGGACTGCAAGAAGGCCTTCGACACAGTTCCTCACAAGAGATTAGTGCAGAAACTAGAGGATCAGGCACGTATAACAGGAAGGGCACAGCAATGGATCAGAGAATACCTAACAGGGAGGCGACAACGAGTCATGGTACGGGATAAGGTATCACAGTGGGCACCTCTGACGAGCGGGGTCCCACAGGGGTCGGTCCTAGGACCAGTGCTATTTTTGGTATATGTGAATGACATGATGGAAGGGATAGACTCAGAGGTGTCCCTGTTCGCAGATGAAGTTAATGAGGAGAATTACATCAGATGAGGACCAGGCAGGACTTCAAAGAGACCTGGACAAGCTGGACACGTGGTCCAGCAACTGGCTTTTCGAATTCAACCATGCCAAGTGCAAAGTCATGAAGATCGGAGAAGGGTAAAGAAGACCGCAGACAGAGTATAGGCTAGGTAGTCAAAGACTGCAAACCTTGCTCAAGGAGAAAGATCTTGGGGTGACCATAACACCAAGCACGTCTCCGGAGGCACACATCAACCAGATAACTCCTGCAGCATATGGGCGCCTGGCAAACCTGAGAATAGTGTTCCGATACCTTAGTAAGGAATCGTTCAAGGCACTGTATACTGTGTACGTCAGGCCCATACTGAAGTATGCAGCACCAGTTTGGAACCCACACATGGTCAAGCACGTCAAGAAATTAGAGAAAGTACAAAAGTTTGTAACAAGGCTAGTTCCGGAGCTCAAGGGAATGTCCTACGAAGAAAGGTTGAGGGAAATCGGATTGACGACACTGGAGGACAGGAGGGTCAAGGGAGACATGATAACGACATACAAAATACTGCGTGGAATATATAAGGTGGATAGAGACAGGATGTTCCAGAGAGGGGACACAGAAACAAGAGGTCACAATTGGAAGGTGAAGACTCAGACGAGTCACAGGGATGTTAGGAAGTATTTCTTCAGCAATAGAGTAGTCATGAAGTGGAATAACCTAGCAAGTAATGTAGTGGAGGCAGGAACCATACATAGCTTTAAGACGGTATGACAAAGCTCAGTAAGCAGAGAGAGAGAGGACCTAGTAGCATTCAGCGAAGAGGCGGGGCCAGGAGCTCAGTCTCGACCCCTGCTAGCACAGTTAGGTGAGTACACACACAGGGAATACCTGAGAGGAAGGAAAGAACGAGTGTTGGTACGTGATGAGGTGTCAGAGTGCGCCCATGTATCGAGTGGGGTTCCATAAAAGTCAATCCTAGGTTCTGTGGTGGGGCTTGTATATGTGAATGATATGATGGAAGGGATGGAGTCAGTGGTGTCACTGTTCGCTGATGATGTGAAACTAATGGAGTTTTATAACACACAACACACAACTCGGGATATAAATAACCCTAATTTAAACCTAGAAGATGATTGATCACGATGACCTTGATCTAAACCTCCATAATCTGACACTCACTCAAAACCTATTGGAAAGTAACTGCCTTTACTACACAGCATCACAAGCCAGCACTATCCTAAACAATGCTAAAAGTCTATCAGTACTTAACTACAACATCAAGTCCTTAAGCAAACACTATGATGACCTCCTGGCACTCCTTGAATCACTAAAGACACCCTTCTCCTGCGTTATTCTTACCTGGCTTAAGCAGGACACAATAGATATCTACCCTCTACCAGGATACACAGCAATTCACAACTGTAGACCAAACCAAGTTGGGGGTGGTATTGCAATCTATTACTCTAACCAATTATCTTGTATTAGCACCACTTGCTTTAGTGATGAATATGGGGAATACATTTTTGCTAATTTTACTGGAAAAACCTTAAGACACCTATAACAATCGGTGCCATTTACCGGATACCCCACACAAACATCCCAAATTTCAGTGAGAAATTAAAGGCACTAATAATAAACAGACAAATGAATAAGCACCACATTCTCTTAGCTGGAGACTTCAACATCAACCTTGACCTACTAGATGATCAGCCTGTAACTGATTTCATCAACAATGTGAACAACACACTTCTCATACCAACAATAACTAAACCAACCAGGCTCACTGAGACAAGTGCAACCATAATAGACCACATATGGACCAATATACTAGCCCCCCTTAAATCAGGGATAATCACAGACAGCACTACAGACCACTACCCAACCTTCCTCTTAACAAACATTAGTAAACCACCACTTGAATACAACAAAGTTTCATTTAGACTCCATGACGAGGCCTCAATAAGGAAGTTCACAGCTGACCTAGAGACTGTTGACTGGCCTACAGAATTCTCCAAGGCCAATGGTATTGATGACTGGACAGACATCTTTCTTAACAAATTACTTAGACTATACAACAAACATTGTCCTATAAAAACGAAACAGATCACAAACAAACGGCTTGGTTGCCCATGGTTAACCAGCACCATTCTGAAATCCATTGATAAGAAACACCAATATGAAAAGCAATATAGACAGGGCTTAATACACAAAGATATTCTTAAACACTATTCATCAGTTCTCACCAAAGTAATAAAGAAAGCCAAACAACTATACTACTCCAGTAGATTCACAGACACAAGAGGAGATATAAAAAAGACCTAGAAAACACTCTCTCAGATTCTAGGGGCCCACAAACTGAAAAAGAAACAAGAATATTGTCCTAACTAAACCTAATGAAACACCACTGCATCCCACTGACACAGCTAACAAGATAAACGACTTCTTCTCAACCATAGGATCTAATCTCGCCAATAAAATCCCACATACCAAAGCCCATGCCGGGGACTACCTAGATGGGAATTTCCCAAATTCCTTCTATCTTGCACCAACTGAGCCCACGGAAGTCACCGAGATTATAAAGTCACTTAAAAATAACTCAGGGAATCTGTCTCATGTCCCACCATTATTGTACAAGCGAGCGACCCATGTCCTTTCGCATGCTATTTTATTACTTTTTAACAAGTCACTAGAAACTAGCACCTTCCCGAAACTACTAAAGACGGCAAGGGTTACACCAATACATAAAGGTGGTGACCCTACAGATTTAAACAACTATAGGCCAATATCAAACTGACCATTGCTATCCAAAATCTTTGAGAAACTCGTGCACAGGAGACTATATTCATTTATAACGGCACAAAACATACTCAACCCCTGCCAATTTGAATTCAGGAAAAATAAAAGAACTAATGATGCAATCATAAAAATGCTAGATCTGCTTTACACAACATTGGAAAATAAGAAATATCCACTAGGAATTTTTATTGACCTAAGAAAAGCTTTTGACACAGTAGACCATGACATCCTACTCCACAAACTTGACCATTATGGTATAAGAGGCCATGCGCTTGCATATTTCAAATCTTACCTTACTAATAGGTACCAGTATGTCACCATTAAAGACACAGCATCAACAACGCGGCCACTTGATACTGGAGTTCCGCAGGGAAGTGTCCTTGGTCCCCTGCTCTTCCTCATATACATCAATGATCTTACAAACGTATCCCACCACCTGAAACCCATTCTCTTTGCTGACAACACGACTTATGTCATCTCTCGCCTTAATCTTGCCACTCTCAACACCATTGTTAACGAGGAGCTGATCAAAATATCGACTTGGATGACAGCCAATAAACTTACGCTTAACACTGACAAAACCTACTATATTATGTTTGGTAGCAGAGCAGGAGTTGCGCAAATTAACATTAAGATCGACAACACTCTAATTACCAGACATAATGAGGGCAAATTCCTAGGCCTATACCTCGACAACAACCTGAATTTCAGCACCCATATCCAACACATAACCAAAAAAGTATCCAAAACGGTTGGGATCCTCCAAGATACGATACTACGTGCCGCAAAATGCCCTTCTCACACTATACCACTCATTTATCCATACCTCAAATATGCTATTTGTGCTTGGGGATCAACTGCAGCAACACACCTAAAGCCAATAATAACCCAACAAAAAGCCGAAGTAAGAATAATCACTAAATCCCATCCCTGGCAACACCCCCCCCCACTCTTCATAGATCTAAACTTACTCCCTGTTCAGTATATCCACACTTACTACTGTGCAATCTACATCTACAGGACCTTAAATTCCAATATTAACCTTGACCTAAAACGCTTTCTTGATAGTTGTGACAGAACCCACAGGCATAACACCAGACACAAACATCTCTATGACATTCCCCGTGTCCGACTAAACCTTTACAAAAATTCAATGTACGTCAAAGGCCCTAAAATCTGGAACACCCTACCTGAAAACTCTAGAGCTGCAAACACATTCATCACCTTCAAAACTACCATTAGAAAACATCTTATCTCCCTGATACACCCCATCAACTAATTACACGAATACCACCTGGTGGTTCACACTTACACTCACCCATTTGACCATAAACAGAAATATCAATCTCAATCTTAAAATAATGAATCCTGTGATACTCCAATACTGAAACTATGTACTGTGCCAAAACAAAAGCATTCACATTGCTAAACTCACAAACTAGTGTTTAGTCGCTTAGCCATAATACCAACTTACCTCATAATTTGTAATATTTTAAATTTAAGAATTAATCTTAGTCTGCCTGAAATGCCTAGCCATGCTAGGTGTTCTAGTGGTACACTCTGTAATTATTATTTTACTGCATGTAAACCACACAATAACCAAATTCTGTAAACTCAGCATTGTAATCCTTATAGAGAATAAACTTTGAATTTGAATTTGAATTTGAATGAGGAGAATACAAGCGGAAGAGAATAAGGTAAACCTACAAGGGCATCTGGACAGGCTGTAAACCTGGTCTAACAAATGGCTTCCGGAGTTTAGCCCCATCAAGTGCAAAGCTTGGGGAAGGTTAAAGAAGACAGCAGACGGAGTACAGGCTAGGGGATCAAAGGCTCCAAACCTCACTTAAGGAAAAGGCTCTTGAAGTGAGCATTATACAGAGCACATATCCTAAGGTGGACATCAACCGCTAGGGCATACGGGCGCCTGTCAAGCAAAAACTCAAGACACTACACCGTGTACGTCAGGCCCATATTGGAGTATGCAGCACCAGTATGGAACCTACATCTGGTCAAACACATCAGCAAATTGGAGAAAATGCAAAAGTTTGCCGGATCATTAGTCCAGGAGTTGACAGGTATGCCCTACGAGGAGAGGTTAAGGGAACTCAACCTTATGACACTAGAGGACAGGAGGGATAGGGAGGACATGATAACGACATAAAAAAAAATACCGAGAGAGATTGACATGTTGGACAGGGCTAGAATGTTTCAGAGTTGGAACACAGGAACAAAGAGACACAACTGGAAGTTGAAAACTCAGGTGAGTCATAGGGATGTTAGGAAGAATTTCCTTAGCCTTATAGTTGTCAGGAAATGAAACAGTCTGGAGAGTGATCCATATATAGCTTAAAGAAGAGGTATGATAAGGCTCTTGGAGCGGTCAGAGAGTGACCTAGTAGCGACTAGCGAAGAGGCGGGGGTAGGTACTGTGATTCGACCAATGCAACCACAAATAGATGAGTACAATTCTGTTCACCACACGACGCTGGTTAGTGCTCGCCAGTTGTGGGTGCTGCTAGCAACAATAGCCTCATTTATCAGAACATCAACCATTAGGTCAAGGTCTGGGACCGAATCGCAAGGGCGATGGCCCTCAAAATTAGTAATAGATAATAAACTAATGCAAGATTAAACCCAACTATTATAATTATTATTACTATTAGTAGTAGTAGTAGTATTAAGTATTAGTAGTAGTAGTAGTAGTAGTAGTAGTAGTAGTAGTAGTAGTAGTAGTAGTAGTAGTAGTAGTAGTAGTAGTAGTAACTATTATTATTGGAGACGGCCTACGTTCGTTATCTGTCACTGTGGGAACTTGAGATAATCAGTTTTAATACAAGAGACAGCGAAGAGTAGCTCCACTGCCTCGGATCAGGAGATTTCAGCATTATCAAGGCCTCTGAAAGAGCCCAGGAACCAGAGCTTATGTAATTACTCCATTTTGGGGTAGCTTTAAACATAGCACAAAAATATTTGAGTTACCCATCACAAGTAAATTTTAGCCGTTTTCTCTCATAAAGTCTGGCCCCTACGGGTTTAGCACGTCCCAATAATTATAGTAATAATAAATATGATTACATAATGACTATGAAGATATCAGAACCTGTCTGGCAAGAATAAAACTGAAGTTTGGAAAGTTTATTGGGTAACCAGGAAAATTATACAAACACACACACACACACACACACACACACACACACACACACACACACACACACACACACACACACACACACACACACACACACACACACAGGCCCCCCAAACCACAGTGTTGGAAAGGAAACTGAAGGTATAGTACACAAACGCTGATGGAATAACAAATAAGTGGGAGGAGTGGCATGAAAGAGTCAAAGAAGCATCACCGGACATCATAGCTCTCACAGAAACCAAGCTTACAGGTATGATAACAGATGCCATCTTTCCAACGGGATACCAAATCCTGAGGAAAGACAGAGGGAACAGGGGGGGGAGGAGCGGCATTGCTGATCATAAATTGCTGGAATTTTGATGAGCTGGAGAGAGGAGACAGCGGAGAAGAAAGTGATTACATAGCGGGAACGCTTCACTCTGGAGGTCCCAAGGTGGTAATAGCAGTGATGTATAACCCACCACAGAACAGCAGGAGGCCAAGGCAAGAGTACGACGAGAGCAATAGAGCGATGGTTGACACACTGGCTAGAGTGGCCAGAAGAGCTCATGCATGCAGGGCAAAGCTCCTGATCATGGGTGACTTTAACCACAAGGAGATCGATTGGGAGAACTTGGAGCCGCATGGGGGCCAAGATACATGGAGGGCTAAAATGATGGAGGTGGTACTGGAAAACTTCATGTACCAACACGTAAGGGACACTACAAGAGAGAGAGGAGAGGATAAACCAGCAAGACTGGACTTAGTATTCACCTTGAGTAGTGCAGATATTGAGGACATCACATATGAAAGACCCCTTGGGGCTAGCGATCATGTGGTTTTGAGCTTCGAATACACAGTAGAGCTACAAGTGGAGGGGGAAGCAGGAAGGCCAGGACAAATGAAACCAAACTACAGGAAAGGGGACTACACAGGAATGAGGAACTTCCTGAATGAGGTTCAGTGGGACAGAGAACTGGCAGGGAAGCCAGTTAATGAGATGATGGAATATGTAGCAACAATGTGCAAGGAGGGTGAGGAGAGGTTTGTACCCAAGGGTAACAGGAATAATGGAAAAGCCAGGATGAGCCCATGGTTAACCCAAAGATGCAAGGAGGCAAAAACCAAGTGTGCTAGGAAATGGAAGAAATATAGAAGGCAAAGGACCCAGGAGAATAAGGAGAGCAGTCGTAGAGCCAGAAATGAATATGCACAGATAAGAAGGGAGGCCCAACGTCAATATGAAAACGACATAGCAGCAAAAGCCAAATCTGACCCGAAGCTGTTATACAGCCACATCAGGAAGAAAACAACCGTTAAGGACCAGGTAATCAGGCTAAGGAAGGAAGGAGGAGAGACAACAAGAAATGACCATGAAGTATGTGAGGAACTCAACAAGAGATTCAAAGAAGTGTTCACAGAGGAGACAGAAGGGGCTCCAGAAAGACGGAGAGGTGGGGTACACCACCTATGCTGGACACAGTACACACAACCGAGGAAGAAGTGAAGAGGCTTCTGAGTGAGCTAGATACCTCAAAGGCAATGGGGCCAGATAACATCTCTCCATGGGTCCTGAGAGAGGGAGCAGAGGCGCTATGTGTACCCCTAAAAACAATATACAATACATCTATCGAAACAGGGAGATTGCCCGAGGCATGGAAGACAGCAGATGTGGTCCCAATCTTTAAAAAAGGAGACAGACATCAAGCACTAAACTACAGACCAGTGTCACTGACATGTATAGCATGCAGAATCATGGAAAAGATTGTCAGGAGAAGAATGGTGGAACATCTAGAAAGGAATGATCTCATCACCAGCAGCCAATATGGTTTCAGAGACGGGAAATCCTGTGTCACAAACCTACTGGAGTTCTATGACATGGTGACAGCAGTAAGACAAGAGAGAGAGGGGTGGGTGGATTGCATTTTCTTGGACTGCAAGAAGGCGTTTGACACAGTACCCACACAAGAGATTAGTGCAAAAACTGGAGGACCAAGCAGGGATAACAGGGAAGGCACTGCAATGGATCAGGGAATATTTGTCAGGAAGACAGCAGCGAGTAATGGTACGTGGCGAGGTGTCAGAGTGGGCACCTGTGACCAGCGGGGTCCCACAGGGGTCAGTCCTAGGACCAGTGCTGTTTCTGGTATTTGTGAACGACATGACGGAAGGAATAAACTCCGAGGTGATGAGAAGAGTTCATTCGATCGAAGACCAGGCAGAAATACAAAGGGATCTGGACAGGCTGCAGACCTGGTCCAGCAATTGGCTCCTGGAGTTCAATCCCACCAAGTGCAAAGTCATGAGGATTGGGGAAGGGCAAAGAAGACCGCAGATGGAGTACAGTCTAGGGGGTCAGAGACTACAAACATCACTCAAGGAAAAAGATCTTGGGGTGAGTATAACACCAGGCACATCTCCTGAAGCGCACATCAACCAAATAACTGCTGCAGCATATGGGCGCCTGGCAAACCTCAGAACAGCATTCCGACATCTTAATAAGGAATCGTTCAGGACCCTGTACACCGTGTACGTTAGGCCCATATTGGAGTATGCGGCACCAGTTTGGAACCCACACCTAGCCAAGCATGTAAAGAAACTAGAGAAAGTGCAAAGGTTTGCAACAAGACTAGTCCCAGAGCTAAGAGGTATGTCCTATGAGCAGAGGTTAAGAGAAATCAACCTGACGACACTGGAGGACAGGAGAGATAGGGGGGACATGATAACGATTTACAAAATACTGAGAGGAATTGACAAGGTGGACAAAGACAGGATGTTCCAGAGACTGGACACAGTAACAAGGGACACGGTTGGTAGTTGAAGACACAGATGAATCAAAGGGATGTTAGGAAGTATTTCTTCAGCCACAGAGTAGTCAGGAAGTGGAATAGTTTGGGAAGTGATGTAGTGGAGTCAGGATCCATACATAGCTTTAAGCAGAGGTACGATAAAGCTCATGGTTCAGGGAGAGTGACCTAGTAGCGACCAGTGAAGAGGCGGGGCCAGGAGCTCGGACTCGACCCCTGCAACCTCAACTAGGTGAGTACAACTAGGTGAGTACACACACACACACACACACATAACAGGAAAGGCACTGCAGTGGATCAGAGAATACCTGACAGGGAGGCAACATTGAGTCATGGTACGTGACGAGGTGTCAGAGTGGGCACCTGTGACAAGCGGGGCTCCACAGGGGTCAGTCCTAGGACCTGTGCTGTTCTTGGTATATGTGAATGACATAACGGAAGGGATAAACTCAGAAGTGTCCTTGTTTGCAGATGATGTGAAGTTAATGAGAAGAATCAAATCGGATGAGGATCAGGCAGGACTACAAAGAGACCTGGACAGGCTACAAGCCTGGTCCAGCAACTGGCTCCTTGAGTTTAACCCCGCCAAATGCAAAGTCATGAAGATTGGGGAAGGGCAAAGAAGACCGCAGACACAATATAGTTTAGATGGCCAAAGTCTGCAAACCTCACTCAAGGAAAAAGATCTCGGGGTGAGTATAACACCGAGCATATCTCCTGAGGCGCACATCAATCAGATAACTGCTGCAGCATACGGGCGCCTGGCAAACCTACGGATAGCGTTCCGATACCTCAGTAAGGAGTCGTTCAAGACTCTGTATACCATTTACGTCAGGCCCATACTGGAGTATGCAGCACCAGTTTGGAATCCACACCTAGTCAAGCACGTCAAGAAATTAGAGAAAGTGCAAAGGTTTGCAACAAGACTAGTCCCAGAGCTACGGGGATTGTCCTACGAAGAAAGGTTGAGGGAAATCGGCCTGACGACACTGGAGGCCAGGAGGGTCAGGGGAGACATGATAACGACATATAAAATACTGCGCGGAATAGACGAGGTGGACGAAGACGGGATGTTCCAGAGATGGGACACAGACACAAGAGGTCACAATTGGAAGTTGAAGACTCAGATGAATCAAAGGGATGTTAGGAAGTATTTCTTCAGTCATAGAGTAGTCAGGCCGTGGAATAGCCTAGAAAGTGAAGTAGTGGAGGCGGGAACCATACATAGTTTTAAGGCGAGGTATGATAAAGCTCATGGAGCAGAGAGAGAGAGGACCTAGTAGCAATCAGTGAAGAGGCGGGGCCAGGAGCTATGACTCGACCCCTGCAACCACAAATAGGGAAATCGGCCTGACGACACTGGAGGCCAGGAGGGTCAGGGGAGACATGATAACGACATATAAAATACTGCGCGGAATAGACGAGGTGGACGAAGACGGGATGTTCCAGAGATGGGACACAGACACAAGAGGTCACAATTGGAAGTTGAAGACTCAGATGAATCAAAGGGATGTTAGGAAGTATTTCTTCAGTCATAGAGTAGTCAGGCCGTGGAATAGCCTAGAAAGTGAAGTAGTGGAGGCGGGAACCATACATAGTTTTAAGGCGAGGTATGATAAAGCTCATGGAGCAGAGAGAGAGAGGACCTAGTAGCAATCAGTGAAGAGGCGGGGCCAGGAGCTATGACTCGACCCCTGCAACCACAAATAGGTGAGTACAAAAAATAGGTGAGTACACACACATGACAGGGTGTCAGCAGTAAGACAAGAGAGAGAGGGGTGGGTACATTACATTTTCTTGGACTGTAAGAAGGCGTTTGACACAGTTCCACACAAGAAATTAGTGCAAAAACTGGAGGATCCGGCAGGGATAACAGGGAAGGCACTACAATGAATCAGAGAATACCTATCAGGAAGACAACAGCGAGTCATGGTGCGTTGCGAGGTGCCAATTTGGGCGCCTGCGACGTGGGGGGGTTCTACAGGGGTCAGTCCTAGGACCAGTGCTGTTTCTGGTATGTGTGAATGACATGACGGAAAAAATAGACTCATAGGTGTCCCTGTTTGCAGATGATGTGAAGTTGACGAGAAGAATTCAGTCGGACGAGGACCAGGCAGAACTACAAAGGGACCTGGACAGGCTGCAGGTCTGCTCCAGAAACTGGATCCTCGAGTTCAGTCCCACCAAGTGCAAGGTCAAGAAGATTGGGGAAGGGCAAAGAAGACCGCAGACGGAGTACAGTCTAGGGGGCCAGAGACAACAAACCTCACTCAAGAAAACGATCTTGGGGCGAGTATAACACCGAGCACATCTCCTGAGGCGCACATCAACCAAATAACTGCAGCAGCATACGGGCGTCTAGCAAACCTAAGAACAGCATTCCAACATCTTAATAAGGAATCATTCAAGACCCTGTACACCGTGTACGGTAGGCCTATATTGGAGTACGCGGCACCAGTTTGGAACCGACAAGCACGTAAGGAAACCAAAGAAAGTGCAAAGGCTTTCAACAAGACTAGTCCAGGAGCTAAGTGGCATGTCCTACGAGGAGAGGTTAAGGGAAATCGACGTGACGACCCCTGAGGACAGAAGAGATAGGGAGGACATGATAACGACATAAAATACTGAGAAGAATGGACATGGTGGACAGAGACA
>NC_091300.1:13585396-13602896 GCF_038502225.1 Cherax quadricarinatus
TGCTATTACCACCTTGGGACCTCCAGAGTGAAGCGTTCCCGCTATGTAATCACTTTCTTCTCCGCTGTCTCCTCTCTCCAGCTCATCAAAATTCCAGCGATTTTTGATCAGCAATGCCGCTCCTCCACATCCCTGTTCACTCTGTCTTTCCTCAGGATTTGGTATCCCGTTGGAAAGATGGCATCTGTTATCATACCTGTAAGCTTGGTTTCTGTGAGAGCTATGATGTCCGGTGATGCTTCTTTGACTCTTTCATGCCACTCCTCCCACTTATTTGTTATTCCATCAGCGTTTGTGTACCATACCTTCAGTTTCATTTCCAACACTGTGGTTTGGGGGGCCTGTGAGGGTGGGAGACCTGGTGGCATACTGTGGGATTCTATAGCTCGGTGTTGGGTGGAGGCTGTGGGCATGGATTGTAGTGTGTGTTGGGATGGTATGATAGGTTGTATGGTTCTGAGAATAGTTGTGTGTGTGCTTGCCCTTGCTGTTCTGTGTGTGTGTATGTATGTGTGTGTGTGTGTGTGTGTGTGTGTGTGTGTACTCACCTAATTGTAATCACCTAATTGTGGCTGCAGGGGTCGATACTCAGCTCTTGGCCCCGCCTCTTCACTGATTGCTACTAGGTCCTCTCTCTCTCTGCTTCCTGAGCTTTATCATACCTCTTCTTAAAACTATGTATGGTTCCTGCCTCCACTACTTCATTTGCTAGACTATTCCACTTCCTGACGACTCTATGACTGAGGAAATACTTCCTAACGTCCCTGTGACTCGTCTGAGTCTTCAGCTTCCAATTGTGACCCCTTGTTCCTGTGTCCCCTCTCTGGAACATCCTATCTCTGTCCACCTTGTCTATTCCCCGCAGTATCTTGTATGTCGTTATCATGTCTCCCCTGACCCTTCTGTCCTCCAGTGTCGTCAGTCTGATTTCCCTCAACCTTTCCTCGTACGACATTCCCCTGAGCTCTGGGACTAGCCTTGTTGCAAACCTTTGTACTTTCTCTAACTTCTTGACGTGCTTGACCAGGTGTGGGTTCCAGACTGGTGCTGCATACTCCAGTATGGGCCTAACATACACAGTGTACAGTGTCTTGAACGATTCCTTATTAAGGTATCGGAACGCTATTCTCAGGTTTGCCAGGCGCCCGTATGCTGCAGCAGTTATTTGGTTGATGTGTGCCTCCGGTGACGTGCTCGGTGTTATGGTCACCCCGAGGTCTTTCTCCCTGAGTGAGGTCTGTAGTCTTTGTCCACCTAGCCTATACTCTGTCTGCGGTCTTCTTTGCCCCTCCCCAATCTTCATGACTTTGCATTTGGCAGGATTAAATTCGAGAAGCCAGTTTCTGGACCACATGCCCAGCCTGTCCAGGTCTCTTTGCAGTCCTGCCTCATCCTCATCCGATTTAATTCTTCTCATCAACTTCACATCATCTGCGAACAGGGACACTTCAGAGTCTATTCCTTCCATCATGTCGTTCGCATATATCAAAAATAGCACTGGCCCTAGAACTGACCCCTGTGGTGTGTGTGTGTGTGTGTGTACTCACCTATTTGTACTCACCTATTTGTGGTTGCAGGGGTCGAGTCACAGCTCCTGGCCCCGCCTCTTCGCTGATTGCTACTAGGTCCTCTCTCTCCCTGCCCCATGAGATCTATCATACCTCGCCTTAAAACTATGTATGGTTCCTGCCTCCACCACATCACTTTCTAGGCTATTCCATGGCCTGACTACTCTGTGACTGAAGAAATACTTCCTAACATCCCTTTGATTCATCTGAGTCTTCAACTTCCAATTGTGACCTCTTGTGTCTGTGTCCCATCTCTGGAACATCCCGTCTTTGTCCACCTCGTCTATTCCGCGCAGTATTTTATATGTCGTTATCATGTCTCCCCTGACCCTCCTGGCCTCCAGTGTCGTCAGGCCGATTTCCCTCAACCTTTCTTCATAGGACAATCCCCGTAGCTCTGGGACTAGTCTTGTTGCAAACCTTTGCACTTTCTCTAATTTCTTGACGTGCTTGACTAGGTGTGGATTCCAAACTGGTGCTGCATACTCCAGTATGGGCCTGACGTAGATGGTGTACAGAGTCTTAAACGAATCCTTACTGAGGTATCGGAACGCTATCCGTAGGTTTGCCAGGCGCCCGTATGCTGCAGCAGTTATCTGATTGATGTGCGCCTCAGGAGATATGCTCGGTGTTATACTCACCCCCAGATCTTTTTCCTTGAGTGAGGTTTGCAGTCTTTGGCCATCTAAACTATATTGTGTCTGCGGTCTTCTTTGCCCTTCCCCAATCTTCATGACTTTGCATTTGGCAGGGTTAAATTCAAGGAGCCAGTTGCTGGACCAGGCTTGTAGCCTGTCCAGATCTCTTTGTAGTCCTGCCTGATCCTCGTCCGATTCGATTCTTCTCATTAACTTCACATCGTCTGCAAACAAGGACACTTCTGAGTCTATCCCTTCCGTTATGTCGTTCACGTATACCAAGAACAGCACAGGTCCTAGGACTGACCCCTGTGGAACCCCGCTTGTCACAGGCGCCCACTCTGACACCTCGTCGCGTACCATGACTCGTTGTTGCCTCCCTGTCAGATATTCTCTGATCCATTGCAGTGCCTTTCCTGTTATGTGTGCCTGGTCCTCTAGCTTTTGCAGTAACCTCTTGTGAGGAACTGTGTCGAAAGCCTTCTTGCAGTCCAAAAATACGCAGTCGATCCACCCCTCTCTCTCTTGTCTTACTTCTGTCACCTTGTCATAAAACTCTAGTAGGTTTGTGTGTGTACTCACCTATTTGTACTCACCTATTTGTGGTTGCAGGGGTCGAGTCCTAGCTCCTGGCCCCGCCTCTTCACCGGTTGCTACTAGACCCTCTCTCTCCCCGCTCCATGAGCTTTATCAAACCTCGTCTTAAAACTGTGTATGGTTCCTGCCTCCACTACGTCATTTTCTAGGCTATTCCACTGCCTTACAACTCTATGACTGAAGAAATACTTCCTACTATCTCTCTGACTCATTTGTGTCTTCAACTTCCAATTGTGGCCTCTTGTTTCTGTGTCCCCTCCCTGGAACATCCTGTCCTTGTCCACCTTGTCTATTCCACGCAGTATTTTATATGTCGTTATCATGTCTCCCCTGACCCTCCTGTCCTCCAGTGTCGTCAGGCCGATTTCCCTTAATCTTTCTTCATAGGACATTCCCCTTAGCTCTGGAACTAACCTTGTTGCAAACCTTTGTACTTTCTCTAGTTTCTTGACGTGCTTTATCAAGTGCGGGTTCCAAACAGGTGCTGCATACTCCAGTATGGGCCTGACATACACGGTGTACAGTGTCTTGAATGATTCCTTACTAAGGTGTCGGAATGCTGTTCTCAGGTTTGCCAGGCGCCCATATGCTGCAGCAGTTATCTGATTGATGTGTGCTTCCGGAGACATGCTCGGTGTTATACTCACCCCAAGATCTTTCTCCTTGAGTGAGGTTTGCAGTCTTTGGCCACCTAGCCTATACTCTGTCTGTGGTCTTCTGTGCCCTTCCCCTATCTTCATGACTTTGCATTTGGCAGGATTAAATTCGAGAAGCCATTTGCTGGACCAGGTGTCCAGTCTGTCCAGGTCTCTTTGAAGTCCTGCCTGGTCCTCATCAGATTTAATTCTCCTCATTAACTTCACATCATCTGCAAACAGGGACACTTCTGAGTCTAACCCTTCCGTCATGTCGTTCACATATACCAAAAATAGCACTGGTCCTAGGACCGACCCCTGTGGGACCCCGCTCGTCACAGGTGCCCACTGTGATACATCATTACGTACCATGACTCGTTGTTGCCTCCCTGTCAGGTATTCTCTGATCCATTGCAGTGCCCTTCCTGTTATATGCGCCTGATGCTCTAGCTTCTGCACTAATCTCTTGTGAGGAACTGTGTCAAAGGCCTTCTTGCAGTCCAAGAAGATGCAATCAACCCACCCCTCTCTCTCTTGTCTTACTTCTGTTATTTTATCATAAAACTCCAGAAGGTTTGTGACACAGGATTTGCCTTCCGTGAATCCGTGCTGGTTGGCATTTATACTCCTGTTCCGTTCCAGGTGCTCCACCACTCTCCTCCTGATAATCTTCTCCATAATTTTGCATACTATACACGTCAATGACACAGGTCTATAGTTTAGTGCCTCTTTTCTGTCTCCTTTTTTGAAAATGGGAACTACATTTGCTGTCTTCCATACCTCAGGTATTTGCCCAGTTTCCAGGGATGTGTTGAAGATTGTGGTAAGTGGTACGCACAACATATCTGCTCCCTCTCTAAGGACCCATGGAGAGATGTTGTCCGGTCCCATTGCCTTTGAGGTATCGATGTCCCTTAGCAGTTTCTTCACCTCCTCCTCATCTGTATGTATGTTGTCCAACACTTGTTGGTGTATTCCTTGTTGGTGTCCCCATCTGGTCTGTCCCCCCAGAGTCCTTCCTGTCTCTACTGTAAATACTTCCTTAAATCTCGTGTTGAGCTCCTCACATACCTCTTGATCGTTTCTTGTGAGTTCCCCACCTTCTTTCCTCAGCCTTATCACCTGGTCCTTGACTGTTGTCTTCTTCCTAATGTGGCTATACAGCAGTTTCGGGTCAGATTTGACTTTCGATGCTATGTCGTTTTCATACTGTCTCTGGGCCTCCCTCCTTATCTGCGCATACTCGTTTCTGGCTCTTCTACTAATCTCCTTGTTTTCCTGGGTCCTATGCCTCCTGTACCTTTTCCATTCTCTGTTGCACTTAGCTTTTGCCTCCCTACACCTTCGGGTAAACCAAGGACTCGTCTTGGTCTTCCTATTATTTCTGTTTCCCTTGGGAACAAAACTTTCCTCTGCCTCCTTGCACTTTGTTGCCACATATTCCATCATCTCGTTTACTGATTTTCCTACCATTTCTCTGTCCCACTGAACCTCCTGCAGGAAGTTTCTCATACCTGTGTAGTCCCCCCTTTTATAGTTTGGCCTGTCCCCTTCAGTTCCTGTTACCTTCTCCACTTGTAACTCTACTATATAGTCAAAACTCAGAACCACATGATCGCTAGCTCCAAGGGGCCTCTCGTAAGTGATGTCCTCGATGTCTGAACTGCTCAGGGTGAACACAAGATCCAGTCTTGCTGGCTCATCCTCCCCTCTCTCTCTGGTTGTGTCCCTGACATGTTGATGCATGAGGTTTTCAAGTACCACATCCATCATCTTTGCTCTCCATGTTTCGGGACCCCCATGTGGCTCCAGGTTTTCCCAGTCGATCTCCCTGTGGTTGAAATCGCCCATTACCAGTAACTTTGCTCTGCTCGAGTGAGCTCTTCTTGCCACCTCAGCCAGTGTGTCCACCATCACCCTGTTGTGTGTGTGTGTGTGTGTGTGTGTGTGTGTGTGTGTGTGTGTGTGTGTGTGTGTGTGTGTGTGTGTGTGTGTGTGTTTGTGTGTGTGAGTGTGTGTGTGTGTGTGAGTGTGTGTGTGTGTGTGTGTGTGTGTGTATGTGTGTGTGTGTGTCTGTGTGTGTCTGTGTGTGTGTGTGTGTGTGTGTGTGTGTGTGTGTGTGTGTGTGTGTGTGTGTGTGTGTGTGTGTGTATGCATGTGTGTGTGTATGTGTGAGTGTACTCACCTAATTGTACTCATCTAATTGTGGTTGCAGAGGTCGAGACTCAGCTCCTGGCCCCGCCTCTTCACTGATCGCTACTAGGTCCTCTCTCTCTCTGCTTCCTGAGCTGTATCATACCTCTTCTTAAAACTATGTATGGTCCCTGCCTCCACTACTTCGCTTGCTAGGCTATTCCACTTCCTGACAACTCTATGACTGAAGAAATACTTCCTAACGTCCCTGTGACTCGTCTGAGTCTTCAGCTTCCAGTTGTGACCCCTTGTCCCTGTGTCCCCTCTCTGGAACATCCTATCTCTGTCCACCTTGTCTATTCCCCGCAGTATCTTGTATGTCGTTATCAGGTCTCCCTTGACCCTTCTGTCCTCCAGTGTCGTCAGTCCGATCTCCCTCAACCTTTCCTCGTACGACATTCCCCTGAGCTCTGGGACTAGCCTTGTTGCAAACCTTTGTACTTTCTCTAACTTCTTGACGTGCTTGACCAGGTGTGGGTTCCAGACTGGTGCTGCATACTTAAGTATGGGCCTAACGTACACTGTGTACAGTGTCTTGAACGATTCCTTATTAAGGTATCGGAACGCTATTCTCAGGTTTGCCAGGCGCCTGTATGCTGCAGCAGTTATTTGGTTGATGTGTGCCTCCGGTGATGTGCTCGGTGTTATGGTCACCCCAAGGTCTTTCTCCCTGAGTGAGGTATGTAGTCTTTGTCCACCTAGCCTATACTCTGTCTGCGGTCTTCTTTGCCCCTCCCCAATCTTCATGGCTTTGCATTTGGCAGGACTGAATTCGAGAGGCCAGTTACTGGACCACATGTCCAGCCTGTCCAGGTCTCTTTGCAGTCCTGCCTCATCCTCATCCGATTTAATTCTTCTCATCAACTTCACATCATCGGCGAACAGGGACACTTCAGAGTCTATTCCTTCCATCATGTCGTTCACATATATCAAAAATAGCACTGGTCCTAGAACTGACCCCTGTGGGACCCCGCTCGTCACAGGCGCCCACTGTGATACCTCTTCACGTACCATGACTCGTTGCTGCCTCCCTGTCAGGTATTCCCTGATCCATTGCAGTGCCCTGCCTGTTACATGCGCCTGATCCTCCAGCTTCTGCACTAATCTCTTGTGGGGAACTGTGTCAAAGGCCTTCCTGCAGTCTAGGAAAACGCAATCTACCCACCCCTCTCTCTCATGTCTTACTTCTGTTACCTTGTCATCAAGCTCCAGGAGGTTTGTGATACAAGGTTTGCCTTCCATGAACCCATGCTGGTTTTCATTTATAATCTTGTTCCTTTCCAGGTGTTCGACCACTCTCCTCCTGATAATCTTCTCCATGACTTTGCACACAATACATGTCAGAGACACAGGTCTGTAGTTTAGCGCCTCGTTTCTGTTTCCTTTCTTAAATATGGGGACTACATTAGCTGTCTTCCATTTCTCAGGTAGTTGCCCAGTTTCAATGGATGTGTTGAAGATTGTGGTTAGAGGCACGCACAGCATCTCTGCTCCTTCTCTAAGGACCCATAGGGAGATGTTGTCCGGTCCCATCGCCTTTGAGGTGTGAAGGTCACTTAGGAGCTTCTTCACCTCCTCCTCAGTTGTTCGTATGTCATCCAACACTTGTTGGTATGTTCCCTCTTGATGTTCCCTTCTGTGCTGTCTTCCCACAGCCCTTCCTGTCTCTACTGTGAAAACTTCCTTAAATCTCCTGTTCAGCTCCTCACATACCTCCTGATCATTTCTTGTGAGTTCTCCACTTTCTGTCCTTAATCTGATCACGTGGTGTGCATGGGAACACTGAACACGGGTGTGCAGGGGAACACTGAACACGGGTGTGCATGGGAACACTGAACACGGGTGTGCATGGGAACACTGAACACGGGTGTGCATGGGAACACTGAACACGGTTGTGCATGGGAACACTGAACACGGGTGTGCAGGGGAACACTGAACACGGGTGTACAGGGGAACACTGAACACGGGTGTGCATGGGAACAATGAACACGGGTGTGCAGAGGAACACTGAACACGGGTGTGCATGGGAACACTGAACACGGGTGTGCACGGGTAAGATAAGATAAGATAAGATTTCGTTCGGATTTTTAACCCAGGAGGGTTAGCCACCCAGGATAACCCAAGAAAGTCAGTGCGTCATCGAGGACTGTCTAACTTATTTCCATTGGGGTCCTTAATCTTGTCCCCCAGGATGCGACCCACACCAGTCGACTAACACCCAGGTACCTATTTGCTGCTAGGTGAACAGGACAACAGGTGTAAGGAAACGTGTCGAAATGTTTCCACCCGCCGGGAATCGAACCCGGGCCCTCCGTGTGTGAAGCGGGAGCTTTAGCCACCAGGCCACACTGAAACACTGGGTGTGCATGGGAACACTGAACACGGGTGTGCAGGAGAACACTGAACACGGGTGTACAGGGGAACACTGAACACGGGTGTGCATGGGAACACTGAAACACTGGGTGTGCATGGGAACACTGAACACGGGTGTGCATGGGAACACTGAACACGGGTGTGCATGGGAACACTGAACACGGGTGTGCATGGGAACACTGAACACGGGTGTGCATGGGAACACTGAACACGGGTGTGCATGGGAACACTGAACACGGGTGTGCATGGGAACACTGAACACGGGTGTGCATGGGAACACTGAACACGGGTGTGCATGGGAACACTGAACACGGGTGTGCATGGGAACACTGAACACGGGTGTGCATGGGAACACTGAACACGAGTGTGCATGGGAACACTGAACACGGGTGTGCATGGGAACACTGAACACGGGTGTGCATGGGAACACTGAACACGGGTGTGCAGGGGAACACTGAATACGGGTGTGCATGGGAACACTGAACACGGGTGTGCATGGGAACACTGAACACGAGTGTGCATGGGAACACTGAACACGGGTGTGCATGGGAACACTGAACACGGGTGTGCATGGGAACACTGAACACGGGGGTGCAGGGGAACACTGAACACGGGTGTACAGGGGAACACTGAACACGGGTGTGCATGGGAACACTGAACACGGGTATGCATGGGAACACTGAACACGGGTGTGCATGGGAACACTGAACACGGGTGTGCAGGGAAACACTGAATACGGGTGTACAGGGGAACACTGAACACTTGTGTGCATGGGAACACTGAACACGGGTGTGCATGGGAACACTGAACACGGGTATGCATGGGAACACTGAACACGGGTGTGCATGGGAACACTGAACTCGGGTGTGCATGGGAACACTGAACACGGGTGTGCAGGGGAACACTGAATACGGGTGTGCATGGGAACACTGAACACGGGTGTGCATGGGAACACTGAACACGGGTGTGCAGGGGAACACTGAATACGGGTGTGCATGGGAACACTGAACACGGGTGTGCAAGAGAACATTGAACACAGGTGTGCAGGAGAACACTGAACACGGGTGTACAGGGGAACACTGAACACGGGTGTGCATGGGAACACTGAACACTTGTGTGCATGGGAACACTGAACACGGGTGTGCATGGGAACACTGAACACGGGTATGCATGGGAACACTGAACACGGGTGTGCATGGGAACACTGAACTCGGGTGTGCATGGGAACACTGAACACGGGTGTGCATGGGAACACTGAACACGGGTGTGCAGGGGAACACTGAATACGGGTGTGCATGGGAACACTGTACACGGATGTGCATGGGAACATTGAACACGAGTGTGCATGGGAACACTGAACACGGGTGTGCATGGGAACATTGAACACGGGTGTGCATGGGAACACTGGTATAAACCTTGGTAATAAATACCGACAAGTTGGTTTAGAAAGACACGTAAGCAAACACTATATCATATTTATTAGAAAACGTTTCGGTCCTGGGACCTTGATCACTTCTAACATACAGAGGTAGAAAGACATTATATATATAGGCGGAGAGTGAGATGTGACGCACGTGACCTGAGGAATGTCATAAGAACATAAGAATGGAGGAACACTGTAGAAGGCCTACTGGCCCATGCGAGGCAGGTCCTTATCAAAACAACCTCTGCCTATGAACATTAAAATGGTATGAAATACCGACAGATTGTTAGGTAAGACACATATGCAACAGTTAGGTATCTTTATTTCGAAACGTTTCGCCTACACAGTAGGCTTCTTCAGTCGAGTACAGAAAGGTTGATAGAAGCAGAAGATACTTGAAGACGATGTAATCAGTCCATCACCCTTAAAGTTTTGAGGTGGTCAGTCCCTCAGTCTGGAGAAGAGCATTGTTCCGTTGTCTGAAACATTGTTCCGTTGTTTCAGACAACGGAACAATGCTCTTCTCCAGACTGAGGGACTGACCACCTCAAAACTTTAAGGGTGATGGACTGATTACATCGTCTTCAAGTATCTTCTGCTTCTATCAACCTTTCTGTACTCGACTGAAGAAGCCTACTGTGTAGGCGAAACGTTTCGAAATAAAGATACCTAACTGTTGCATATGTGTCTTACCTAACAACCTCTGCCTATGATGAGGACGGGTAGACGATGAAATCATGTGACTCCTGTGTTGTTGGGTTGGTGCTGCATAAGTATCATGTATGCCAATGTTTTTGAAATTTTGTAGTTTCCAGTGTTCCGTTCTATAGTGTCGGTGACGGCGATTAGTGAGGCTTCTAGGCACCGTCGGCGTCTGAGGTCTGGTTCGGTGAGAACGAGTTGTGCCTCGTTCCAGTTCATCAAATGTCCCGTGGAGTCTCTGTGGAGGACACAGGCGTACCTTACATCGTCTCTGTTAGAGGCATTTCGATGCTCATTCAAGCGGACTGCAAGATCTCTGCCTGTCTCGCCTACAGGCAGGGGATAGTGTAGACGCCTGCTGTAGAAGTTAGTGAGGTCTTTGATAGAGGATGTGTTTATGGTGGAAACGTTGATGTTACTCATAGCAAGTGCCCGGCGAGTATTCGTGGCAACATCGCCACATGGGAGTACTATGAACTGTTTAGGGGGCTGTTCCATGGGCGGTTTGTTGAGAATAGCTTGTGCCTTGAGTCTGCAATCTCGGATGAAGAAAGATGGGAACTGAAGACGTGTAAAGGCTTGAGTTATGTAAGTGCATTCTTCTAGAAAACATGGGCTGGAGATGCGAAGAGCTCTCAAGAAGCCAATGAGGACTCCTCTCTTAGTGCGGGTGTCTTGGTGTGAATAAAAGTGTATAAGATCGTCCTTGTTGGTAGGTTTTCTATACACTTTGAAGAGAAGTTTGTCACTGTCGGGAGATCTGCACAGTAGAACGTCGAGGAAAGGAAGTTTGCCATCATTTTAAGAACATAAGAACATAAGAACGAAGGAACACTGCAGAAGGCCTACTGGCCCATGCGAGGCAGGTCCAAGTCTCCTACCGGCTTAAGCCAATGCACCCAACCTAGTCAGGTCAGGTCACCTTGACTTAAGGGAGGAACACGGCAACCGTCCTGGTAGCACAAGCTAATCAGGTCCAACTCACACCCACTCATGCATTTATCCAACCTATTTTTAAAGCAACACAACGTTCTGGCCTCTAGGACTGTACTTGGGAGTTTGTTCCACTCATCCACAACTCTATTACCAAACCAGTACTTTCCTATATCCTTCCTGAATCTGAATTTTTCTAATTTAAAACCATTACTGCGAGTCCTGTCTAGGCTAGATATTTTCAGCACACTATTTACATCCCCTTTATTTATTCCTGTCTTCCATTTATACACCTCAATCATATCCCCCCTAATTCTACGTCTTTCTAGAGAGTGCAGATTCAGGGCCCTTAGTCTATCCTCATAGGGAAGGTTTCTGATACATGGGATCAACTTTGTCATCCTCCTTTGTACATTTAACATAAGAACATAAGAACGAAGGAACACTGCAGAAGGCCTACTGGCCCATGCGAGGCAGGTCCAAGTCTCCTACCGGCTTAAGCCAATGCACCCAACCTAGTCAGGTCAGGTCACATTGACTTAAGGGAGGAACACGGCAACCGACCTGGTAGCACAAGCTATCAGGTCTAACTCACACCCACCCACATCTACTCATGTATTTATCCAACCTATTTTTAAAGCTACACAACGTTCTGGCATTTATATCCATTCTGTAATACGGTGACCAAAACTGTGCAGCATAATCTAAATGAGGCCTAACCAAGGATGTATAGAGTTGAAGAACAACCTGAGGACTCCTATTATTTATGCTTCTTGATATGAAGCCAAGGATTCTATTAGCTTTATTGCGAACACTTATGCACTGTTGTCTTGGTTTCAGATTACTGCTAACCAGAACTCCTAAATCTTTTTCGCAATCCGTAATATTAAGATCTACATTATTTAGTTTATATGTGGCATGGTTATTGTCCTGTCCAACATTTAGAACTTTGCATTTGTCTATATTAAACTGCATCTGCCACTTCTCCGACCACTGCATCAGTCTATTCAAATCTTCCTGGAGTGCTCGAATGTCCTCGTCAGAATGAATTCGACGGCCTATTTTGGTGTCATCGGAAAACTTGCTGATGTCGCTCTTTATGCCCTCATCTATGTCGTTTATGTAGATTGTGAACAGCAGGGGGCCCAACACTGACCCTTGTGGAACACCGCTCGTGACGCTTCCCCACTCTGATTTCTCCCCATTTATGCAAACTTTCTGCTGCCTATTTGTCAACCATGCCTCTATCCAGGAAAAAATTTCTCCTCCTATTCCATGTGCCTTAATTTTCCTCAATAGTCTCTGATGTGGGACCCTGTCAAAAGCCTTACTGAAGTCCATATACACAATATCATATTCATTACCATGATCTACCTCCTCAAATACCTTAGTGAAAAAAGTTAATAAATTCGTAAGACAGGAACGCCCCTTTGTAAAACCATGCTGAGATTCGTTGATTAATTTATACTTCGAGTTCATCGTCTACCCGTCCTCATCATAGGCAGAGGTTGTTTTGATAAGGACCTGCCTCGCATGGGCCAGTAGGCCTTCTACAGTGTTCCTCCATTCTTATGTTCTTATGACATTCCTCAGGTCACGTGCGTCACACCTCACTCTCCGAATATATATATAATGTCTTTCTACCTCTGTATGTTAGAAGTGATCAAGGTCCCAGGACCGAAACGTTTTCTAATAAATATGTTATAGTGTTTGCTTACGTGTCTTTCTAAACCATGGGAACACTGAACGCGGGTGTGCATAGGAACATTGAACACGGGTGTGCATGGGAACACTGAATACGAGTGTGCATGTGGACACTGAACACGGGTGTGCATGGGAACACTGAACACGGGTGTGCATGGGAACACTGAACGCGGGTGTGCATAGGAACATTGAACACGGGTGTGCATGGGAACACTGAATACGAGTGTGCATGTGGACACTGAACACGGGTGTGCATGGGAACACTGAACACGGGTGTGCATGGGAACACTGAACACGGGTGTGCATGGGAACACTGAACACGGGTGTGCATGGGAACACTGAACACGGGTGTGCATGGGAACACTGAATACGAGTGTGCATGGGAACATTGAACACGGGTGTGCATGGGAACATTGAACACGGGTGTGCATGGGAACATTGAACACGGGTGTGCATGGGAACACTGAACACGGGTGTGCATGGGAACACTGAACACGTTTGTGCATTGGAACATTGAACACGGGTGTGCATGGGAATACTGAACACGGGTGTGCATGGGAACATTGAACACGGGTGTGCATGGGAACATTGAACACGGGTGTGCACTAGAACACTGAACACGGGTGTGCAGAAGAACACTGAACACAGGTGTGCAGGGGAACACTGAACACGGGTGTGCATGGGAACACTGAACACGGGTGTGCATGGGAACATTGAACACGCGTGTGCATGGGAACATTGAACACGGGTGTGCATGGGAACATTGAACACGGGTGTGCATGGGAACACTGAACACGGGTGTGCACTAGAACACTGAACACGGGTGTGCAGAAGAACACTGAACACAGGTGTGCAGGGGAACACTGAACACGCGTGTGCATGGGAACACTGAACATGGGTGTGCATGGAACACTGAACACGGGTGTGCAGGGAAACACTGAACACGGGTGTGCAGGGGAATACTGAACACGGGTGTGCATGGGAACACTGAACACGGGTGTGCAGAAGAACACTGAACACGAGTGTGCAGGGGAACACTGAACACGCGTGTGCATGGGAACACTGAACACGGGTGTGCATTGAACACTGAACACGGGTGTGCAGGGAAACACTGAACACGGGTGTGCAGGGGAACACTGAACACGGGTGTGCAGGGGAATACTGAACACGGGTGTGCATGGGAACACTGAACACGGGTGTGCAGGGGAACACTTAACACGGGTGTGCAGGGGAACACTGAACACGGGTGTGCATGGGAACACTGAACACGGGTGTGCCGGGAAACACTGAACACGGGTGTGCAGTGGAACACTGAACACGGGCGTGCAGGGGAATACTGAACACGTGTGTAGGTGAACACGATTATACAGGGGAACACTGAACACGGGTGTGCAGGGAAATACTGAACGCAGGTGTGCAGGGGAACACTGAACACGGGTGTGCATGGGAACACTAAACACGGGTGTGCATGGAAACACTGAACACGGGTGTGCAGGGAAAAACTGAACACGGGTGTGCATGGGAACACTGGACACGGGTGTGCAGGGAAACACTGAACACGGGTGTGCAGGGAAACACTGAACACGGGTGTGCAGGGAAACACTGAACACGGGTGTGCAGGGGAACGCTGAACACGGGTGTGCTGGGGAACACTGAACACGGGTGTGCATGGGAACACTGAACACGGGTGTGCTGGGGAACACTGAACACGGGTTTACAGGAAGACACTGAACACGGATGTGCTGGGGAACACTAAACACGGGTGTACAGGGGAACACTGAACACGATTATGCTGGGGAACACTGAACACGGGTGTACAAGGGAGCACTGAACACGGGTGTGCTGGGGAACACTGAACACGGGTGTACAGGGGATCACTGAACACGGGTGTGCTGGGGAACACTGAACACGGGTGTACAGGGGAACACTGAACACGGGTGTGCAGGGGAACACTGAACACGGGTGTGCTGGGGAACACTGAACACGGGTGTACAGGGGAACACTGAACACGGGTGCGCAGGGGAACACTGAACACGGGTGTGCTGAGGAACACTGAGCACGGGTGTGCTGAGGAACACTGAACACGGGTGTGGTGAGGAACACTGAACACGGGTGTACAGGAGAACACTGAACACGGGTGTACAGGGGAACACTGAACACGGGTGTGTTGAGGAACACTAAACACGGGTGTGCATGGGAACACTGAACACGGGTGTACAGTGGAACACTGAACACGGGTGTGCTGAGGAACACTGAACACGGGTGTGCTGGGGAACATTGAACACGGGTGTACTGAGGAACACTGAACACGGGTGTGCTGAGGAACACTGAACACGGGTGTGCTGGGGAACACTGAACACGGGTGTGCTGAGGAACACTGAACACGGGTGTACTGAGGAACACTGAACACGGGTGTGCTGGGGAACACTGAACACGGGTGTGCTGAGGAACACTGAACACGGGTGTGCTGAGGAACACTGAACACGGGTGTGCTGGGGAACACTGAACACGGGTGTGCTGGGGAACACTGAACACGGGTGTGCTGAGGAACACTGAACACGGGTGTGCTGAGGAACTCTGAACACGGGTGTGCTGAGGAACACTGAACACGGGTGTGCTGGGGAGCACTGAACACGGGTGTGCTGAGGAACACTGAACACGGGTGTGCTGGGGAACACTGAACACGGGTGTGCTGGGGAACACTGAACACGGGTGTGCTGGGGAACACTGATCATGGGTGTGCTGAGGAACACTGAGCACGGGTGTGCTGAGGAACACTGAACACGGGTGTGGTGAGGAACACTGAACACGGGTGTACAGGAGAACACTGAACACGGGTGTACAGGGGAACACTGAACACGGGTGTGCTGAGGAACACTGAACACGGGTGTGCATGGGAACACTGAACACGGGTGTACAGTGGAACACTGAACACGGGTGTGCTGAGGAACACTGAACACGGGTGTGCTGGGGAACATTGAACACGGGTGTACTGAGGAACACTGAACACGGGTGTGCTGAGGAACACTGAACACGGGTGTGCTGGGGAACACTGAACACGGGTGTGCTGAGGAACACTGAACACGGGTGTACTGAGGAACACTGAACACGGGTGTGCTGGGGAACACTGAACACGGGTGTGCTGAGGAACACTGAACACGGGTGTGCTGAGGAACACTGAACACGGGTGTGCTGGGGAACACTGAACACGGGTGTGCTGGGGAACACTGAACACGGGTGTGCTGAGGAACACTGAACACGGGTGTGCTAAGGAACTCTGAACACGGGTGTGCTGAGGAACACTGAACACGGGTGTGCTGGGGAACACTGAACACGGGTGTGCTGAGGAACACTGAACACGGGTGTGCTGGGGAACACTGAACACGGGTGTGCTGGGGAACACTGAACACGGGTGTGCTGAGGAACACTGAACACGGGTGTGCTGGGGAACACTGAACACGGGTGTGCTGAGGAACACTGAACACGGGTGTGCTGGGGAACACTGAACACGGGTGTGCTGAGGAACACTGAACACGGGAGTGCTGAGGAACACTGAACACGGGTGTGCTGAGGAACACTGAACACGGGTGTGCTGAGGAACACTGAACACGGGTGTGCTGAGGAACACTGAACACGGGTGTGCTGGGGAACACTGAACACGGGTGTGCTGAGGAACACTGAACACGGGTGTGCTGAGGAACACTGAACACGAGTGTGCTGAGGAACACTGAACACGGGTGTGCTGGGGAACACTGAACACGGGTGTGCTGAGGAACACTGAACACGGGTGTGCTGAGGAACACTGAACACGGGTGTGCTGGGGAACACTGAACACGGGTGTGCTGAGGAACACTGAACACGGGTGTGCTGGGGAACACTGAACACGGGTGTGCTGGGGAACACTGAACACGGGTGTGCTGGGGAACACTGAACACGGGTGTGCTGAGGAACACTGAACACGGGTGTGCTGGGGAACACTGAACACGGGTGTGCTGAGGAACACTGAACACGGGTGTGCTGAGGAACACTGAACACGGGTGTGCTGAGGAACACTGAACACGGGTGTGCTGGGGAACACTGAACACGGGTGTGCTGAGGAACACTGAACACGGGTGTGCTGAGGAACACTGAACACGAGTGTGCTGAGGAACACTGAACACGGGTGTGCTGAGGAACACTGAACACGGGTGTGCTGGGGAACACTGAACACGGGTGTGCTGAGGAACACTGAACACGGGTGTGCTGGGGAACACTGAACACGGGTGTGCTGGGGAACACTGAACACGGGTGTGCTGAGGAACACTGAACACGGGTGTGCTGGGGAACACTGAACACGGGTGTGCTGAGGAACACTGAACACGGGTGTGCTGGGGAACACTGAACACGGGTGTGCTGAGGAACACTGAACACGGGAGTGCTGAGGAACACTGAACACGGGTGTGCTGAGGAACACTGAACACGGGTGTGCTGGGGAACACTGAACACGGGTGTGCTGAGGAACACTGAACACGGGTGTGCTGGGGAACATTGAACACGGGTGTGCTGGGGAACACTGAACACGGGTGTGCTGGGGAACACTGAACACGGGTGTGCTGGGGAACACTGAACACGGGTGTGCTGAGGAACACTGAACACGGGTGTGCTGAGGAACACTGAACACGGGTGTGCTGAGGAACACTGAACACGGGTGTGCTGGGGAACACTGAACACGGGTGTGTTGAGGAACACTGAACA
>NC_091300.1:13617896-13635396 GCF_038502225.1 Cherax quadricarinatus
TGCCTTTATACAAAGGAACTATGCATGCTCTCTGCCAATCCCTAGGTACCTTACCCTCTTCCATACATTTATTAAATAATTGCACCAACCACTCCAAACTATATCCCCACCTGCTTTTAACATTTCTATCTTTATCCCATCAATCCCGGCTGCCTTACCCCTTTCATTTTACCTACTGTCACCGAACTTCACACTCACAACTGGCTCTTCCTCACTCCTACAAGATGTTATTCCTCCTTGCCCTATACACGAAATCACAGCTTCCCTATCTTCATCAACATTTAACAATTCCTCAAAATATTCCTTCCATCTTCCCAATACCTCTACCTCTCCATTTAATAACTCTCCTCTCCTATTTTTAACTGACAAATCCATTTTTTCTCTAGGCCAACCTTTAACTTGTTAATCTCACTCCAAAACTTTTTCTTATTTTCAACAAAATTTGTTGATAACATCTCACCCACTCTCTCATTTGCTCTCTTTTTACATTGCTTCACCACTCTCTTAACTTCTCTCTTTTTCTCCATATACTCTTCCCTCCTTGCATCACTTCTACTTTGTAAAAACTTCTCAGAGAATATTAGAGGATATTACAGAGAATATTAGAGGATATTACAGAGAATATTAGAGGATATTTCAGAGAATATTAGAGGATATTTCAGAGAATATTAGAGGATATTACAGAGAATATTAGAGGATATTACAGAGAATATTAGAGGATATTACAGAGAATGTTAGAGGATATTACAGAGAATATTAGGGGATATTACAGAGAATATTAGAGGATATTACAGAGAATATTAGAGGATATTACAGAGAATATTAGGGGATATTACAGAGAATATTAGAGGATATTACAGAGAATATTAGAGGATATTACAGAGAATATTAGAGGATATTACAGAGAATATTAGGGGATATTACAGAGAATATTAGAGGATATTACAGACGATATTACGGAGAATATTACAGAGGATGTTACAGAAAATATTACAGAAGATATTACAGAGAATATTATAGAGGATATTACAGAGAATATTACAGAGAGGAATATCAGTTGTCTACAGCGTATATATACGTAGAATACATTATGTATATATTACCAAGGGACTTATTTTGCATCTATTTGCATATTCGTGCGAGACCAGAACATTCGTAGAGGGTTTGAACGCTTTCGTTTCACATATTTAGTTTCGTTGGGAATGTGTTCCAAATTGTTCCACAATTTTCTAGTTCTATCGTCAATTGAACACAGTGTTCATAAAGGTGAACAATATGAGAGGCAAAGAACTTTTCGATGCTCTTTGATATGTGCGAAATGTTGGCTGCAACAACAGTCTGGTTGATCAGGTGCTGATCCACCGCGAGGCCTGGTCGTGGACCGGGCCGCGGGGGGGGGGGCGCTGACCCCCCCCCAGGACACCCTCCAGGTAGACTTCAGTGATTAATAATATCTGAACAAGATTATCCGGCTGGTTAAGTGCAGTTTGTGTCCTCCCTTGGGAGTTAACTCTGTGGTGGTAACACCGTGAGGGAGTTAACTCTGTGGTGGTAACACCGTGAGGGAGTTAACTCTGTGGTGGTAACACCGTGAGGGACTTAACTCTGTGGTGGTAACACCGTGAGGGAGTTAACTCTGTGGTGGTAACACCGTGAGGGACTTAACTCTGTGGTGGTAACACCGTGAGGGAGTTAACTCTGTGGTGGTAACACCGTGAGGGAGTTAACTCTGTGGTGGTAACACCGTGAGGGAGTTAACTCTGTGGTGGTAACACAGTGAGGGAGTTAATTCTGTGGTGGTAACACCGTGAAAGAGTTAACTCAGTGGTGGTAACACCGTGAGGGAGTTAACTCAGTGGTGGTAACAATGTGAGGGGGTTAACTTTGTGGTGGTAACAACGTGAGGGAGTTAACTCAGTGGTGGTAACAATGTGAGGGAGTTAACTCTGTGGTGGTAACAACGTGAGGGAGTTAACTCTGTGGTGGTAACACAGTGAGGGAGCTAACTCTTTGGTGGTAACACCGTGAGAGAGTTAACTGTGTGGTGGTAACAACGTGAGGGAGTTAACTCAATGGTGGTAACAATGTGAGGGAGTTAACTCTGTGGTGGTAACAACGTGAGGAGTTAACTCTGTGGTGGCAACAACGTGAGGGAGTTAACTCTGTGGTGGTAACACCGTGAAAGAGTTAACTCAGTGGTGGTAACAACGTCACAGAGTTAACTCTGTGGTGGTAACACCGTGAAAGAGTTAACTCAATGGTGGTAACAATGTGAGGGAGTTAACTCTGTAGTGGTAACAACGTGAGGGAGTTAACTCTGTGGTGGTAACAACGTGAGGGCGTTAACTCCGTTATGGCAACAACTTGAAACGAGAAAAAAGGAAAAAAAAAAAGAATCGAAAAAAATTCATTACATTAAAAAAAATCTTAACCAGATGAAAATCAGAATAATAATTTTTTTTTAGGAGTCCACTCGTAAAAATTACAAAAAAAATAATTATTCAATATTTCCCTTTAATCCGTTTTTCACTGAGGGTCGGAATCCCGTGACGATAGTTGGTTAATTGGGTTTAAAGCCTATCGACTACACGAAGGGTTGGTTAATTGGGTTTAAAGACTACCTACTACACGACGGTCATTACGGCTGCTGTGACCTGGTCACCACCAGTCAAGAATATTTTCATCCCTAAAATAGTTATCAGAGTAAACTATTAGTGTATATACACTGAGAGACACACCTCTCTGTGTATATATACACTGAGAGACACACCTCTCTGTGTATATATACACTGAGAGACATACACCTCTCTGTGTATATATACACTGAGAGACATACACCTATCTGTGTATATATACACTGAGAGACATACCTCTCTGTGTATATATACACTGAGAGACATACACCTCTCTGTGTATATATACACTGAGAGACATACAACTCTCTGTGTATATATACACTGAGAGACATACACCTATCTGTGTATATATACACTGAGAGACATACACCTATCTGTGCATATATACACTGAGAGACATACACCTCTCTGTGTATATATACACTGAGAGACATACACCTCTCTGTGTATATATACACTGAGAGACATACACCTCTCTGTGTATATATACACTGAGAGACATACACCTCTCTGTGTATATATACACTGAGAGACATACACCTCTCTGTGTATATATACACACACTGAGAGACATACACCTCTCTGTGTATATATACACACACTGAGAGACATACACCTCTCTGTGTATATATACACACACTGAGAGACATACACCTCTCTGTGTATATATACACACACTGAGAGACATACACCTCTCTGTGTATATATACACTGAGAGACATACACCTCTCTGTGTATATACACTCCTGGGCCCTGGCGAGTGGTCACACTGTTCAGGATAACATCAGTTACCCTCAAAATTTGCATAATGCGGACAATTACGGTGGAATTTTGTGAATAATATATGTTATATAAATTATATAAATGTTAATAATTTTTATCGTTGTGGAAAAATGCAAATTTGTGGGTTACAGAGAAATGTAAAGGAAATGTTTTTAGTGAAGCTAGTTGTGTGTATATCTAGGATAGTTGTGAGTATATCTAGGATAGTTGTGTGTATATCTAGGATAGTTGTGTGTATATCTAGGACAGTTGTGAGTATATCTAGGATAGTTGTGTGTATATCTAGGATAGTTGTGTGTATATCTAGGATAGTTGTGTGTATATCTAGGATAGTTGTGTGTATATCTAGGATAGTTGTGAGTATATCTAGGATAGTTGTGTGTATATCTAGGATAGTTGTGTGTATATCTAGGATAGTTGTGAGTATATCTAGGATAGTTGTGTGTATATCTAGGATAGTTGTGTGTATATCTAGGATAGTTGTGAGTATATCTAGGATAGTTGTGAGTATATCTAGGATAGTTGTGTGTATATCTAGGATAGTTGTGTGTATATCTAGGATAATTGTGTGTATATCTAGGATAGTTGTGTGTATATCTAGGATAGTTGTGAGTATATCTAGGATAGTTGTGTGTATATCTAGGATAGTTGTGTGTATATCTAGGATAGTTGTGAGTATATATAGGATAGTTGTGTGTATATCTAGGATAGTTGTGAGTATATCTAGGATAGTTGTGAGTATATCTAGGATAGTTGTGTGTATATCTAGGATAGTTGTGTGTATATCTAGGATAGTTGTGTGTATATCTAGGATAGTTGTGAGTATATCTAGGATAGTTGTGTGTATATCTAGGATAGTTGTGTGTATATCTAGGATAGTTGTGTGTATATCTAGGATAGTTGTGAGTATATCTAGGATAGTTGTGAGTATATCTAGGATAGTTGTGTGTATATCTAGGATAGTTGTGTGTATATCTAGGATAGTTGTGAGTATATCTAGGATAGTTGTGAGTATATCTAGGATTGTGAGTATATCTAGGATAGTTGTGAGTATATCTAGGATAGTTGTGTGTATATCTAGGATAGTTGTGTGTATATCTAGGATAGTTGTGTGTATATCTAGGATAGTTGTGTGCATATCTAGGATAGTTGTGAGTATATCTAGGATAGTTGTGAGTATATCTAGGATAGTTGTGAGTATATCTAGGATAGTTGTGAGTATATCTAGGATAGTTGTGCGTATATCTAGGATAGTTGTGTGTATATCTAGGATAGTTGTGTGTATATCTAGGATAGTTGTGTGTATATCTAGGATAGTTGTGAGTATATCTAGGATAGTTGTGAGTATATCTAGGATAGTTGTGAGTATATCTAGGATTGTGAGTATATCTAGGATAGTTGTATATCTAGGATAGTTGTGAGTATATCTAGGATAGCTGTGAGTATATCTAGGATAGTTGTGAGTATATCTAGGATAGTTGTGAGTATATCTAGGATAGTTGTGAGTATATCTAGGATATTTGTGCGTATATCAACATCATTTTGGGAGAAGTAATCAGCTGACCACTTTCTTCCCATGAACACAGGGTGGCATATAAACCCAGTATAACCCAGGAAAGCGACTTTGTAATGGCTCTGGGGACTGATCCCCTACTCTCTGTTGACTAATCGAGTTTCTAGCACAGTCGTGCTTTCTTTTACAAGACTAATTGATTCCGTTACGAAAATTAATAATGAAAGCAATAATGACAATGATAATGAGGCCATTAAAGCCAGTAACGTTGACGTCGTAATAAAGGTTAATAATGTATATGTTTGTGTTGATAAATATGTGTGTGTGTGTGTGTGTGAATATATATATATATATATATATATATATATATATATATATATATATATATATATATATATATATATATATATATATGTTCGTTCATTGTTCTGACTGTCTGTCTCTGTCTCTGTCTCTGTCTCTGTCTGTCTGTCTGTCTGTCTCTCTCTCTCTCTCTCTCTCTCTCTCTCTCTCTCTCTCTCTCTCTCTCTCTCTCTCTCTCTCTCTCTCCCCTCTCTCTCTTTCTCACTCGTCTCCTGAATGATTACTTAGAGTTCCCTGGACGAAGAAAGGTCAGATGGAGCTAGAAATGTTGACTGCTCTGTCCACAGAGTCTGCTTCCACACTCAAGAATATATACACTGAGAGGTGAACGACTCTCAGTGTATATACACTGAAAGCTTAACCCTTATCTGACGGATTAGAATATTCTTGACTGCTGATGAACAGGTTGCATGCAACCTGTTGTACCTTCGTGTAGTCGACAGGCTTACGTGGGTCTACACTGGGATTGTCATTGAAGATACGTGTACTGTCAAGACTACTAATAAAGTTCCGAGTACCAAGAGTATTGATAAAGTTCTGAGTACCAGAAGTACTAACAAAGTTCTGATGGACGAGGCAGAGTACCAGGTACGTGGGTTGGTCAAAGGACACAATTCACGCGATTAATGACCCTTCTCCCCCTCACACAAAACAGTACAAAAAATTATAATGTACAACAAATGGAACATAATTATTAAAAATGTATCATTCGTAATTATGTTGACAGAATGTGCGCGAGGTCGAGAAGTTGGAGCCAGCGGAAGGCATCGGTCAGATAACCAAAAGCTCCAACGGCGGGTCATCATATGACTAAGACCCGCGTCAGGAAACGGTTGTCCTGTTTCCTGGCGAACCTTACCTAACCTGACATACACTGAGCTCATTGTGGTTAGATATTTTTTAGATATTGCCTGTGAAGTGATTAGCTTGTTGTGTCCCCCTATATCCATCCACTGGATGGCAGCAGTTTGTTTCCTGTGTGCTCCATATCCATCCTGTGGAAGGCAGCAGTTAGTTTACTGTGTGTTCCATATCCATCCTGCGAGGGATAGCATAGCATATGGATACACAAAACGCCTGAAAGGGCTATCAGGTATATATTTGGATACATACCATTTGCAAATTGCCATTCTTTTATGTTAAAAAAATCCCATTAGCGAGAGACCATCCATGGTATATCAAATAGATCAGTGTTATGTTTTATCTCTCAGTTTAAGTGGGACAGGAGGGTCGCTCAGAGCACAGGAGAGACAGCAATCTGGGTGTCGCTCTCTGCATATCTGTGAACCTGTCTGTGTGTGTCTCTGATGCTTCTTCCTGCCTAGCTGGATGTCTGTGCCTGTCTTTATCAGGAGGGAACAACGAGGCTACCGACATGACAGGCACAAGAGATAATCTACTCACTGCTGGGTTTTTGTCTCTCTGGGATGAGAGATAGAGGGAGGGACAACCCGACACACACACACACACACACACACACACACACACACACACACACACACACACACACACACACACACACACACACACACACACACACACACATACACACACACATACACACACACACACACACACACACACACACACACACACACACACACACACACACAGACACACACACACACACACACACACACACACACACACACACACACACACACACACACACACACACACACACACACACACACACACACACACACACACACACACACACACACACACACACAAGAATAGGTCACAGTGCTTGTTAATTCCTTTTCCAATTCTTACCATTGGTCTACCGCTCAGTGAAGGAAATTTTCCTCGTATGTCTTCAGTTCCACCATTTTCCTCAATATATAAGTGTGGCATCTTACTAAAAAGTCTTCTTTATCTGTTCTTTCATATTCTTTGTATGACATACGTAGTTATCATGTCTCCTCTATTCCTGCTATCAGCCAGTGTGATCAGTTTTGTAGCTCTTCTCTGAACCTGTTCTAACTCATACACTTATTTTTTTTTTAGGTTTGGGCACGACGCAGCTGCTGTTTTTTTTTTCCATTGTCGTCCTGACGTATGACACAACCAGCATTCTTAACATTTCTCCATTCATACATTTGAAAGTTATTATATAATTCTCTAGTCATGCAGCAACTTTCTTAAAATATCTGCATGATCTTCCGGTGGTACTTTTTCTCTTTTAATAATAACTCCTGGATCCCTTTATCCAATTCTTATATATACATATATATATTTTTTTTACGCTTTTGGTATTTTTCACGTGGCCTGATTACGCTTTCTCTCATTTTCATTACTTGACATTTGGTTACATTAAAACCCATCATCCGTCTGCCACTCCATTAGTTCAAGTTATCCTCGTCATCCAGCTGTGATCTACAGTTTTTTTTAATTGGTTTTTACTTAAGATATTTTACATCATCCGCACTCATGTTCATTCACTTTCCCATTCCTTCTAGCAAGTCATTTATATATAAAAAAAAATATTGGATCAAGTATAGATCCTTGTGGCACCCCACTTGTGACACCTGCCCACCAGGACTTTTTTTTTCTTGTATTACTGTCCTCCTCTTTCTCTGAAACAGAAAATCTCTCATCCACTACAATAGTTTGCCTTTTATCCACACCATATTTTGCAGGTCATGGAAGAACTTTATCAAAAGCTTTTTCCACTTCAGATAAACAAAATCAGCCCATCCACTTTTTTAACAATTTCCATGACTGTTGTAATACCATAAAAGATTGGATGTATATAAGTTGCAGTCGGGAATTTAATTGTTCACTAGTTAGTAAGCTTTTGAGCTCCAAATATTTCATCACTTTCATCTAATGACCTTTTTTATCCAATATTTTTGCAACACTTGTCAGCGAACTCGACCTGACCTTCTACGTATATGCAAAGAGAGGTATATACCTCACTGTGTATATACACTGAGAGTTCACTTTAATCCCAGTTATTCTTGACAGGTGATAGGCTCTAAGCCCAATTAACCTGACCTTGTTAAGCGACAGCAGGAGCATGTGACCTTGTCACAAGGTCAAACTAGTGTGAGTGTTTTAATAAAGCTGAACTTTTCCAGATGTTAAAACGCATTGAGCCAATTTAGTCACGATCTCTTAGTCAGCGCCTTAAACAGCACATGCCCGCTTGTACACGCTCATCTGCGTGTACACTCATGTGTGTACACGTCCGTTTGTGTACATGGTCATCTGTGTATACTCACTCTAGCCACATTCCTAATATCCTCTACTTAATGGCTGAGTTGTAACTCTTGTCAAGTCAATCGACTACACAATATATATATATATATATATATATATATATATATATATATATATATATATATATATATATATATATATATATATTGAAACGCTAAACCCTTGTGGATCATTCAGCGTAGGTGCAGGCTCGATCTTCCGTCTAATGTCATCGTGACTCCACCGCCACCTGGACCCTTTTAAATACCAATAAAAATAACTGTTTCCCAGTCGTAGCCAAGTTGGTTCATACCTCTAAATTTGTGTCCAAAAAACAACACATGTCTAATCATCCCATGGAAAAACGAGAGAGAGTTTGGAATCGTGTTTTATCAGTCAAACACAATGAAGCGACAAACTTCAGCGATTGTTTTTGAAAACGATTAAAATTCGGCAATGATGTTACTTTCTGGTGAAGTCACGTTGCGATTAAACGTCCCCCCCCCCCCCAGGCCAGGTATTTCATGGGCTCCCCCAATGCTTTTGTTGACTCATCAGTCTTGTGGAACAAGTAGTGGTGACTGTGTCAGTGACGTCGTAAGATGCTGCTCCTAGTTACTCCTTGTGTTGCTCAGCAAATCTCTCTCTCTCTCTCTCTCTCTCTCTCTCTCTCTCTCTCTCTCTCTCTCTCTCTCTCTCTCTCTCTCTCTCTCTCTCTCTCTCTCTCTGTCTCTCTCTCTCTCTCTCTCTCTCGCTCTCGACGGAGGATTGAGAGGCAATCATGTTTGATCCGAGGACAAGTACTCTGAAGAAGAGTCATGGTGAGACAGTAGGTAGGTGAGTGAGGCTCCTGGCACCTGCTGTCCATGCTAACCTGCTGTTGTGGGTAGCATCCTGGGGGCGAGAGTGAAATGTTTGATTAGGTAACTTATGGGAAGGTCATGAACTTCCTGTTGAGACACACACGCACACTCCAGTGAAGAGGCGAGGCCAGGAGATGTAAATCGACCCCTGAAACCACAATTAGGTGAGTACACACACACACACACACACACGTGACTAGAGTATGTTGACGAGTTAATGTATGTGTGTATGTACTCATCTATATGTGGTTGCAGGGGTCGATTCACAGCTCCTGTCCCCGCCTCTTCGCTGGTTGCTACTAGGTCTCCCTGCTTCATTTATCATACTTCTTGTAAAGTAAAAGGACACAAGTGCAACTAATGTGACATTTATTGTGGCAACGTTTCGCTCTCCAGGAGCTTTATCAAGCCATTACAAACAATACATGGACACAGAGGGTATATAAAGGCTCAGAGTGAGGTGAATACTAGTGAGGTACCATTTCGATGTTCACTAGTGGTAGTAGTAGCAGTAGTAGTGACAAAAGTAATACAATATGATAGAGCAATTAATTCGTACAAGAGTGAAAGGATATAAAAGCTATTACTTGGGAAGAGGCAGCTTGTTTCAGTGTTCACTCTCTGTAATGTGCTATAACAGGAGAGACTATGTGATGGCAGGGTTTACTGTTTTCAGGAGGATTCTTGCTAAGACTTCGGAGATGGTGAAGCTGCCGTTGTTTTGTTTAATTGTATTCGAAACAGCGATCAGTGCTGATTCGAGGCACTTGCGTCTGCGGAAATTAGTTTCTTTGATCACTAATTGGGCGTCTCTGAATTTCATGAGATGATTGTCGGTAGTTCTACCAACATTATTACTATCATACTTCTTCTGAAAGCTATGTATGGATCTTGCCTCTACTACTGTGTGTGTGTGTGTGGAGAAAATTTCTCCAGGAGGGGGGTATCAGCCCCTTTCAGCCCCTTCAGCCCCTTTCAGCCCTGAGGGGCCCAGCCCTCTCAGAAGGGTGAACAAAGTGTCTCATAAAACACAATAAACACTTAAGAGAAGTGTGATCAGCTTCTTTAGTGATAAGATTGTGAACAATAAAGACAAATCTTGTGGAACATAGTGTACCAGTGTGCGTATTCCTAGACTATGGAAGACGTGGACATCCAAGGACACTTCAGCTTCTATCAGGTCACCGATACCTGTCGAAGGTGTGAAGAACACCATAGCTCACGCTACAAGAGCAAGGTAGGTTACGAATTTCTTGTAGTACGGGGGACTGCGCAGTTCTTGAGTCGCAAGGAGTTTGTAATCAACCTATAGTCGGCAGTAAGGGGCGGACCTTTGAGTCCACACAAGTAAGTTTGTCAGCCATCAGTGAATGAAATATGCTGACATAACACCCCCTTGGGGTAATTTATAATCTTAGAATTTATAACTCATTTACAGCCCGTTGAGAGATGACTTCGACAGCTTCTCAAGACCTTGTCTGCAGGGGCGGCTGTGCAGGCGATGAGCTGTCTTTCTAAGTTAAGTACAAACTCTTTAAGCTTAACTGGTAATCCCATTTCTCAACAGTGTGTGTGTGTGTTTGTGTGTGTGTGTGTGTGTGTGTGTGTGTGTGTGTGTGTGTGTGTGTGTGTGTGTGTGTGTGTGTGTGTGTGTGTGTGTGTGCACTCACCTATATGTGGTTGACTAACACCCAGGTACCTACTTACTGCTAGGTGAACATTGATAGCAGGTGTAGGGTTACTAACACCCAGGTACCTACTTACTGCTAGGTGAACATGGACAGCAGGTATAGGGTTAATAACACCCAGGTACCTACTTACTGCTAGGTGAACATTGATAGCAGGTGAAGAGTTACTAACACCCAGGTACCTACTTACTGCTAGGTGAACATGGACAGAAGGTATAGGGTTAATAACACCCAGGTACCTACTTACTGCTAGGTGAACATTGACAGCAGGTGTAGGGTTACTAAAATCCAGGTACCTACTTACTGCTAGGTGAACATGGACAGCAGGTGTAGAGTTGCTAACGCCCAGGTACCTACTTACTGCTAGGTGAACGTGGACAGCAGGTTTAGGGTTAATAACACCCAGGTACCTACTTACTGCTAGGTGAACATGGACAGCAGGTTTAGGGTTAATAACACCCAGGTACCTACTTACTGCTAGGTGAACATTGATAGCAGGTGTAGGGTTACTAACACCCAGGTACCTACTTACTGCTAGGTGAACTTGGACAGCAGGTGTAGGGTTACTAACACCCAGGTACCTGCTTACTGCTAGGTGAACCTGGACAGCAGGTGTAGGGTTACTAACACCCAGGTACCTACTTCCTGCAAGGTGAACATTGATAGCAGGTGTAGGGTTACTAACACCCAGGTAACTACTTACTGCTAGGTGAACATTGACAGCAGGTGCAGGGTTACTAACACCCAGGTACCTACTTACTGCTAGGTGAACTTGGACAGCAGGTGTAGGGTTACTAACACCCAGGTACCTGCTTACTGCTAGGTGAACCTGGACAGCAGGTGTAGGGTTACTAACACCCAGGTACCTACTTAGTGCTACGTGAACCTGGACAGCAGGTGTAGGGTTACTAACACCCAGGTACCTACTTCCTGCTAGGTGAACATTGATAGCAGGTGTAGGGTTACTAACACCCAGGTACCTACTTACTGCTAGGTGAACATGAACAGCAGGTTTAGGGTTAATAACACCCAGGTACCTACTTACTGCTAGGTGAACCTGGACAGCAGGTGTCAGGTGACTAACACCCAGGTACCTACTTCCTGCAAGGTGAACATTGATAGCAGGTGTAGGGTTACTAACACCCAGGTAACTACTTACTGCTAGGTGAACATTGATAGCAAGTGTAGGGTTACTAACACCCAGGTTCCTACTTGCTGCTAGGTGAACATTGACAGCAGGTGCAGGGTTACTAACACCCAGGTACCTACTTACTGCTAGGTGAACTTGGACAGCAGGTGTAGGGTTACTAACACCCAGGTACCTGCTTACTGCTAGGTGAACCTGGACAGCAGGTGTAGGGTTAGGAACACCCAGGTACCTACTTCCTGCAAGGTGAACCTGGACAGCAGGTGTAGGGTTACTAACACCGAGGAACCTACTTACTGCTAGGTGAACCTGGACAGCAGGTGTAGGGTTACTAACACCCAGGTACCTACTTACTGCTAGGTGAACCTGGACAGCAGGTGTAGGGTTACTAACACCCAGATACCTACTTACTGCTAGGGAAACATGGACAGCAGGTGTAGGGTTACTAACACCCAGGTTCCTACTTACTGCTAGGTGAACCTGGACAGCAGGTGTAGGGTTACTAACACCCAGGTACCTGCTTACTGCTAGGTGAACCTGGACAGCAGGTGTAGGGTTACTAACACCCAGGTACCTACTTCCTGCAAGGTGAACATTGATAGCAGGTGTAGGGTTACTAACACCCAGGTAACTACTTACTGCTAGGTGAACATTGACAGCAGGTGTAGGGTTACTAACACCCAGGTACCTACTTACTGCTAGGTGAACAGTGATAGCAGGTGTAGGCTTACTAACACCCAGGTACCTACTTCCTGCTACGTGAACCTGGACAGCAGGTGTAGGGTTTCTAACACCCAGGTACCTACTTCCTGCTAGGTGAACATTGATAGCAGGTGTAGGGTTACTAACACCCAGGTACCTACTTACTGCTAGGTGAACCTGGACAGCAGGTGTAGGGTTACTAACACCTAGGTACCTACTTCCTGCTAGGTGAACATTGATAGCAGGTGTAGGGTTACTAACACCTAGGTACCTACTTCCTGCTAGGTGAACATTGACAGCAGGTGTAGAGTTGCTAACGCCCAGGTACCTACTTACTGCTAGGGGAACGTGGACAGCAGGTGTAGGGTTAATAACACCCAGGTACCTACTTACTGCTAGGGAAACATGGACAGCAGGTGTAGGGTTACTAACACCCAGGTACCTACTTACTGCTAGGGAAACATGGACAGCAGGTGTAGGGTTACTAACACCCAGGTACCTACTTACTGCTAGGTGAACATTGATAGCAGGTATAGGGTTACTAACACCCAGGTACCTGCTTACTGCTAGGTGAACCTGGACAGCAGGTGTAGGGTTAGTAACACCCAGGTACCTACTTACTGCTAGGTGAACATTGATAGCAGGTGTAGGGTTACTAACACCCAGGTACCTACTTACTGCTAGGTGAACATGAACAACAGGTTTAGGGTTAATAACACCCAGGTACCTACTTACTGCTAGGTGAACATTGACAGCAGGTGCAGGGTTACTAACACCCAGGTACCTGCTTACTGCTAGGTGAACCTGGACAGCAGGTGTAGGGTTACTAACACCCAGGTACCTACTTCCTGCAAGGTGAACATTGACAGTAGGTGCAGGGTTACTAACACCCAGGTACCTACTTACTGCTAGGTGAACTTGGACAGCATGTGTAGGGTTACTAACACCCAGGTACCTACTTCCTGCTAGGTGAACATTGATAGCAGGTGTAGGGTTACTAACACCCAGGTACGTACTTACTGCTAGGTGAACATAGACAGCAGGCGTAGGGTTACTAACACCCAGGTACCTACTTACTGCTAGGTGAACATTGATAGCAGGTGTAGGGTTACTAACACCTAGGTACCTACTTCCTGCTAGGTGAACATTGACAGCAGGCGTAGGGTTACTAACACCCAGGTACCTACTTCCTGCTAGGTGAACATTGACAGCAGGTGTAGGGTTACTAACACCCAGGTACCTACTTACTGCTAGGTGAACATTGACAGCAGGTGTAGGGTTACTAACACCCAGGTACCTACTTACTGCTAGGTGAACATTGACAGCAGGTGTAGGGTTACTAACACCCAGGTACCTACTTACTGCTAGGTGAACATTGACAGCAGGTGTAGGGTTACTAACACCCAGGTACCTACTTACTGCTAGGTGAACATTGACAGCAGGTGTAGGGTTACTAACACCCAGATACCTACTTACTGCTAGGTGAACATTGACAGCAGGTGTAGGGTTACTAACACCCAGATACCTACTTCCTGCTATGTCAACATTGATAGCAGGTGTAGGGTTACTAACACCCAGATACCTACTTACTGCTAGGTGAACATTGACAGCAGGTGTAGGGTTACTAACACCCAGATACCTACTTACTGCTAGGTGAACATTGACAGCAGGTGTAGGGTTACTAACACCCAGGTACCTACTTCCTGCTAGGTGAACATTGACAGCAGGTGTAGGGTTACTAACACCCAGGTACCTACTTACTGCTAGGTGAACATTGACAGCAGGTGTAGGGTTACTAACACCCAGGTACCTACTTACTGCTAGGTGAACATTGACAGCAGGTGTAGGGTTACTAACACCCAGGTACCTACTTACTGCTAGGTGAACATTGACAGCAGGTGTAGGGTTACTAACACCCAGGTACCTACTTACTGCTAGGTGAACATTGACAGCAGGTGTAGGGTTACTAACACCCAGGTACCTACTTACTGCTAGGTGAACATTGACAGCAGGTGTAGGGTTACTAACACCCAGGTACCTACTTACTGCTAGGTAAACATTGACAGCAGGTGTAGGGTTACTAACACCTAGGTACCTACTTACTGCTAGGTGAACATTGACAGCAGGTGTAGGGTTACTAACACCTAAGTACCTACTTACTGCTAGGTGAACATTGACAGCAGGTGTAGGGTTACTAACACCTAGGTACCTACTTACTGCTAGGTGAACATTGACAGCAGGTGTAGGGTTACTAACACCCAGGTACCTACTTACTGCTAGGTGAAAATGGACAGCAGGTATGGGGTTAATAACACCTAGGTACCTACTTACTGCTAGGTGAACATTAATAGCAGGTGTAGGGCTACTAACACCCAGGTACCTACTTACTGCTAGGTGAACATTGACAGCAGGTGTAGGGTTACTAACACCCAGGTACCTACTTACTGCTAGGTGAACATTGACAGCAGGTGTAGGGTTACTAACACCTAGGTACCTACTTACTGCTAGGTGAACATTGACAGCAGGTGTAGGGTTACTAACACCTAGGTACCTACTTACTGCTAGGTGAACATTGACAGCAGGTGTAGGGTTACTAACACCTAGGTACCTACTTACTGCTAGGTGAACATTGACAGCAGGTGTAGGGTTACTAACACCCAGGTACCTACTTACTGCTAGGTGAACATTGACAGCAGGTGTAGGGTTACTAACACCCAGGTACCTACTTACTGCTAGGTGAACATTGACAGCAGGTGTAGGGTTACTAACACCCAGGCACCTACTTACTGCTAGGTGAACATGGACAGCAGGTGTCAGTTGACTAACATCCAAGCACCTACTTACTGCTAAGTGAACATGGACAGCAGGTGTCAGTTGACTAACACCCAGGCACCTACTTACTGCTAGGTGAACATGGACAGCAGGTGTCAGTTGACTAACACCCAGGCACCTACTTACTGCTAGGTGAACATGGACAGCAGGTGTCAGTTGACTAACACCCAGGCACCTACTTACTGCTAGGTGAACATGGACAGCAGGTGTCAGGACCGAACGCAGATTGAAATGGACAACAAAATCATGCAATTTTTATAATGCTCAACCAGTTTATAATCTTATTATAGACAGCTAGAGAATGTCGTCCCTTCGTGGAAGTTGTGTTCATTATCACGACTCTCAGAACACTTACCAAGAGTTGTAAGGACAAGTGTCTTCATTGAATATCATGATTCTCAGAACACTTACCAAGAGTTGTAAGGACAAGTGTCTTCATTGAATATCATGATTCTCAGAACACTTACCAAGAGTTGTAAGGACAAGTGTCTTCATTGAATATCATGATTCTCAAAACACTTACCAAGAGTTGTAAAGGCAAGTGCTCAAATATAAATTCCTCGGCTGAGTTACAGTTAGCAAACATAACATGTTAAATGGACGGGAATATGAATGAGTATAGTTGGGTGTGAGCTGGACCAAGAGTCAATCATGACCTCCTGCATGCGTGTTCTTGCGTTCTTATGCACACTGATGAAACTAATGAGAGCACTGACGGGCTGCATCTTATTTTCTGCATCAAAAATAAGAACTCTAGAATTCAGTTTTATGTTCATGATTTAGAGAACCGATGAGTTGATAAATGAGACACTTGTGCTACATCTGGGTAACTTTATTGTGGACGTCTGTCTTTATTGTGGACGTTTGTCTCTATTGTGGACGTTTGTCTTTATTGTGTACGTCTGTCTTTATTGTGGGCGTTTGTCTTTATTGTGGACGTGTGTCTTTACTGTGGACGTCTGTCTCTATTGTGGACGTCTGTCTTTATTGTGGACGTCTGTCTTTATTGTGGACGTCTGTCTTTATTGTGGACGTCTGTCTTTATTGTGGACGTCTGTCTTTATTGTGGACGTCTGTCTTTATTGTGGACGTCTGTCTACTGTGGACGTCTGTCTTTATTGTGGGCGTTTGTCTTTATTGTGGACGTGTGTCTTTACTGTGGACGTCTGTCTTTATTGTGGGCGTTTGTCTTTATTGTGGACGTCTGTCTTTATTGTGGGCGTTTGTCTTTATTGTGGACGTGTGTCTTTACTGTGGACGTGTGTCTTTACTGTGGACGTCTGTCTTTATTGTGGACGTCTGTCTTTATTGTGGACGTCTGTCTTTATTGTGGACGTCTGTCTTTATTGTGGGCGTTTGTGTTTATTGTGGACGTGTGTCTTTACTGTGGACGTCTGTCTTTATTGTGGACGTCTGTCTTTATTGTGGACGTCTGTCTTTATTGTGGGCGTTTGTGTTTATTGTGGACGTGTGTCTTTACTGTGGACGTCTGTCTTTACTGTGGGCGTCTGTCTTTATTGTGGACGTGTGTCTTTTTTGTGGACGTCTGTCTTTATTGTGGACGTCTCTCTTTACTGTGGACGTCTGTCTTTATTGTGGGCTTTGTCTTCATTGTGGACGTGTGTCTTTACTGTGGACGTCTGTCTTTATTGTGGACGTCTGTCTTTATTGTGGACGTCTGTCTTTATTGTGGACGTCTGTCTTTATTGTGGACGTCTGTCTTTATTGTGGACGTCTGTCTTTATTGTGGACGTCTGTGTTTATTGTGG
>NC_091300.1:13640396-13647896 GCF_038502225.1 Cherax quadricarinatus
CTTGTTATAAGAAGGTTAGGTAAGTTTTCTAAGATTCTTTTGGAGCAAAATTAAAAAATTTTACATTAAAATTAATGAAAAAAATATATCTTTAAGGGTATAAGAGAAAATTTTAGAAAGGACTTAATTTGAAATGAGTTCTTGCTAATTGACCAGTTTTTCATATTCGGCACGACATATATATATATATATATATATATATATATATATATATATATATATATATATATATATATATATATATATATATATATATATATATATATATATATATTTATATATACATATCGTGCCGAATAGGTAACACTTGCGATTTTGGCTTAAACAGAAACGCTCTTCTTGCCGAATAAGGCAAGCGAAAATCTGTGCATGCAATTATTTCGCAAAAATCATTGTAAACCTAACGAAAAAAATGTATTTCATTGTTTGCACTTATTTATGTACCGTACTTAAACAAAGGAAATTATAGATTTATATAAATAATTTAGATCGATTTTTAAAATAAAGCAAAATATAGATAGTCTTAGAAAAAGTATAAAAGTTGATGATGGACACCATGGCCAGCCCTTCTAGGGCAGGGTGGGTCCCTGAGCCAGAGCTTGCAGCTCACAAGACTGTCATTCCCATTAGGTCCCTTGGGGCGGAGATGGCAGACCAGAGAGGCCTAGCTGGTGGCTAGGCCTGGGGACAGTTGGTCCCAAAGATGAGGAGGTACTTGTGCCTCCTCCCATGGGAGACTTAGGTCTCAGACACTCCCTAAAGAGGGAGCCAATGCCGGGCCACCACTTGGAAAAAGCCCGGGCCGGGAGAATACCCGCGAATCTTTAATAATAAATAATAAAAGTTGATAAATTAGACACATGTCCAACACTTGAGATCTTTACTGAGGAAACGTTCCGCCACACAGTGGCTTCATCAGTCTTATACAAAGAAGCATGGTGAAGATCAGAAGGTGTTTGAGGTAATCAGTCCCTCAGCCCGAAGCCGATGTAATCAGTCCATCAGTCTTGAAAAGAATACAACATATGCGCGAAGAAGTGGCTTATATACTGTAGGAAGGTAAAGTGAAGCAGTCGTAGGTGGTATCACAGTGGATAAATCCACATGTGGAAGTAAGTCATGCCTATAGGTTAGGCAAGTAAAGTATTATTCTCTGTATTAAGATCCCAAGATGTTGCTGTGTCTGACAGGAATGTAGATAAATGGTTCAGACAACCGACAAGTTGATAAATTGGACACATGTACTGGTTTATGTACTGTCTACAGTATATAAGCCACTTCTCCGCGCATATGCTGTATTCTTTTGAAGACTGATGGACTGATTACATCGACTCCAGCCTGAGGGACTGAATACCTCAAACACCTTCTGATCTTCACCATTCTTCTTTGTATACGACTGATAAAGTCGCTGTGTGGCAAAACGTTTTCTCACTAAAGATACCCAAGTGTTGCACATGTGTCCAATTTGTCAACTTGTCAATTCTCTGAACCATTTACCTACATCAAAATATAAACGTACTGATACGAGGGAAAGGGATCAGCTATTCAAGTATTTATAAATAAAGAAAACAAAATATAGATACTCTAAAAAAAAGTATAAACGTATTGACACGAAGGGAAGGGAATCGTACATTAAAGTATTTATAAATAAACAAAACAAAAAATATAGATACTCTAAGAAAAGTATAAACGTATTGACACGAGGACAAGGGATCAACTCTTCAAGTATTTATAAATAAACAAAATAAAATAAAGATGCTCTAAGAAAAGTATAAACGTATTGACACGAGGGGAAGGGAATCAGACGCTGAAGAATTTATACAAGCGATCCTCCTCTTGCAGCATTGAATAATTCACTCGGCCTCTGCGAACCGTTTTTATGGGATTAATTTCACCGCCAGCTGGCTCACGCGAGTGTTAAAATGCGTCATGCAAGCATGTTAGCGTTTTGTAAGAGTGTTAATGTTATGTAAGTGTGTTAGTATCATGTGAGCTTATTAGTATCATGCGAGTGTTAGTATCACGCGAGTGTTAGTATCATGCGAGTGTTAGTATCATGTGAGTGTTAGTATCATGTGAGCTTATTAGTATCATGCGAGTGTTAGTATCACGCGAGTGTTAGTATCATGCGAGTGTTAGTATCATGTGAGTGTTAGTATCATGTGAGCTTATTAGTATCATGCGAGTGTTAGTATCACGCGAGTGTTAGTATCATGCGAGTGTTAGTATCATGTGAGTGTTAGTATCATGTGAGCTTATTAGTATCATGCGAGTGTTAGTATCACGCGAGTGTTAGTATCATGCGAGTGTTAGTATCATGCGAGTGTTAGTATCATGCGAGTGTTAGTATCATGCGAGTGTTAGTATCATGCGAGTGTTAGTATCATGCGAGTGTTAGTATCATGCGAGTGTTAGTATCATGCGAGTGTTAGTATCATGCGAGTGTTAGTATCATGCGAGTGTTAGTATCATGCGAGTGTTAGTATCATGCGAGTGTTAGTATCATGCGAGTGTTAGTATCATGCGAGTGTTAGTATCATGCGAGTGTTAGTATCATGCGAGTGTTAGTATCATGCGAGTGTTAGTATCATGTGAGTGTTAGTATCATGTGAGCTTATTAGTATCATGCGAGTGTTAGTATCACGCGAGTGTTAGTATCATGCGAGTGTTAGTATCATGAGTGTTAGTATCATGAGAGTGTTAGTATCACGCGAGTGTTAGTATCATGCGAGTGTTAGTATCATGCGAGTGTTAGTATCATGCGAGTGTTAGTATCATGAGAGTGTTAGTATCACGCGAGTGTTAGTATCATGCGAGTGTTAGTATCATGCGAGTGTTAGTATCATGCGAGTGTAAGTATCATGAGAGTGTTAGTATCATGAGTGTTAGTATCATGAGAGTGTTAGTATCATGAGTGATAGCATCATGAGAGTGTTAGTATCATGAGAGTGTTAGTATCATGCGAGTATTAGTATCATGAGTGCTAGTATCATGAGTGTTAGTATCATGAGTGTTAGTATCATGCGAGAATTAGTATCATGAGTGCTAGTATCATGAGTGTTAGTATCATGAGAGTGTATCATGAGAGTGTTAGTATCATGCGAGTATTAGTATCATGAGTGCTAGTATCATGAGTGTTAGTATCATGCGAGTATTAGTATCATGAGTGCTAGTATCATGAGAATGTTAGTATCATGAGAGTGTTAGTATCATGAGAGTGTTAGTATCATGAGAGTGTTAGTATCATGCGAGTATTAGTATCATGAGAGTGTTAGTATCATGAGAGTGTTAGTATCATGAGAGTGTTAGTATCATGCGAGTATTAGTATCATGAGAGTGTTAGTATCATGAGAGTGTTAGTATCATGAGTGTTAGTATCATGAGAGTGTATCATGAGAGTGTTAGTATCATGCGAGTATTAGTATCATGAATGCTAGTATCATGAGAGTGTTAGTATCATGAGTGTTAGTATCATGAGAGTGTTAGTATCATGAGAGTGTTAGTATCATGAGTGTTAGTATCATGAGAGTGTTAGTATCATGAGAGTGTTAGTATCATGCGAGTATTAGTATCATGAGTGCTAGTATCATGAGTGCTAGTATCATGAGAGTGTTAGTATCATGCGAGTATTAGTATCATGAGTGCTAGTATCATGAGAGTGTTAGTATCATGAGAGTGTTAGTATCATGAGTGTTAGTATCATGAGAGTGTTAGTACCATGAGAGTATTAGTATCATGAGTGTTAGTATCATGAGAGTGTTAGTATCATGAGAGTGTTAGTATCATGAGAGTGTTAGTATCATGCGAGTATTAGTATCATGAGTGATAGCATCATGAGAGTGTTAGTATCATGAGTGTTAGTATCATGAGAGTGTTAGTATCATGAGTGTTAGTATCATGCGAGTGTTAGTATCATGCGAGTGTTAGTATCATGCTAGTGTACGTATCATGAGAGTGTTAGTATCATGAGTGTTAGTATCATGAGAGTGTTAGTATCATGAGAGTGTTAGTATCATGAGTGTTAGTATCATGAGTGTTAGTATCATGAGAGTGTTAGTATCATGAGTGTTAGTATCATGCGAGTGTTAGTATCATGAGTGTTAGTATCATGAGAGTGTTAGTATCACGCGAGTGTTAGTATCATGCGAGTGTTAGTATCATGCGAGTGTTAGTATCATGCGAGTGTTAGTATCATGAGAGTGTTAGTATCATGAGAGTGTTAGTATCATGCGAGTATTAGTATCATGAGTGATAGCATCATGAGAGTGTTAGTATCATGAGAGTGTTAGTATCATGCGAGTATTAGTATCATGAGTGCTAGTATCATGAGAGTGTTAGTATCATGAGAGTGTTAGTATCATGAGTGTTAGTATCATGAGAGTGTTAGTATCATGAGAGTGTTAGTATCATGAGAGTGTTAGTATCATGAGTGTTAGTATCATGCGAGTGTTAGTATCATGAGAGTGTTAGTATCATGAGAGTGTTAGTATCATGAGAGTGTTAGTATCATGAGAGTGTTAGTATCACGCGAGTATTAGTATCATGAGTGCTAGTATCATGAGAGGGGTAGTATCATGCGAGTGTTAGTATCATGAGAGTGTTAGTATCATGCGAGTATTAGTATCATGAGTGCTAGTATCATGAGAGGGGTAGTATCATGCGAGTGTTAGTATCATGAGAGTGTTAGTATCATGAGAGTGTTAGTATCATGAGAGTGTTAGTATCATGTGAGTGTTAGTATCATGCGAGTATTAATATCATGCGAGTGTTAGTATCATGAGAGTGTTAGTATCACGCGAGTGTTAGTATCATGAGAGTGTTAGTATCACGCGAGTGTTAGTATCATGAGAGTGTTAGTATCACGCGAGTGTTAGTATCATGAGAGTGTTAGTATCACGCGAGTGTTAGTATCATGAGAGTTTTAGTATCATGAGAGTGTTAGTATCATGAGAGTGTTAGTATCATGAGTGTTAGTATCATGAGAGTGTTAGTATCATGAGAGTGTTAGTATCATGAGTGTTAGTATCATGCGAGTGTTAGTATCATGAGAGTGTATCATGAGAGTGTTAGTATCATGAGAGTGTTAGTATCATGCGAGTATTAATATCATGTGAGTGTTAGTATCATGAGAGTGCTAGTATCATGCGACTGTTAGTATCACGCGAGTGTTAGTATCATGAGAGTGTTAGTATAATGCGAGTGTTAGTATCATGAGAGTGTTAGTATCATGCGAGTGTTAGTATCACGCGAGTGTTAGTATCATGAGAGTGTTAGTATCATGAGAGTGTTAGTATCATGCGAGTATTAGTATCATGCGAGTGTTAGTATCACGCGAGTGTTAGTATCATGAGAGTGTTAGTATCATGAGAGTGTTAGTATCATGCGAGTATTAGTATCATGCGAGTGTTAGTATCACGCGAGTGTTAGTATCATGAGAGTGTTAGTATCATGAGAGTGTTAGCATCATGCGAGTATTAGTATCATGCGAGTGTTAGTATCATGAGAGTATTAGTATCATGCGAGTGTTAGTATCATGAGAGTATTAGTATCATGCGAGTGTTAGTATCATGCGAGTGTTAGTATCATGCGAGTGTTAGTATCATGCGAGTGTTAGTATCATGAGTGTTAGTATCATGAGAGTGTTAGTATCATGAGAGTGTTAGTATCATGAGAGTGTTAGTATCATGCGAGTGTTAGTATCATGAGAGTTTTAGCATCATGCGAGTATTAGTATCATGCGAGTGTTAGCATCATGCGAGTATTAGTATCATGCGAGTGTTAGTATCATGAGAGTATTAGTATCATGCGAGTGTTAGTATCATGAGAGTATTAGTATCATGCGAGTGTTAGTATCACGCGAGTGTTAGTATCATGAGAGTGTTAGTATCATGAGAGTGTTAGTATCATGCGAGTGTTAGTATCATGAGAGTTTTAGTATCATGAGAGTGTTAGTATCATGAGAGTGTTAGTATCATGAGTGTTAGTATCATGCGAGTGTTAGTATCATGAGAGTGTTAGTATCATGAGAGTTTTAGTATCATGAGAGTGTTAGTATCATGAGAGTGTTAGTATCATGAGAGTGTTAGTATCATGAGAGTGTTAGTATCATGAGAGTGTTAGTATCATGAGAGTGTTAGTATCATGAGAGTGTTAATATCATGAGAGTGTTAGTATCATGCGAGTGTTAGTATCATGCGAGTGTTAGTATCATGAGAGTTTTAGTATCATGCGAGTGTTAGTATCATGAGAGTGTTAGTATCATGCGAGTGTTAGTATCATGAGATTGTTAGTATCATGAGAGTGTTAGTATCATGAGAGTGTATCATGAGAGTGTTAGTATCGTGAGAGTGTTAGTATCATGAGAGTGTATCATGAGAGTGTTAGTATCATGAGAGTGTATCATGAGAGTGTTAGTATCATGAGAGTGTTAGTATCATGAGAGTGTATCATGAGAGTGTTAGTATCATGAGAGTGTATCATGAGAGTGTTAGTATCATGAGAGTGTATCATGAGAGTGTTAGTATCATGAGAGTGTATCATGAGAGTGTTAGTATCGTGAGAGTGTTAGTATCATGAGAGTGTATCATGAGAGTGTTAGTATCATGAGAGTGTTAGTATCATGAGAGTGTATCATGAGAGTGTTAGTATCATGAGAGTGTATCATGAGAGTGTTAGTATCATGAGAGTGTATCATGAGAGTGTTAGTATCATGAGAGTGTATCATGAGAGTGTTAGTATCGTGAGAGTGTTAGTATCATGAGAGTGTATCATGAGAGTGTTAGTATCATGAGAGTGTTAGTATCATGAGAGTGTTAGTATCGTGAGAGTGTTAGTATCATGAGAGTGTATCATGAGAGTGTTAGTATCATGAGAGTGTTAGTATCGTGAGAGTGTTAGTATCAGGAGAGTGTATCATGAGAGTGTTAGTATCATGAGAGTGTTAGTATCATGAGAGTATTAGTATCATGAGAGTGTTAGTATCATGAGAGTGTCAGTATCATGAGAGTGTAAGTATCATGAGAGTGTTAGTATCATGAGAGTGTTAGTATCATGAGAGTGTTAGTATCATGAGAGTGTTAGTATCATGAGAGTGTAAGTATCATGAGAGTGTTAGTATCATGAGAGTGTAAGTATCATGAGAGTGTTAGTATCATGAGAGTGTAAGTATCATGAGAGTGTTAGTATCATGAGAGTGTTAGTATCATGAGAGTGTTAGTATCATGAGAGTGTTAGTATCATGAAAGTGTTAGTATCATGAGAGTGTTAGTATCATGAGAGTGTTAGTATCATGAGAGTGTTAGTATCATGAGAGTGTTAGTATCATGAGAGTGTAAGTATCATGAGTGTTAGTATCATGAGAGTGTAAGTATCATGAGAGTGTTAGTATCATGAGAGTGTTAGTATCATGAGAGTGTTAGTATCATGAGAGTGTTAGTATCATGAGAGTGTTAGTGTCATGAGTGTTAGTATCATGAGAGTGTTAGTATCATGAGAGTGTTA
>NC_091300.1:13652896-13667896 GCF_038502225.1 Cherax quadricarinatus
AGTGTAAGTAACTGTAAGTGACAGTGTAACTGTAAGTGACAGTGAAAGTCACTGTAAGTGACAGTGTAACTGTAAGTGACAGTGAAAGTCACTGTAAGTGACAGTGTAAGTAACTGTAAGTGACAGTGTAAGTAACTGTAAGTGACAGTGAAAGTCACTGTAAGTGACAGTGTAAGTAACTGTAAGTGACAGTGTAAGTAACTGTAAGTGACAGTGAAAGTCACTGTAAGTGACAGTGTAAGTAACTGTAAGTGACAGTGTAAGTAACTGTAAGTGACAGTGAAAGTCACTGTAAGTGACAGTGTAAGTAACTGTAAGTGACTGGAAGTCAATGCAAGTGACAGTGAAAGTCACTGTAAGTGACAGTGTAAGTAACTGTAAGTGACTGGAAGTCAATGCAAGTGACAGTGTAAGTCACTGTAAGTGAAAGTGTAAGTAACTGTAAGTGACAGTGTAAGTAACTGTAAGTTACAATGAAAGTCACTGTAAGTGACAGTGTAAGTCACTGTAAGTGAAAGTGTAAGTAACTGTGACAGTAAGTCACTGTAAGTGACAGTGTAAGTCACTGTAAGTGACAGTGTAAGTAACTAAGTGACAGTGTAAGTCACTGTAAGTGACAGTGTAAGTAACTAAGTGACAGTGTAAGTCACTGTAAGTGAAAGTGTAAGTAACTGTAAGTGACAGTATAAGTCACTGTAAGTGAAAGTGTAAGTAACTGTAAGTGACAGTGTAAGTCACTGTAAGTGACAGTGTAAGTCACTGTAAGTGAAAGTGTAAGTAACTGTAAGTGAAAGTGAAGGTAACTGTAAGTGACAGTATAAGTCACTGTAAGTGACAGTATAAGTCACTGTAAGTGAAAGTGTAAGTCACTGTAAGTGACAGTATAAGTCACTGTAAGTGAAAGTGTAAGTAACTGTAAGTGACAGTGTAAGTCACTGTAAGTGACAGTGTAAGTCACTGTAAGTGACAGTATAAGTCACTGTAAGTGAAAGTGTAAGGAACTGTAAGTGACAGTGTAAGTCACTGTAAGTGACAGTATAAGTCACTGTAAGTGAAAGTGTAAGGAACTGTAAGTGACAGTGTAAGCCACTGTAAGTGACAGTGTAAGTAACTGTAAGTGACAGTATAAGTCACTGTAAGTGAAAGTGTAAGTAACTGTAAGTGACAGTGTAAGTCACTGTAAGTGACAGTGTAAGTCACTGTAAGTGAAAGTGTAAGTAACTGTAAGTGAAAGTGTAAGTAACTGTAAGTGACAGTATAAGTCACTGTAAGTGACAGTATAAGTCACTGTAAGTGAAAGTGTAAGTCACTGTAAGTGACAGTATAAGTCACTGTAAGTGAGAGTGTAAGTAACTGTAAGTGACAGTGTAAGTCACTGTAAGTGACAGTGTAAGTCACTGTAAGTGACAGTATAAGTCACTGTAAGTGAAAGTGTAAGGAACTGTAAGTGACAGTGTAAGTCACTGTAAGTGACAGTATAAGTCACTGTAAGTGAAAGTGTAAGGAACTGTAAGTGACAGTGTAAGCCACTGTAAGTGACAGTGTAAGTAACTGTAAGTGACAGTATAAGTCACTGTAAGTGAAAGTGTAAGTAACTGTAAGTGACAGTGTAAGTCACTGTAAGTGACAGTATAAGTCACTGTAAGTGACAGTATAAGTCACTAAGTGAAAGTGTAAGTCACTGTAAGTGACAGTATAAGTCACTGTAAGTGAAAGTGTAAGTAACTGTAAGTGAAAGTGTAAGTAACTGTAAGTGACAGTGTAAGTCACTGTAAGTGGCAGTGTAACTAAGTGACAGTGTAAGTCACTGTAAGTGGCAGTGTAACTAAGTGACAGTATAAGTCACTGTAAGTGAAAGTGTAAGTAACTGTAAGTGACAGTGTAAGCCACTGTAAGTGACAGTGTAAGTAACTGTAAGTGACAGTGTAAGTCACTGTAAGTGACAGTGTAAGTAACTGTAAGTTGCAGTGTAAGTCACTGTGAGAGTATAAGTCACTGTAAATGACAGTGTCAAGTCACTGTAATTATCTTATATCTTGAAGTCACTGTAAGCACATCATTAAATGATTCTTGAGTTCAACTGACATGATTAAGAAGCAGAAGAAACAGTAGCTAGGTTACCGCTAGCCATCATGATGGGTCAGGTGAATATTATTGGCGAGGTCACCTCAGACCTCACTTGACGTCACACGTCCATGAATCAGTCTGTGACATCACCTCTACTGCCAGGGGACGTCAGAGGACACTCACAGAGTTTGTGTGTAGTCACTCGCATGTGTGTGTGTGTGTGTGTGTGTGTGTGTGTGTGTGTGTGTGTGTGTGTGTGTGTGTGTGTGTATGTGTGTGTGTGTGTATACAGTGAGTTATGCTATAACGAATGTAATTGGTTCTTGAGCCTCGTTCGTTATAGCGTTCGTTCGTTATAAAGGTAATCCGTTCCAGGCCCCTAAATACAACCACTTAATTAACAATAAAAAAATATAATTTAAATTGTAAAAATAATACATTTAAACTCCTAAAATAAAAAAAAATATCACTGATACTTGTAACAAAAAAAAGTGCAAGTACCATACATTATCCCAGGTTAGGAGAGAATTACTGAGAAGAGATGGAAGGAGACGAGTCAAGCTTCCTAGTCCACCCTGCTGAGTGTCCTACAGGCAGCTGGTAGGCAGGTATGATGTTTGTTAGGAAACGGGAAAAGTTTGTCCTGACGCGGGTCATAGTCACATGATGACCCACAACTAGATGGAGCTTTTGGTCATCTGACCAAGGCCTTTCCCTGGCTTACCGGATAACCGCTTTAAAAATTATGGTTATACTTATAACCATTAAGTAATATATATATATATATATATATATATATATATATATATATATATATATATATATATATATATATATATATATATATATATATATATATATATTGAAACTGCACACTTAATTTTATCATAGAAATAGGAATGGGAAGAAAATTTAATTAATGACCAACACAATGACAACAATAGACTTAATCAGAAAATTTGATAAATTTGACGTGAACAAAAATTACAAGCCAGTCGTCGGTTAGTTACTGGTAAGCCAGCACCTGGTAAGCCAGTGGTCTGTTAGTTACTTGTAAGCCAGCACCTGGTAAGCCAGTCGTCGGTTAGTTACTGGTAAGCCACCACCTGGTAAGCCAGTGGTCGGTTAGTTACTGGTAAGCCAGCACCTGGTAAGCCAGTGGTCGGTTAGTTACTGGTAAGCCACCACCTGGTAAGCCAGTGGTCGGTTAGTTACTGATAAGCCACCACCTGGTAAGCCAGTGGTCGGTTAGATACTGGTAAGCCAGCACCTGGTAAGCCAGTGGTGGGTTAGTTACTGGTAAGCCAGCACCTGGTAAGCCAGTGGTCGGTTAGTTACTGGTAAGCCAGCACCTGGTAAGCCAGTGGTGGGTTAGTTACTGGTAAGCCAGCACCTGGTAAGCCAGTGGTCGATAAGTTACTGGTAACCCAGCACCTGGTAAGCCAGTGGTCGGTTAGTTACTGGTAAGCCACCACCTGGTAAGACAGTGGTCTGTTAGTTACTTGTAAGCCAGCACCTGGCAAGCCAGTGGTCTGTTAGTTACTGGTAAGCCACCACCTGGTAAGCCAGTGGTGGGTCAGTTACTGGTAAGCCAGCACCTGGTAAGCCAGAGGTCTGTTAGTTACTGGTAAGTCAGCACCTGGTAAGCCAGTGGTCCGTTAGTTAACGGTAAGCCAGCACCTGGTAAGCCAGTGGTCGGTTAGTTACTGGTAAGCCAGCACCTGGTAAGCCAGTGGTCGGTTAGTTACTGGTAAGCCAGCACCTGGTAAGCCAGTGGTCGGTTAGTTAATGGTAAGCCAGCACATGGTAAGCCAGTGGTCGGTTAGTTACTGGTAAGCCAGCACCTGGTAAGCCAGTGGTTGGTTAGTTACTGGTAAGCCACCACCTGGTAAGCCAGTGGTCTGTTAGTTACTTGTAAGCCAGCACCTGGCAAGCCAGTGGTCTGTTAGTTACTGGTAAGCCACCACCTGGTAAGCCATTGGTGGGTCAGTTACTGGTAAGCCAGCACCTGGTAAGCCAGTGGTCTGTTAGTTACTGGTAAGTCAGCACCTGGTAAGCCAGTGGTCGGTTAGTTAACGGTAAGCCAGCACCTGGTAAGCCAGTGGTCGGTTAGTTACTGGTAAGCCAGCACCTGGTAAGCCAGTGGTCGGTTAGTTACTGGTAAGCCAACGCCTGGTAAGCCAGTGGTCGGTTAGTTACTGGTAAGCCAGCACCTGGTAAGCCAGTGGTCGGTTAGTTACTGATAAGCCAGCACATGGTAAGCCAGTGGTCGGTTAGTTACTGGTAAGCCAGCACCTGGGAAGCAAGTGGTCGGTTAGTTACTGGTAAGCCAGCACCTGGGAAGCAAGTGGTCGGTTAGTTACTGGTAAGCCAGCACTTGATAAGCCAGTGGTCGGTTAGTTACTGGTAAGCCAGCACTTGGTAAGCCAGTGGTTTCTTTGTTACTTGTAAGCCAGCATCTGGCAAGCCAGTGGTCGGTTAGTTACTGGTAAGCCAGCACTTGGTAAGCCAGTGGTCGGTTAGTTATTGGTAAGCCAGCACCTGGCAAGCCAATGGTCGGTTAGTTACTGGTAAGCCAGCACCTGGTTAGCCAGTGGTCGGTTAGTTACTGGTAAGCCAGCACCTTGTAAGCCAGTTTCGGTTAGTTACTGGTAAGCCAGCACCTGGTAAGCCAGTGGTCGGTTAGTTACTGATAAGCCACCACCTGGTAAGCCAGTGGTCGGTTAATTACTTGTAAGCCAGCACCTGGTAAGCCAGTGGCCGGTTAGTTACTGGTAAGCCAGCACTTGGTAAGCCAGTGGTGGGTTAGTTACTGGTAAACCAGCACCTGGTAAGCCAGTGGTCGTTTAGTTACTGGTGAGCCAGCACCTCGTAAGCCAGTGGTCGGTTAGTTACTGGTAAGCCAGCACCTGGTAAGCCAGGGATCGGTTAGTTGCTGGTAAGCCAGCACCTGGTAAGCCAGTGGTCGGTTAGTTACTGGTAAGCCAGCACCTGGTAAGCCAGCGGTCGGTTAGTTACTGGTAAGCCAGCACCTGGTAAGCCAGTGGTCGGTTAGTTACTGGTAAGCCACCATCTGGTAAGCCAGTGGTCGGTTAGTTACTGGTAAGCCACCACCTGGTAAGCCAGTGGTCTGTTAGTTACTTGTAAGCCAGTGGTCGGTTAGTTACTGGTAAGCCACCACCTGGTAAGCCAGTGGTCGGTTAGTTACTGGTAAGCCACCACCTGGTAAGCCAGTGGTCGGTTAGTTACTGGTAAGCCAGCACCTGGTAAGCCAGTGGTGGGTTAGTTACTGGTAAGCCAGCACCTGGTAAGCCAGTGGTCGGTTAGTTACTGGTAAGCCAGCACCTGGTAAGCCAGTGGTCGGTTAGTTACTGGTAAGCCAGTGGTCGGTAAGTTACTGGTAAGCCACCACCTGGTAAGCCAGTGGTCGGTTAGTTACTGGTAAGCCAGCACCTGGTAAGCCAGTGGTGGGTTAGTTACTGGTAAGCCAGCACCTGGTAATCCAGTGGTCTGTTAGTTACTGTTAAGTCACCACCTGGTAAGCCAGTGGTGGGTTAGTTACTGGTAAGCCAGCACCTGGTAAGGCAGTGGTCTGTTAGTTACTGGTAAGCCAGCACCTGGTAAGCCAGTGCTCGGTTAGTTACTGGTAAGCCAACGCCTGGTAAGCCAGTGGGCGGTTAGTTATTGGTAAGCCAGCACCTGGTATGCCAGTGGTCGGATAGTTACTGGTAAGCCAGCACATGGTAAGCCAGTGGTCGGTTAGTTATTGGTAAGCCAGCACCTGGCAAGCCAGCACCTGGTTAGCCAGTGGTCGGTTAGTTACTGGTAAGCCAGCACCTGGTAAACCAGCCGTCGGTTAGTTACTGGTAAGCCAGCACCTGGTAAGCCAGTGGTCGGTTAGTTACTTGTAAGCCAGCACCTGGTAAGCCAGTGGTCGGTTAGTTACTGGTAAGCCAGCACCTGGTAAGCCAGTGGTGGGTAATTACTGGTAAGCCAGCACTTGGTAAGCCAGTGGTCGTTTAGTTACTGGTGAGCCAGCACCTGGTAAGCCAGTGGTCGGTTAGTTATTGGTAAGCCAGCACCTGGTAAGCCAGGGGTCGGTTAGTTACTGGTAAGCCAGCACCTGGTAAGCCAGTGGTCGGTTAGTTACTTGTAAGCCAGCACCTAGTAAGCCAGTGGTCGGTTAGTTACTGGTAAGCCAGCACCTGCTAAGCCAGTGGTGGGTTAGTTACTGGTAAGCCAGCACTTGGTAGGCCAGTGGTCGTTTATTTACTGGTGAGCCAGCACCTGGTAAGCCAGTGGTCGGTTAGTTACTGGTAAGCCAGCACCTGGTAAGCCAGGGGTCGGTTAGTTGCTGGTAAGCCAGCACCTGGTAAGCCAGTGGTCGGTTAGTTACTGGTAAGCCACCACCTGGTAAGCCAGTGGTCGGTTAGTTACTGGTAAGCCACCACCTGGTAAGCCAGTGGTCTGTTAGTTACTTGTAAGCCAGTGGTCGGTTAGTTACTGGTAAGCCACCACCTGGTAAGCCAGTGGTCGGTTAGTTACTGGTAAGCCACCACCTGGTAAGCCAGTGGTCGGTTAGTTACTGGTAAGCTAGCACCTGGTAAGCCAGTGGTGGGTTAGTTACTGGTAAGCCAGCACCTGGTAAGCCAGTGGTCGGTTAGTTACTGGTAAGCCAGCACCTGGTAAGCCAGTGGTCGGTTAGTTACTGGTAAGCCAGTGGTCGGTAAGTTACTGGTAAGCCACCACCTGGTAAGCCAGTGGTCGGTTAGTTACTGGTAAGCCAGCACCTGGTAAGCCAGTGGTGGGTTAGTTACTGGTAAGCCAGCACCTGGTAATCCAGTGGTCTGTTAGTTACTGTTAAGTCACCACCTGGTAAGCCAGTGGTGGGTTAGTTACTGGTAAGCCAGCACCTGGTAAGGCAGTGGTCTGTTAGTTACTGGTAAGCCAGCACCTGGTAAGCCAGTGGTCGGTTAGTTACTGGTAAGCCAGCACCTGGTAAGCCAGTGGTCGGTTAGTTAATGGTAAGCCAGCACATGGTAAGCCAGTGGTCGGTTAGTTACTGGTAAGCCAGCACCTGGTAAGCCAGTGGTTGGTTAGTTACTGGTAAGCCACCACCTGGTAAGCCAGTGGTCTGTTAGTTACTTGTAAGCCAGCACCTGGCAAGCCAGTGGTCTGTTAGTTACTGGTAAGCCACCACCTGGTAAGCCAGTGGTGGGTCAGTTACTGGTAAGCCAGCACCTGGTAAGCCAGTGGTCTGTTAGTTACTGGTAAGTCAGCACCTGGTAAGCCAGTGGTCGGTTAGTTAACGGTAAGCCAGCACCTGGTAAGCCAGTGGTCGGTTAGTTACTGGTAAGCCAGCACCTGGTAAGCCAGTGGTCGGTTAGTTACTGGTAAGCCAACGCCTGGTAAGCCAGTGATCGGTTAGTTACTGGTAAGCCAGCACCTGGTAAGCCAGTGGTCGGTTAGTTACTGATAAGCCAGCACATGGTAAGCCAGTGGTCGGTTAGTTACTGGTAAGCCAGCACCTGGGAAGCAAGTGGTCGGTTAGTTACTGGTAAGCCAGCACCTGGGAAGCAAGTGGTCGGTTAGTTACTGGTAAGCCAGCACTTGATAAGCCAGTGGTCGGTTAGTTACTGGTAAGCCAGCACTTGGTAAGCCAGTGGTTGCTTTGTTACTGGTAAGCCAGCATCTGGCAAGCCAGTGGTCGGTTAGTTACTGGTAAGCCAGCACTTGGTAAGCCAGTGGTCGGTTAGTTATTGGTAAGCCAGCACCTGGCAAGCCAATGGTCGGTTAGTTACTGGTAAGCCAGCACCTGGTTAGCCAGTGGTCGGTTAGTTACTGGTAAGCCAGCACCTTGTAAGCCAGTGGTCGGTTAGTTACTGGTAAGCCAGCACCTGGTAAGCCAGTGGTCGGTTAGTTACTGATAAGCCACCACCTGGTAAGCCAGTGGTCGGTTAATTGCTTGTAAGCCAGCACCTGGTAAGCCAGTGGTCGGTTAGTTACTGGTAAGCCAGCACTTGGTAAGCCAGTGGTGGGTTAGTTACTTGTAAACCAGCACCTGGTAAGCCAGTGGTCGTTTAGTTACTGGTGAGCCAGCACCTCGTAAGCCAGTGGTCGGTTAGTTACTGGTAAGCCAGCACCTGGTAAGCCAGGGATCGGTTAGTTGCTGGTAAGCCAGCACCTGGTAAGCCAGTGGTCGGTTAGTTACTGGTAAGCCAGCACCTGGTAAGCCAGCGGTCGGTTAGTTACTGGTAAGCCAGCACCTGGTAAGCCAGTGGTCGGTTAGTTACTGGTAAGCCACCATCTGGTAAGCCAGTGGTCGGTTAGTTACTGGTAAGCCACCACCTGGTAAGCCAGTGGTCTGTTAGTTACTTGTAAGCCAGTGGTCGGTTAGTTACTGGTAAGCCACCACCTGGTAAGCCAGTGGTCGGTTAGTTACTGGTAAGCCACCACCTGGTAAGCCAGTGGTCGGTTAGTTACTGGTAAGCCAGCACCTGGTAAGCCAGTGGTGGGTTAGTTACTGGTAAGCCAGCACCTGGTAAGCCAGTGGTCGGTTAGTTACTGGTAAGCCAGCACCTGGTAAGCCAGTGGTCGGTTAGTTACTGGTAAGCCAGTGGTCGGTAAGTTACTGGTAAGCCACCACCTGGTAAGCCAGTGGTCGGTTAGTTACTGGTAAGCCAGCACCTGGTAAGCCAGTGGTGGGTTAGTTACTGGTAAGCCAGCACCTGGTAATCCAGTGGTCTGTTAGTTACTGTTAAGTCACCACCTGGTAAGCCAGTGGTGGGTTAGTTACTGGTAAGCCAGCACCTGGTAAGGCAGTGGTCTGTTAGTTACTGGTAAGCCAGCACCTGGTAAGCCAGTGCTCGGTTAGTTACTGGTAAGCCAACGCCTGGTAAGCCAGTGGTCGGTTAGTTATTGGTAAGCCAGCACCTGGTATGCCAGTGGTCGGATAGTTACTGGTAAGCCAGCACATGGTAAGCCAGTGGTCGGTTAGTTATTGGTAAGCCAGCACCTGGCAAGCCAATGGTCGGTTAGTTACTGGTAAGCCAGCACCTGGTTAGCCAGTGGTCGGTTAGTTACTGGTAAGCCAGCACCTGGTAAACCAGCCGTCGGTTAGTTACTGGTAAGCCAGCACCTGGTAAGCCAGTGGTCGGTTAGTTACTGGTAAGCCAGCACCTGGTAAGCCAGTGGTGGGTAATTACTGGTAAGCCAGCACTTGGTAAGCCAGTGGTCGTTTAGTTACTGGTGAGCCAGCACCTGGTAAGCCAGTGGTCGTTTAGTTATTGGTAAGCCAGCACCTGGTAAGCCAGGGGTCGGTTAGTTACTGGTAAGCCAGCACCTGGTAAGCCAGTGGTCGGTTAGTTACTTGTAAGCCAGCACCTAGTAAGCCAGTGGTCGGTTAGTTACTGGTAAGCCAGCACCTGGTAAGCCAGTGGTCGTTTAGTTATTGGTAAGCCAGCACCTGGTAAGCCAGGGGTCGGTTAGTTACTGGTAAGCCAGCACCTGGTAAGCCAGTGGTCGGTTAGTTACTTGTAAGCCAGCACCTAGTAAGCCAGTGGTCGGTTAGTTACTGATAAGCCAGCACATGGTAAGCCAGTGGTCGGTTAGTTACTGGTAAGCCAGCACCTGGGAAGCAAGTGGTCGGTTAGTTACTGGTAAGCCAGCACCTGGGAAGCAAGTGGTCGGTTAGTTACTGGTAAGCCAGCACTTGATAAGCCAGTGGTCGGTTAGTTACTGGTAAGCCAGCACTTGGTAAGCCAGTGGTTGCTTTGTTACTGGTAAGCCAGCATCTGGCAAGCCAGTGGTCGGTTAGTTACTGGTAAGCCAGCACATGGTAAGCCAGTGGTCGGTTAGTTATTGATAAGCCAGCACCTGGCAAGCCAACGGTCGGTTAGTTACTGGTAAGCCAGCACCTGGTTAGCCAGTGGTCGGTTAGTTACTGGTAAGCCAGCACCTTGTAAGCCAGTGGTCGGTTAGTTACTGGTAAGCCAGCACCTGGTAAGCCAGTGGTCGGTTAGTTACTGATAAGCCACCACCTGGTAAGCCAGTGGTCGGTTAATTACTTGTAAGCCAGCACCTGGTAAGCCAGTGGTCGGTTAGTTACTGGTAAGCCAGCACTTGGTAAGCCAGTGGTGGGTTAGTTACTGGTAAACCAGCACCTGGTAAGCCAGTGGTCGTTTAGTTACTGGTGAGCCAGCACCTCGTAAGCCAGTGGTCGGTTAGTTACTGGTAAGCCAGCACCTGGTAAGCCAGGGATCGGTTAGTTGCTGGTAAGCCAGCACCTGGTAAGCCAGTGGTCGGTTAGTTACTGGTAAGCCAGCACCTGGTAAGCCAGCGGTCGGTTAGTTACTGGTAAGCCAGCACCTGGTAAGCCAGTGGTCGGTTAGTTACTGGTAAGCCACCATCTGGTAAGCCAGTGGTCGGTTAGTTACTGGTAAGCCACCACCTGGTAAGCCAGTGGTCTGTTAGTTACTTGTAAGCCAGTGGTCGGTTAGTTACTGGTAAGCCACCACCTGGTAAGCCAGTGGTCGGTTAGTTACTGGTAAGCCACCACCTGGTAAGCCAGTGGTCGGTTAGTTACTGGTAAGCCAGCACCTGGTAAGCCAGTGGTGGGTTAGTTACTGGTAAGCCAGCACCTGGTAAGCCAGTGGTCGGTTAGTTACTGGTAAGCCAGCACCTGGTAAGCCAGTGGTCGGTTAGTTACTGGTAAGCCAGTGGTCGGTAAGTTACTGGTAAGCCACCACCTGGTAAGCCAGTGGTCGGTTAGTTACTGGTAAGCCAGCACCTGGTAAGCCAGTGGTGGGTTAGTTACTGGTAAGCCAGCACCTGGTAATCCAGTGGTCTGTTAGTTACTGTTAAGTCACCACCTGGTAAGCCAGTGGTGGGTTAGTTACTGGTAAGCCAGCACCTGGTAAGGCAGTGGTCTGTTAGTTACTGGTAAGCCAGCACCTGGTAAGCCAGTGCTCGGTTAGTTACTGGTAAGCCAACGCCTGGTAAGCCAGTGGGCGGTTAGTTATTGGTAAGCCAGCACCTGGTATGCCAGTGGTCGGATAGTTACTGGTAAGCCAGCACATGGTAAGCCAGTGGTCGGTTAGTTATTGGTAAGCCAGCACCTGGCAAGCCAATGGTCGGTTAGTTACTGGTAAGCCAGCACCTGGTTAGCCAGTGGTCGGTTAGTTACTGGTAAGCCAGCACCTGGTAAACCAGCCGTCGGTTAGTTACTGGTAAGCCAGCACCTGGTAAGCCAGTGGTCGGTTAGTTACTGGTAAGCCAGCACCTGGTAAGCCAGTGGTGGGTAATTACTGGTAAGCCAGCACTTGGTAAGCCAGTGGTCGTTTAGTTACTGGTGAGCCAGCACCTGGTAAGCCAGTGGTCGTTTAGTTATTGGTAAGCCAGCACCTGGTAAGCCAGGGGTCGGTTAGTTACTGGTAAGCCAGCACCTGGTAAGCCAGTGGTCGGTTAGTTACTTGTAAGCCAGCACCTAGTAAGCCAGTGGTCGGTTAGTTACTGGTAAGCCAGCACCTGCTAAGCCAGTGGTGGGTTAGTTACTGGTAAGCCAGCACTTGGTAGGCCAGTGGTCGTTTATTTACTGGTGAGCCAGCACCTGGTAAGCCAGTGGTCGGTTAGTTACTGGTAAGCCAGCACCTGGTAAGCCAGGGGTCGGTTAGTTGCTGGTAAGCCAGCACCTGGTAAGCCAGTGGTCGGTTAGTTACTGGTAAGCCACCACCTGGTAAGCCAGTGGTCGGTTAGTTACTGGTAAGCCACCACCTGGTAAGCCAGTGGTCTGTTAGTTACTTGTAAGCCAGTGGTCGGTTAGTTACTGGTAAGCCACCACCTGGTAAGCCAGTGGTCGGTTAGTTACTGGTAAGCCACCACCTGGTAAGCCAGTGGTCGGTTAGTTACTGGTAAGCTAGCACCTGGTAAGCCAGTGGTGGGTTAGTTACTGGTAAGCCAGCACCTGGTAAGCCAGTGGTCGGTTAGTTACTGGTAAGCCAGCACCTGGTAAGCCAGTGGTCGGTTAGTTACTGGTAAGCCAGTGGTCGGTAAGTTACTGGTAAGCCACCACCTGGTAAGCCAGTGGTCGGTTAGTTACTGGTAAGCCAGCACCTGGTAAGCCAGTGGTGGGTTAGTTACTGGTAAGCCAGCACCTGGTAATCCAGTGGTCTGTTAGTTACTGTTAAGTCACCACCTGGTAAGCCAGTGGTGGGTTAGTTACTGGTAAGCCAGCACCTGGTAAGGCAGTGGTCTGTTAGTTACTGGTAAGCCAGCACCTGGTAAGCCAGTGCTCGGTTAGTTACTGGTAAGCCAACGCCTGGTAAGCCAGTGGGCGGTTAGTTATTGGTAAGCCAGCACCTGGTATGCCAGTGGTCGGATAGTTACTGGTAAGCCAGCACATGGTAAGCCAGTGGTCGGTTAGTTATTGGTAAGCCAGCACCTGGCAAGCCAATGGTCGGTTAGTTACTGGTAAGCCAGCACCTGGTTAGCCAGTGGTCGGTTAGTTACTGGTAAGCCAGCACCTGGTAAACCAGCCGTCGGTTAGTTACTGGTAAGCCAGCACCTGGTAAGCCAGTGGTCGGTTAGTTACTTGTAAGCCAGCACCTGGTAAGCCAGTGGTCGGTTAGTTACTGGTAAGCCAGCACCTGGTAAGCCAGTGGTGGGTTAATTACTGGTAAGCCAGCACTTGGTAAGCCAGTGGTCGTTTAGTTACTGGTGAGCCAGCACCTGGTAAGCCAGTGGTCGGTTAGTTATTGGTAAGCCAGCACCTGGTAAGCCAGGGGTCGGTTAGTTACTGGTAAGCCAGCACCTGGTAAGCCAGTGGTCGGTTAGTTACTTGTAAGCCAGCACCTAGTAAGCCAGTGGTCGGTTAGTTACTGGTAAGCCAGCACCTGCTAAGCCAGTGGTGGGTTAGTTACTGGTAAGCCAGCACTTGGTAGGCCAGTGGTCGTTTATTTACTGGTGAGCCAGCACCTGGTAAGCCAGTGGTCGGTTAGTTACTGGTAAGCCAGCACCTGGTAAGCCAGGGGTCGGTTAGTTGCTGGTAAGCCAGCACCTGGTAAGCCAGTGGTCGGTTAGTTACTGGTAAGCCACCACCTGGTAAGCCAGTGATCGGTTAGTTACTGGTAAGCCGCCACCTGGTAAGCCAGTGGTCGGTTAGTTACTGGTAAGCCACCACCTGGTAAGCCAGTGGTCGGTTAGTTACTGGTAAGCCAGCACCTGGTAAGCCAGTGGTCTGTTAGTTACTGGTAAGCCAGCACCTGGTAAGCCAGTGGTGGGTTAGTTACTGGTAAGCCAGCACCTGGTAAGCCAGTGGTGGGTTAGTTACTGGTAAACCAGCACCTGGTAAGCCAGTGGTCGGTTAGGTACTGGTAAGCCAGCACCTGGTAATCCAGTGGTCTGTTAGTTACTGTTAAGCCACCACCTGGTAAGCCAGTGGCGGGTTAGTTACTGGTAAGCCAGCACCTGGTAAGCCAGTGGTCTGTTATTTACTGGTAAGCCAGCACCTGGTAAGCCAGTGGTCGGTTAGTTAATGGTAAGCCAGCACCTGGTAAGCCAGTGGTCAGTTAGTTGCTGGTAAGCCAGCACCTGGTAAGCCAGTGGTCGGTTAGTTACTGGAAAGCCAACGCCTGGTAAGCCAGTGGTAGGTTAGTTACTGGTAAGCCACCACCTGGTAAGCCAGTGGTCGGTTAGTTACTGGTAAGCCAGCACTTGGTAAGCCAGTGGTCGTTTAGTTACTGGTGAGCCAGCACATGGTAAGCCAGTTGTCGGTTAGTCACTGTTAAGCCAGCACCTGGTAAGCCAGGGGTCGGTTAGTTACTGGTAAGCCAGCACCTGGTAAGCCAGTGGTCGGTTAGTTACTGGTAAGCCAGCACCTGGTAAGCCAGTGGTCGGTTAGTTACTGGTAAGCCAGAACCTGGTAAGCCAGTGGTCGGTTAGTTACTGGTAAGCCACCACCTGGTAAGCCAGTGGTCGGTTAGTTACTGGTAAGCCAGCACCTGGTAAGCCAGTGGTCTGTTAGTTACTGGTAAGCCACCACCTGGTAAGCCAGTGGTGGGTTAGTTACTGGTAAGCCACCACCTGGTAAGCCAGTGGTGGGTTAGTTACTGGTAAACCAGCACCTGGTAAGCCAGAGGTCGGTTAGGTACTGGTAAGCCAGCACCTGGTAAGCCAGTGGTTGGTTAGTTGCTGGTAAGCCAGCACCTGGTAAGCCAGTGGTGGGTTAGTTACTGGTAAGCCACCACCTGGTAAGCCAGTGGTGGGTTAGTTACTGGTAAACCAGCACCTGGTAAGCCAGAGGTCGGTTAGGTACTGGTAAGCCAGCACCTGGTAAGCCAGTGGTTGGTTAGTTGCTGGTAAGCCAGCACCTGGTAAGCCAGTGGTTGGTTAGTTGCTGGTAAGCCAGCACCTGGTAAGCCAGTGGTGGGTTAGTTACTGGTAAGCCAGCTCCTGGTAAGCCATTGGTGGGTTAGTTACTGGTAACCCAGCACCTGGTAAGCCAGTGGTCGGTTAGTTACTGGTAAGCCACCACCTGGTAAGCCAGTGGTCGGTTAGTTACTGGTAAGCTACCACCTGGTAAGCCAGTGGTCGGTTAGTTACTGGTAAGCCACCACCTGGTAAGCTAGTGGTCGGTTAGTTACTTGTAAGCCACCACCTGGTAAGCCAGTTTTCGGTTAGTTACTGGTAAGCCACAACCTGGTAAGCCAGTGGTCGGTTAGTTACTGGTAAGCCAGCACCTGGTAAGCCAGTGGTCTGCTAGTTACTGGTAAGAAACCACCTGGTAAGCCAGTGGTGGGTTAGTTACTGGTAAGCCAGTGGTGGGTTATATACTGGTAACCCAGCACCTGGTAAGCCAGTGGTCGGTTAGTTACTGGTAAGCCACCACCTGGTAAGCCAGTGGTTGGTTAGTTACTGGTAAGCCAGTAGTGGGTTACT
>NC_091300.1:13672896-13710396 GCF_038502225.1 Cherax quadricarinatus
TCCAAACACTCCAACACACACACACATCCTCCAAACACTCCAACACACACACACATCCTCCAAACACTCCAACACACACACACATCCTCCAAACACTCCAACACACTCACACACATCCTCCAAACACTCCAACACACACACACATCCTCCAAACACTCCAACACACACACACATCCTCCAAACACTCCAGCACACGCACATCCTCCAAACACTCCAACACATACACACATCCCCCAAAGAGTCCAACACACATCCTCCAAACACTCCAACACACACACATCCTCCAAACACTCCAACACACTCACACACATCCTCCAAACACTCAACACACACACACATCCTCCAAACACTCCAACACACACACACATCCTCCAAACACTCCAGTACACGCACAACCTCCAAACACTCCAACACACACACACATCCTCCAAACACTCCAACACATACGTCCTCCAAACACTCCAACACACACGTCCTCCTCCCGCTCCTCCAACACACACGTCCTCCAAACACTCCAACACACACGTCCTCCAAACACTCCAACACACACGTCCTCCAAACACTCCAACACACACGTCCTCCAAACACTCCAACAAACACGTCCTCTTCCCGCTCCTCCAACACACACGTCCTCCAAACACTCAAACACATACGTCCTCCAAACACTCCAACACACACGTCCTCCAAACACTCCAACACACACGTCCTCCAAACACTCCAACACACACGTTCTCCAAACACTCCAACACACACGTCCTCCAAACACTCCAACACACACGTCCTCCAAACACTCCAACACACACGTCCTCCAAACACTCCAACACACACGTTCTCCTCCCGCTCCTCCAACACACACGTCCTCCAAACACTCCAACACATACGTCCTCCAAACACTCCAACACACACGTCCTCCAAACACTCCAACACACATGTCCTCCAAACACTCCAACACACACGTCCTCCTCCCGCTCCTCCAACACACACGTCCTCCTCCCGCTCCTCCAACACACACGTCCTCCTCCCGCTCCTCCAACACACACGTCCTCCTCCCGTTCCTCCAACTCACACGTCCTCCTCCCGCTCCTCCAACACACACGTCCTCCACCCGCTCCTCCAACACACACGTCCTCCTCCCGCTCCTCCAACACACACGTGCTCCTCCCGCTCCTCCAACACACACGTCCTCCTCCCGCTCCTCCAACACACACGTCCTCCTCCCGCTCCTCCAACACACAGTCCTCCTCCCGCTCCTCCAACACACACGTCCTCCTCCCGCTCCTCCAACAAACACGTCCTCCTCCCGCTCCTCCAACACACACGTCCTCCTCCCGCTCCTCCAACACACACGTCCTCCTCCCGCTCCTCCAACACACACGTCCTCCTCCCGCTCCTCCAACAAACACGTCCTCCTCCCGCTCCTCCAACACACACGTCCTCCTCCCGCTCCTCCAACACACACGTCCTCCTCCCGCTCCTCCAACACACACGTCCTCCTCCCGCTCCTCCAACACATACGTCCTCCAAACACTCCAACACACACATCCTCCAAACACTCCAACACACACGTCCTCCAAACACTCCAACACACACGTCCTCCTCCCGCTCCTTCAACACACACGTCCTCCTCCCGCTCCTCCAACACACACGTCCTCCTCCCGCTCCTCCAACACACACGTCCTCCTCCCGCTCCTCCAACACACACGTCCTCCTCCCGCTCCTCCAACACACACGTCCTCCTTCCGCTCCTCCAGCACACACGTCCTCCTCCCGCTCCCCCAACACACACGTCCTCCTCCCGCTCCTCCAACACACACGTCCTCCTCCCGCTCCTCCAACACACACGTCCTCCTCCTGCTCCTCCAACACACACGTCCTCCTCCCGCTCCTCCAACACACACGTCCTCCTCCCGCTCCTCCAACACACACGTCCTCCTCCCGCTCCTCCAACACACACGTCCTCCTCCCGCTCCTCCAACACACGTCCTCCTCCCGCTCCTCCAACACACACGTCCTCCTCCCGCTCCTCCAACACACACGTCCTCCTCCCGCTCCTCCAACACACATGTCCTCCTCCCACTCCTCCAACACACACGTCCTCCTCCTGCTCCTCCAACACACACGTCCTCCTCCCGCTCCTCCAACACACACGTCCTCCTTCCGCTCCTCCAACACACACGTCCTCCTCCCGCTCCTCGAACACACACGTCCTCCTCCCGCTCCTCCAACACACACGTCCTCCTCCCGCTCCTCGAACACACACGTCCTCCTCCCGCTCCTCCAACACACACGTCCTCCTCCCGCTCCTCCAACACACACGTCCTCCTCCCGCTCCTCCAACACACACGTCCTCCTCCCGCTCCTCCAACACACACGTCCTCCTCCCGCTCCTCCAACACACACGTCCTCCTCCCGCTCCTCCAACACACACGTCCTCCTCCTGCTCCTCCAACACACACGTCCTCCTCCCGCTCCTCCAACACACACGTCCTCCTCCCGCTCCTCCAACACACACGTCCTCCTCCCGCTCCTCCAACACACACGTCCTCCTCCTGCTCCTCCAACACACACGTCCTCCTCCTGCTCCTCCAACACACACGTCCTCCTCCCGCTCCTCCAACACACACGTCCTCCTCCCGCTCCTCCAACACACACGTCCTCCTCCCGCTCCTCCAACACACACGTCCTCCTCCTGCTCCTCCAACACACACGTCCTCCTCCTGCTCCTCCAACACACACGTCCTCCTCCCGCTCCTCCAACACACACGTCCTCCTCCCGCTCCTCCAACACACACGTCCTCCTCCCGCTCCTCCAACACACACGTCCTCCTCCCGCTCCTCCAACACACACGTCCTCCTCCCGCTCCTCCAACACACACGTCCTCCTCCCGCTCCTCCAACACACACGTCCTCCTCCCGTTCCTCCAACTCACACGTCCTCCTCCCGCTCCTCCAACACACACGTCCTCCTCCCGCTCCTCCAACACACACGTCCTCCTCCTGCTCCTCCAACACACACGTCCTCCTCCCGCTCCTCCAACACACACGTCCTCCTCCCGCTCCTCCAACACACACGTCCTCCTCCCGCTCCTCCAACACACACGTCCTCCTCCCGCTCCTCCAACACACACGTCCTCCTCCTGCTCCTCCAACACACACGTCCTCCTCCCGCTCCTCCAACACACACGTCCTCCTCCCGCTCCTCCAACACACACGTCCTCCTCCCGCTCCTCCAACACACACGTCCTCCTCCTGCTCCTCCAACACACACGTCCTCCTCCTGCTCCTCCAACACACACGTCCTCCTCCCGCTCCTCCAACACACACGTCCTCCTCCCGCTCCTCCAACACACACGTCCTCCTCCCGCTCCTCCAACACACACGTCCTCCTCCTGCTCCTCCAACACACACGTCCTCCTCCCGCTCCTCCAACACACACGTCCTCCTCCCGCTCCTCCAACACACACGTCCTCCTCCCGCTCCTCCAACACACACGTCCTCCTCCCGCTCCTCCAACACACACGTCCTCCTCCCGCTCCTCCAACACACACGTCCTCCTCCCGCTCCTCCAACACACACGTCCTCCTCCCGCTCCTCCAACACACACGTCCTCCTCCCGCTCCTCCAACACACACGTCCTCCTCCCGCTCCTCCAACACACACGTCCTCCTCCTGCTCCTCCAACACACACGTCCTCCTCCCGCTCCTCCAACACACACGTCCTCCTCCCGGTCCTCCAACACACACGTCCTCCTCCCGCTCCTCCAACACACACGTCCTCCTCCCGCTCCTCCAACACACACGTCCTCCTCCTGCTCCTCCAACACACACGTCCTCCTCCCGCTCCTCCAACACACACGTCCTCCTCCCGCTCCTCCAACACACACGTCCTCCTCCCGCTCCTCCAACACACACGTCCTCCTCCCGCTCCTCCAACACACACGTCCTCCTCCCGGTCCTCCAACACACACGTCCTCCTCCCGCTCCTCCAACACACACGTCCTCCTCCCGCTCCTCCAACACACACGTCCTCCTCCTGCTCCTCCAACACACACGTCCTCCTCCCGCTCCTCCAACACACACGTCCTCCTCCCGCTCCTCCAACACACACGTCCTCCACCCGCTCCTCCAACACACACCCACATTATCTAATACCCCGTCATCTATTGCTGTTCTTGATGTTGTTGTTCCTGTTGTTGCTGCTGCTGTTGTCTGTTTGTTGTTCTTGCTACTGTTGCTGTTCTTGATGTTGCTATTGTCCTTCTTTCGTTGTTATTGTTGCTCCTGCTCTTGCTAATGATGCTATTGTCTGTCCTTGCTTTTGTTGTTCTTACTGCTGTTGTTGCTACTGATCTTGTTAATTTTGCTATTGTCTTTGCTTTCGTTGTTGTTGTTGTTGTTGCTTCTCTTGATAATGTTGCTACTGTATTAGCTTTCGTTGTTTTTGTTAATTTTATTGTTCTTACTGTTGTTGCTTCTGCTCCTCTTGTTGTTGTTGTTATTACCGTCTTTACCTTTCGTTGCTGCTGTAGTGTTTTTGTCATTATTTAGTTTGCCTACACCAACCCTCCCGCTGTTCACTGGCTTCGTGTTGGCTCGGCCAACATCCAGCCGTTCAACGACGCTTGAACCATCATCTCTGAACGGCTCGGCCAATATCCAGCCGTTCAACGACGCTTGAACCATCATCTCTGAACGGCTCGGCCAACATCCAGCCGTTCAACGACGCTTGAACCATCATCTCTGAACGGCTCGGCCAACATCCAGCCGTTCAACGACGCTTGAACCATCATCTCTGAACGGATCGGCCAATATCCAGCCGTTCAACGACGCTTGAACCATCATCTCTGAACGGCTCGGCCAACATCCAGCCGTTCAACGACGGTTGAACCATCATCTCTGAACGGCTCGGCCAATATCCAGCCGTTCAACGACGCTTGAACCATCATTTCTGAACGGCTGAACGCCCACTTATAAATCACGCTAAGCCATATTAAAACTAATAATGAACGTTGAGTAATCGATAACTTAGAGATTTCAGTTCGTTCACTTTAATTATTATTATTGGTAGTAGTAGTAGTATTTCCTTGGATCAAGAGCTGTTTACCTCTGAACTGGAGTCACTATCACACGAGAAATATCAAATTTAGTTGTCTGGAAATATACGAAGCTATTTTTGTTCACGAATACAGGGAGCAGCAAGTAGGCCACACATTATAGGGAACGGTTATTTAAGGTGTAGATTATAGGTTATAGTGAGTTATTAGATAATTAGAAGCAGTTATAGGTTATAAGAGCAGATAGTGAGTTATTATAAGCAGCTATGAATTTTAAAGAGCATTGAGTTATAGATTATAGGGAGCAGTTAGTGAGTTATGGATTATAAGTAGAGTTAAAGATTATAAGGAGCGGTAAGTGACGAGAGAGAGAGAGAGAGAGAGAGAGAGAGAGAGAATAAGAGAGTAATGTAACACAAGATGAGAGCAGCAGCAGCAGCAGCAGCAGCAGCAGCAGCAGCAGCAGGGCTGGGCTGGGCGTCCCTGGCCCCGGCCACCACCAGTGTGCTGCCAGCCACCAGACCGGGAGGGTGTTGCTTGTCTCGCTCACCCGCCTCCCAAGTTTTCGCATCGCCCACACCGAAGATTCTCTTCCCCACCCTCCTCCTCCCCGGATATTCACTTTAAATATAAAAAAGGCGTGTAGATAACACGTCCTCTGAAAAAAAAATTACAACCGTGTACTTAGCTGTGCTGAGTAAAATACGCTTAATGACGTGTTTGTTTCTGAGTGCTGTGTACTCTAGGCAAGAGTACATTTTTTTTTTTTTCATTTTTAGCATGGTAGTGTACTTATTGAAAGAGCGTCTGGCCTCCTGCGTGGTATATTATACAGCGTGTGTACACACACCTTCACATTCCTCATTATATTTCTTTTCATCCTGATGGTATTACGTATTACCTTCACGGCTCTTCTCCGTGTATTTGCTCCTCCTCCTCGGATCAAACCTCATCCCCCCCCAATGCCTACTATAGCCCCTCCCTAATGTGAGTTTAGCGCTCTCCCACAATCCGCATTTGCGTCTTAGGGGTACCATGATGCTGGCGAAGGGCTCTTGATTTAAGGTGTGGGAGGTATCCCTCCCCTTCCTTGGATCAAACATGATAACCTCCCCATTCCCCCATGTGTTGCATGATCCACGCAAGACTGTCCTCACACCCGCTCAAATCCTTGTCAATTCTTTGTTTCTGGCCGCCACGTGGGACCACAACCCACACCACTGTTGTTGTCAGGCTCGTGTGTGTGTTGTCACTTGTTCTCAGGCTAGTGTGTGTGTTGTCACTTGTTGTCAGGCTGGTGTGTGTGTTGTCACTTGTCAGGCTAGTGTGTGTGTTGTCACTTGTTGTCAGGCTAATGTGTGTTGTCACTTGTTGTCAGGCTAGTTTGTGTTGTCACTTGTTGTCAAGCTAGTGTGTGTGTCACTTGTTGTCAAGCTAGTGTGTGTTGTCACTTGTTGTTAGGCTAGTGTGTGTTGTCACTTGTTGTCAGGCTAGTTTGTGTTGTCACTTGTTGTCAGGCTAGTGTGTGTGTCACTTGTCATGCTAGTGTGTGTTGTCACTTGTTGTCAGGTTATTGTGTGTGTTGTCACTTGTTGTCAGGCTAGTGTGTGTGTTGTCACTTGTCAGGCTAGTGTGTGTGTTGTCACTTGTCAGGCTAGTGTGTGTGTGTTGTCACTTGTTTGTGTTGTCAGGCTAGTGTGTGTGTGTTGTCAAGCTAGTGTGTCACTTGTTGTCACTTGTTGTTTAGGCACTTGTCAGGCTAGTGTGTGTGTTGTCACTTGTTGGCTAGTGTGTGTGTGTGTGTTGTACTTGTTGTGTGTGTGTGTTGTCACTTGTTGTCAGGCTAGTGTGTGTGTTGTTGTCAGGCTACTTGTTGTGTGTGTGTTGTCACTTGTTGCTAGGCTGTGTGTGTGTTGTCACTTGTTGTCAGGCTAGTTTGTGTGTTGTCACTTGTTGTCAGGCTAGCGTGTGTGTTGTCATTTGTTGTCAGGCTAGTGTGTGTGTTGTCACTTGTTGTCAGGCTAGTGTGTGTGTTGTCACTTGTCAGGCTAGTGTGTGTGTTGTCACTTGTCAGGCTAGTGTGTGTGTCACTTGTCAGGCTAGTGTGTGTGTTGTCACTTGTTGTCAGGCTAATGTGTTGTCACTTGTTGTCAGGCTAGTGTGTGTGTTGTCACGTGTTGTCAGGCTAGTGTGTTGTCACTTGTCAGGCTAGTGTGTTGTCACTTGTCAGGCTAGTGTGTGTGTGTCAGGCTAGTGGGTGTGTTGTCAGGCTAGTGGGTGTGTTGTCAGGCTAGTGTGTGTTATCACTTGTTGTCAGGCTAGTTTGTGTTGTCACTTGTTGTCAGGCTAGTGTGTGTCACTTGTTGTCAGGCTAGTGTGTGTGTTGTCACTTGTTGTCAGGCTATTGTGTGTGTTGTCACTTGTTGTCAGGCTAGTGTGTGTGTTGTCACTTGTTGTCAGGCTAGTGTGTGTTGTCACTTGTTGTCAGGCTAGTGTGTGTGTTGTCAGGCTAGTGTGTGTGTCAGGCTAGTGTGTGTGTTGTCACTTGTCAGGCTAGTGTGTGTGTTGTCACTTGTCAGGCTAGTGTGTGTGTTGTCACTTGTCAGGCTAGTGTGTGTGTTGTCACTTGTTGTCAGGCTAGTGTGTGTTGTCACTTGTTGTCAGGCTAGTGTGTGTGTTGTCAGGCTAGTGTGTGTGTCAGGCTAGTGTGTGTGTTGTCACTTGTCAGGCTAGTGTGTGTGTTGTCACTTGTTGTCAGGCTAGTGTGTGTGTTGTCAGGCTAGTGTGTGTTGTCACTTGTCAGGTTGTGTGTGTGTTGTCACTTGTTGTCAGGCTAGCGTGTGTGTTGTCACTTGTTGTCAGGCTAGTGTGTGTGTTGTCAGGCTAGTGTGTGTTGTCAGGCTAGTGTGTGTGTTGTCAGGCTAGTGTGTGTTGTCAGGCTAGTGTGTGTGTTGTCAGGCTAGTGTGTGTGTTGTCACTTGTCAGGCTAGTGTGTGAGTTGTCGCTTGTTGTCAGGTTAGTGTGTGTGTTGTCACTTGTTGCCAGGCATGTGTGTGTTGTCACTTGTTGTCAGGCTAGTGTGTGCGTTGTCACTTGTTGTCAGGCTAATGTGTGTGTTGTCACTTGTCAGGCTAGTGTGTGTGTTGTCACTTGTCAGGCTAATGTGTGTGTTGTCACTTGTTGTCAGACTAGTGTGTGTGTGTGTGTGTTGTCACTTGTTGTCAGGCTAGTGTGTGTGTTGTCACTTGTCAGGCTAGTGTGTTGTCGCTTGTTGTCAGACTAGTGTGTGTGTTGTCACTTGTTGTCAGGCTAGTGTGTGTTGTCACTTGTTGTCAGGCTAGTGTGTGTGTTGTCACTTGTCAGGCTAGTGTGTTGTCGCTTGTCAGGCTAGTGTGTGTGTTGTCACTTGTTGTCAGGCTAGTGTGTGTGTTGTCACTTGTTGTCAGGCTAGTGTGTGTGTTGTCACTTGTCAGGCTAGTGTGTGTGTTGTCACTTGTCAGGCTAGTGTGTGTTGTCACTTGTTGTCAGGCTAGTGTGTGTGTTGTCACTTGTTGTCAGGCTAGTGTGTGTGTTGTCACTTGTTGTCAGGCTAGTGTGTGTTGTCACTTGTTGTCAGGCTAGTGTGTGTGTTGTCACTTGTCAGGCTAGTGTGTGTGTTGTCACTTGTTGTCAGGCTAGTGTGTGTGTTGTCACTTGTCAGGCTAGTGTGTGTGTTGTCACTTGTTGTCAGGCTAGTGTGTGTGTTGTCACTTGTCAGGCTAGTGTGTGTGTTGTCACTTGTCAGGCTAGTGTGTGTGTTGTCACTTATTGTCAGGGTAGCGTGTGTGTTGTCGCTTGTTGTCAGGCTAGTGTGTGTGTGTGTGTGTGTTGTCACTTGTTGTCAGGCTAGTGTGTGTGTTGTCACTTGTCAAGCTAGTGTGTGTGTTGTCACTTGTCAGGCTAGTGTATGTTGTCACTTGTCAGGCTAGTGTGTGTGTGTTGTCGCTTGTTGTCAGGCTAGTGTGTGTGTTGTCACTTGTTGTCAGGCTAGTGTGTGTGTTGCCACTTGTTGTCAGGCTAGTGTGTGTTGTCACTTGTCAGGCTAGTATGTGTGTTGTCAGGCTAGTGTGTGTTGTTGTCAGGCTAGTGTGTGTTGTCACTTGTCAGGCTAGTGTGTGTGTTGTCACTTGTTGTCAGGCTAGTGTGTGTGTTGTCACTTGTTGTCAGGCTAGTGTGTGTGTTGTCACTTGTTGTCAGGCTAGTGTGTGTGTTGTCACTTGTTGTCAGGCTAGTGTGTGTGTTGTCACTTGTCAGGCTAGTGTGTGTGTTGTCACGCTAGTGTGTGCGTTGTCACTTGTTGTCAGGCTAGTGTGTGTGTTGTCACTTGTCAGGCTAGTGTGTGTGTTGTCACTTTTTGTCAGGCTAGTGTGTGTTGTCACTTGTTGTCAGGCTAGTGTGTGTGTTGTCACTTGTTGTCAGGCTAGTGTGTGTGTTGTCATTTGTTGTCAGGCTAGTGTGTGTGTTGTCACTTGTTGTCAAGCTAGTGTGTGTGTTGTCACTTGTTGTCAGGCTAGTGTGTGTGTTGTCACTTGTTGTCAGGCTAGTGTGTGTGTTGTTACTGGTTGGAAGGTCAATGTGTCTGTTGTCACTTCTGTTAAGAAAAGGTTTTGTTCGGGATTTTAACCCCCGAGAGTTAGGCACCCAGGATAACCCAAAAATGGCAGCGCGTCATCGAAGGACAGTCTTATTTCCATAGGGATCCTCAATCTTGTCCCCCAGGATGCGACCCACACCAGTCAACTAACTCCCAGGTACCTACTTGCTTGCTAGGTGAACGGGGACAGCAGGTGTAAGGAAACACGCCCAGTGTTTCCACCCTTGCTGTGGACTGAACCACGGACACTTAGCGTGTGAAGTGAGAGCATTGTCTACCAGGCCACGGGCCACCGTTGGAAGGCTAGTGTGTCTGTTGTCACTGTTGGTGGAAGGTTAAGGTGTCTTGTCACTGCTGTTAGAAGTCTAGTGTGTCTGTTGTCACTTCTTTTGGAAGGCAAATGTGTTGTCACTGTTTGAAGGTTAGTGTGCCTGTCACTGCTGTTGGAATGCGAATATGTCTGTTGTCACTGCTGTGGGAAGACGTGTATCTACTGTTACTGCTGTTGGAAGGCTGTGTATTGTCACTGCTGCTGGAAGGCTATGTATTGTCACTGCTGCTGGAAGGCTATGTATTGTCACTGCTGCTGGAAGGCTGTGTATTGTCACTGCTGCTGGAAGGCTATGTATTGTCACTGCTGCTGGAAGGCTATGTATTGTCACTGCTGCTGGAAGGCTATGTATTGTCACTGCTGCTGGAAGGCTATGTATTCGTCACTGCTGCTGGAAGGCTATGTATTGTCACTGCTGCTGGAAGGCTATGTATTGTCACTGCTGCTGGAAGGCTATGTATTGTCACTGCTGTTGGAAGGCTATGTATTGTCACTGCTGCTGGAAGGCTATGTATTGTCACTGCTGCTGGAAGGCTATGTATTGTCACTGCTGTTGGAAGGCTATGTATTGTCACTGCTGCTGGAAGGCTATGTATTGTCACTGCTGTTGGAAGCTTTCATGTTGCCACTGCATTTTGAAGCCTATGCGTGTTGTCACGTTATTGCTTTTTTTTTTTAAGCAGAGGACAAAATCTAGGTGTTAGGGGAAGGTGGTGGGGGAGTCGGGGGCTCGGCAGCAACAGCAAGCATAACATGGATAGTGACAAATTGAGCTTTGTTGCAACAGAGCTTGATTTCAAAACACACCATCCTTTAGCACCGCCACGCTCTCTCTCTCACTCTCACTCTCTCTCTCTCTCATTCTCTCTCTCTCTCTCTCTCTCTCTCTCTCTCTCTCTCTCTCTCTCTCTCTCTCTCTCTCTCTCTCTCTCTCTCTCTCTCTCTCTCTCTCTCTCACCCCGTAATCTCAATGGAGACTGAAAAGTCTGATAAAAATCATCTTGCATCTCTATCGATATATAATATATATATATATATATATATATATATATATATATATATATATATATATATATAATGTGTGTGTGTGTGTTGTGTGTACTCACCTAGTTGAGGTTGCAGGGGTCGATTCACAGCTCCTGGCCCCGCTTCTTCACTGGTCACTATTAGATCACTCCTCCTGGTCCATGAGCTTTATCATACCTCTTCTTAAAGTTATGTATGGATCCTGCCATCACTACATCATTTCCCAGACTATTCCACTTCCTGACAACTCTGTGATTGAAGAAATATTTCCTAACATTCCTGTGATTCATCTGAGTCTTCAATGTCTAACTGTGATCCCTTGTTGCTGTGTCCCATCTCTGGAACAGCGTGTGTGTGTGTGTGTGTGTGTGTGTGTGTGTGTGTGTGTGTGTGTGTGTGTGTGTGTGTGTGTGTGTGTGTGTGTGTGTGTTGTCACAAATGAGACAAAATCAAGGAAGAATATTTGACTGCTTCTAGCTGTAGGTAAAGTCCTCTTCAGCAGCCCCAGCCAGGCTTTGATATTAGAATTTCATCGCTACCACCCACTCCGCCATTGATTCCATATAAGGCTGGAACGATGGATGCTGTATAGCCCTTGTGGCTTAGCGCTTCTTTTTTATTATAATAATAATGGAACGATGGATAATATCCATTTACAACTACACACCCAGCCGAGCTATTTTGACATCATAAAACTCAGCTTGAAGGAGGAATATGAGTGCTGCTACGATTGGGACTAACACAGTAAATGTTACCCCAACACGTACCTAAGTTGATCACCAACAGCCTAACTAGCCAGAGACCTGGTTATGTTTGGAGTACGGAGGATCGAGCCTCTTCCATTCCTCGCGCTGAATGATCCACACTGGTTTAACGCTTCACGAAGTACAAAATGTAAAATGAAAAAGAAAAAAAAATACATTTAAACGAATTAACCCCATGTGGGTTAATAATCCAAGATAATTCATTAAAGCCAATGCAGCGCTGTATGACCCTGGTGGGTTTATCGCTTAGTTGTGATAATAATAATAGAGCCAAATAGTGTGGTCTATTTTCGCTGTGGTTCCTAGGTCCTCCTGCAGGATGCCGCCCACAAGTAAAGAGGAGCAACAGGTGTTAGGAGTCTACCTGGAGGGTAATCCGGGAGATCAACGCCCCCGCGGCCCGGTCCATGACCAGGCCTCCTGCCCCGTCTCCTTCCACCCGGGATTGAACCCAAGGTTCTTTCCGTTTTGAGCAGAACCAAGCCACGTTAATTTAAGTCTACACCATGACCCCCTCCTTTCCCTCACCTCCACCAACAAACTCAAAAGTGAAATTGGGTACACACTGGTTCATGACTGCTTGTGTACACGATTTTGAACGTTCAGCAGTGTGTGAAAACTCAGTTGCCGTGCAAAAATTGAAACTTAAATGCATTAGAATTCGAGAGACTGGTCCATATATCCTCTCCTTGACCCATATGGGTTTAGAGCTTATTTTAATAACCTGTTGCTACTGCTGCTATCATTATTATTGCTGCTATTATTATTATTATTATTGCTGATGCTATTATTATTATTATTATTATTATTATTATTATTATTATCATTCTGCTGAAAATAATTTATCAATAGTTCAAAATTACGACAATTCAATCCGCTACTAGCACACATCAGCCTAGTACTGGCATTATCAACCTGCCACCAGCAGGTATCAACCTGCCACCAGCTGGTATCGACCTGCCACCAGCAGATATCACCCTGCCACCAGCAGGTATCAATCTGCCACCAGCAGGTATCAACCTGCCACCAGCTGGTATCGACCTGCCACCAGCTGGTATCGACCTGCCACCAGCAGATATCAACCTGCCACCAGCAGGTATCAACCTGCCACCAGCAGGTATCAACCTGCCACCAGCTGGTATCGACCTGCCACCAGCAGATATCAACCTGCCACCAGCAGATATCAACCTGCCACCAGCAGATATCAACCTGCCACCAGCAGATATCAACCTGCCACCAGCAGATACCAACCTGCCACCAGCAGATATCAACCTGCCACCAGCAGATATCAACCTGCCACCAGCAGATATCAACCAACTACCAGTAGATATCAACCTGCCACCAGTAGATATCAACCTGCCACCAGCAGATATCAACCTGCCACCAGCAGATATCAACCTGCCACCAGCAGATATCAACCTGCCACCAGCAGATATCAACCTGCCACCAGCAGATACCAGACCTGCTACCAGCAGATATCATAAATATTGTCAGAACAAAGATAAAAATCTTCACAAGGAGAGTGGATCACTAACCTCCGCTAAGTGTCAAACCAATCAGGCTGTGATGGCTATGTGGGTCGGCTAACTGCAAGAGCCTGGTTCTAAGGACAGTAACACCCTTAAGGGTTTAGCGCTTCGTTATGATTATAATAAAGACAGGAAGCTAGGCCGAAGACCGGACTAGTAGGGTGAGAAGAGGATCTAGAGATTGGTCACAGGTATATTAGATAAATCTTGGCGAGGTCTACCGCAAATGTATGAATTGTTCCTGCCATTGCACTAGGATTTATTTTAGATACACCAGCTGTCTGCCACCGAGGCAGGGTGACCCTGCGAAGAAGAAACACTCACCATCACTCAATATATTGCAACGGTAGTGGTAATGACAGTAATAGCAGAAGTATCATCAGTAATAATAGTTAATAATGTCTAGACATTATTAACTCTTTAAAAATATTGATTATCAATACTCTTTTCTTCCGATAAATGTCAATAATGTTCACCTACCTTTCCAATGGGGGCAGTGTGAGCGAAGAGTGAGGAGAGAACCTTTCGCTTTGCTGCCCTCACCTTATCTGCCCTGGCAGAAGTAAAGACAGTTGGACAGTAGTTGAGTCCTTCGTAAGTTCTGATATAAGTCCTCATCACGAACGCCATCTATTCCACATATAGTTCCTACTCTTAAATTCTCTTTATCATGTGGGTTCCTCCTAACTCCCTCCCACATATACTCTAGCTCTTTCTCCTCTCATGGAGTTTTCCCCTCCCTTTCTTTTTATATTATAGCTAACCCCTTCTTTCTCTCTCTTCCTCGTACAGCTTCCCCCTCCCTCCATCTCTTTCTCTCATACAGCTTTTGAATTATGATTAACTTCTCCGCTTTCCTTTCCATTCCCCTGGTTGGTGCATTTTCACGCTTATTACTCACTTCTATGAGTTTAAATTGTTTCAGCTCATGGACTTCACTGGAAAAGAATAATGAAAGGGAAGAAGAGGGGAGAAATGAGAGAGAGAGAGAGAGAGAGAGAGAGAGAGAGAGAGGGAGAGGGAGAGAGGGTGGGAGAGAATCTTATTAATTTAAACCCGGATTAGCCTCGCAGTCCCTCGTGGTTTCTACTGTTCTGTTCTGTTTTATGTTTTAATTATTTGTGTTGGTGGTCTCTCGCTCATGTAATAATAATATACCATTTTAGGCTTCCCTTACTGGCTTGTCTAGACTTTCTTTCTCTTTATTTCGTTCTCCTGGCAAGCTTGGGAATACCTGTTTGCATACCGTCGTGAAGCTTGCAGTGATCTGAAGCATTTTGCATTGACTTGAAATTTGTATTATTTGAAGCTTTGTATTAATTTAAAGCATATATTGACATAAAGGTGACATTGATTTCAAGCTTACTATACATCTACACATTCACAAAAAGGTACAGTTTAATACATATGAGCGTTAGCGTCCTTGTCGTTGAACGGGGACGGAACAGTAGTCCCATAATATTATTCATTTCCCCCCCCTCAGAAAAAGTAGGCCTTAGACAGGGATGCGTGATGTCACCATGGTTGTTCGATGTATTTATAGATGGGGTTGTAAGAGAAGTGAATGCTCGGGTGTTGGCAAGAGGTGTGGGATTGAAAGATAAGGTCTAACACGACGTGAGAGTTGTCACAGTTGCTTTTTGATGATGACATCGTGCTTTTGGGAGATTCTGAAGAGAAATTGTAGAGGTTGGTGGATGAATTTGGGAGTGTATATAAAAGAAGGAAATCAAAAGTGAACGTAGGAAAGAGCAAGGTGACGAGGATAACAAAACAATTAAATAATGAAAGATTGGATATCAGATTGGAGTGAGGGAGTATGGAGGAAGTGAATGTGTTCATATAGTTGGGAGCTGACTTGTCAGCAAATGAGTCTATGAAAGACGAGGTGGATCATAAAATTGACGAAAGGAAAAAGGTGAGTGGTGCACTGAGGAGACAAAGGACGTTATCCATGGAAGCAAAGAGGGGGTTGTATAAGAGTATAGTGGTATCAATGCTCTTATATGGATGTGAAGCATGGGTGATGAGTGTTGCAACAAGGAGAAGGCTGGAAGCAGCAGAGATGTGTCTGAGGGCAATGTGTGGTATGAGTGTAATGTAGAGAATCTTTAGTTTTGGGATTAGAAGAACGTGCGTGGTTTCTAAAAGTATTATCCAGAGGGCTGGGGAAGGGTTGTTCAGGTAGTTCGTATATTTAGAGAGCCTGGAGCGAAATAGAATGACTTGGATGGTGTTTAAATCTGTAGTGAAAGGAAGAGGGGGTAGGGGTCAGCCTAGGAAAGTTTGGAGGGAGGGGGTAAAGGAGGTTTTGCGTACGAAAGGCTTAGACTTCCAGCAAGCGTGCGTGAGCGTGTTAGATACGAGCGAATGGAGGCAAATGGTTTTCATGACTTGACGTGCTTTTGGAGTGTGAGCAAAGTAACATTTATGAAGGGATTCAGGGAAACCGATCAGCTGGACTTCGAGTCCTGGAGGCGTGAAGTACAGTGTCTGCACTCTGAAGGAGGGGTTGAGACATGTTGCAATTTTTGAACTGTAGTGTCTGCACGTCTCTAGCAGGACAGTGATGGAGTGAACGAAGATGAAAGTGTTTCTTCTTTTTTGGGTCACCCTGCCTTGGTGAGTAAGGCCGATGTGTTAAAAAAAATGGAAGCAGGAAGAAAAATAAGGATATTTTTTTTCTCTTTACATAGTTATGTTAAAGCAAATTGCTTTGGAAAACCATTGGTTCGGGAGGTACTGATGTGTTTCACTGGAAAGCGTTAAACCCTTCAGGGTCATACAATGCCTAAGGAACAGTAGGTAGTCAATTTTGATCCGGGAAAGCCAAGAGTAGCTCCAGTTCGTTGGATCAAGAACCCCTCTACAGCATCAAGGCACCTGCCTGGAAAGCTTTAAAATATATAGACTTAGTTGGTTATTAAGATTGCACTTCACATGCACATAAGCTGCATCGGCGAGTTTTGCAAAAAAAAAAAAATGGTCATTTCTGTTGAATAAGCTGTGTGTGTGTGTGTGTGTGTGTGTGTGTGTGTGTGTGTACTCACCTAGTTGAGGTTGCGGGGGTCGAGTCAGAGCTCCTGTGTGTGTGTGTGTGTGTGTGTGTGTGTGTGTGTGTGTGTGTGTGTGTGTGTGTGTGTATGTGTGTGTGTGTGGGTGTGTGTTCACCTATATACTCACCTATGTGCGATTACAGGGGTTGAGTCTCAGCTCCTGGCTCCGCCTTTTCTCTGGTCGTTACTAGTAGATTTACTCTCATGGTTTCGAGCTTTATCGTGCCTCATCTTAAAGCTATGCTGCATCCTGCCTACACCACTTAACTCTCCGCATCGCTCCACTGCCTGCCTAAGGCTGAAGAAATACTTCCTAACGTCCCTATAACTCATCTGAGTTTTCAATTTCCAGTTCTGCCCTAGTGTTCCTGTTTTCTATCTCCCAATCAGTCTCTATTCACTCCATCAATTACTTTCAGTATTTTGTACGTTGTTATATGAACGTGTGTGTGTGTGTGTGTGTATGTGTGTGTGTGTGTGTGTGTGTGTGTGTGTGTGTGTGTGCGTGTGTGTGTGTGTGTGTGTGTATCTGTGTGTGTGTGTACTCACCTATATGTGGTTGCAGGGGTCGAGTCTCAGCTCCTGGGTCAATGTGTCAGCACTTTCATCATACCCATATAAGATCATAACATCGTTTAATGCATTCAGGTTTCATGTAGAAAATATACATTGAATATACGTAGAATATACTGTACTTCGTACATGCGTAGTATATTCTATTATACATTCAAAAAGCAAGCGTTAAATCCATATGGGTTATACAATTTTCTCTAATTGGACTGTGGCTGTTGTTTATGTTGAGTGTAAGGTTTATGACGCCTAATGTTGCTTGTCAGTGAATCAGTGTGTGTGTTGTTAGTGTGGTGAGAGAAAGTTGTTTCAGCAACAGCAGCAGCAACAACAACAATTGGAATAGCAGCAGTAACAACAATGGGTACAGCAGCAGCACAAACAATTGGAACAGCAGCAGCAAGAACACAGGTGTAGACTCAGACTCTCATTATTATTACATTCATGGTGGGGGAGCGCACAACACGTAGGGGTCATACATCACCTGAAGGGAATAGGGGACATTCAAGTTCGATGCGAGGAAACGATGGATAGATCGAAGTTCCGTGGATCTAGAGCCTCTGCCCCATCCCTCACTGGGATGAAAGCACCTCCCTTGAGTGGGAGCAACAGGAGGAGGGACTCTGGTGTAGGTCGTATGAAGCATTATCACACCTGTGATCTTGGCGTACATAACGACAGGGTGAACAAGGACATTCTGTTGTACGTAGCAAGGCACAGAACGGAGGACACGGAGAGCTGAATGTCAGGAGAATAGGAAAAAAAAAAAACACCATGGAAGAGGCGAGGGAGGAACAAAGATGGGGCTTTATAAAATTGATATTATGGACCCCAAGGGACTAGGAGCCTACTGCGCCGTTCATGTGAAGGGTGATAATCAGGAGCTGCAGTTTGAGAGTGCAAAGAGCTGAAGGGAGTATAATAACATGAATGTCGCTCGGTGTATATACGCTGACTTGAATCTTCGTTTTAGGGATTAAGTATTCAAGGCTGGTGGTGAACAAGGTTACATACATCCATACTAACACGTGTAGTATTATTATAATCACGGGGGAGTGCTAAGCCCGTAGGGATTATACAGTGCCTGTGGGGAGGGGGCAATAGAAGGTATTCAGACACAGTTCAGGGAACTGGAGCACAGATCCAATTCCCTAGATCAAGAGCCCCTCACCAGCGTCAAGGAACCTCCCTTGAGGGAGAACCCTAGTGTATTCAATAAGTTATAACCCACATCAGCCAACCAACCAACTACGGGCATAAACAAGAGGTGTACCAAGAACACGGGTACGTAGTTGGAAATTACGCACCCATAGTGAGTCACAGAGATATCGGGGAAATATCTGACGTATGACCAATATATATATGGAACGAGGTGAGTAATGGCACTAAGGAGGACCACACCTAACAGTTCTCCAAATAACTATAGCCGGACTCACCCACCTCAGTCGAAAGTTAGAGACCAGGAGCTGTAGTTCACTAGCACACCCCATCCACTCGTCCCCCACAATCTCAAATAGTTAATAACCAGCTAGAAATAGATTATTGTATTAGGCTGGAATGAATCTGCCCGGTGTTAGGCTTCGTTAAAACATCATGTGATGTTCCCTAGTCTTCCTCTGAAAAAAAATGTAATTTGTTACTAGCGAAATGAGGAAATTACTAAATCAGAGAAAATAAGAATGACAAAAAATAAGGAGTGAGCGAAATACGATAATAAATTACAACTGAATCACTCATGCAATTGGCAGTTGATGACCAAACTGAGTCAGAAACAACGCTAATGTTTCGCTCACTGTGGGACTTGGTCAAGTACTTGAAAAGGGCGAAACCTGGTGAAATAATAGACTTGTTCAGTCTCTTTGATTCAGTAAATAAGAAAAAGTTTGGTACGAACGATTTGCCTCAGCAAAATTATATTAAAGTAAGATTTATTATCTTATAAAAAAATATAATTCTAAATATTACTTTAGGAAAGATATTACTAAACTATTAATTTCCACCTAGGACTGTGCTAATAAATAGACATTAATAATTTATCTATCGTGTTCATTCCCTAATTCTGTACGACTTATGGGTTTACCGCTTCCCATTAATTTAATAATAATAACAATGGTTTAGTAGTCTGGTCTACTTAGTATACTTAATGCGAAAATAAATTAACATTGCTATAAAACCGTACGTTAAAAATGTCATGAACAGTCAGCATTTTTTGTACATGCAGTGTTGCCACAGCGGGGCAAGGAAAGAGCCCGGGTGGTAACAGTGCTGGTTCCTGTTCTAGTTAGGTACTGTTGCCCCCACCATCACCCCGACCCTTAATCTAACCCATCCTCTAATCACCTTACTCCTTATTCGTCCCCTAAGCATCTTAACCATCCCCTAAGCACCTTACCCATCCCTTAAGCACCTTACCCATCCCCTAAGCACCTTACCCATTTCCTAAACACCTTACCTATCCCCTAAGCACCTTATCCATCCCCTAAGCACATTACCAATCCCCTAAGCACGTTACCTATCCCCTAAGCACCTTACCCATCCCCTAAGCACCTTACCCATCCCATAAGTACCTTACCCATCCCTTAAGCACCTTACCTATCCCCTAAGCACCTTACCCATCCCCTAAGCACCTTACCCATCCCCTAAGCACCTTACCCATCCCCTAAGCACCTTACCCATCCCCTAAGCACCTTACCTATCCCCTAAGCACCTTACCCATCCCCTAAGCACCTCAACTATCCCCTAAGCACCATACCTATCCCCTAAGCACCTTACCCATACCCTAAGCACCTTACCCATCCCCTAAGCACCTCACCTATCCCCTAAGCACCTCACCCATCCTCTAAGCACCTCACCCATCCCCTAAACACTTTACCCATCATCCATCACCTTACGTAACCCGTGGCCCGGTGGCCTGGTGGCTAAAGCTCCCGCTTCACACACCTAGGGCCCGGGTTCGATTCCCGGCGGGTGGAAACATTTCGACACGTTTCCTTACACCTGTTATCCTGTTCACCTAGCAGCAAATAGGTACCTGGGTGTTAGTCGACTGGTGTGGGTCGCATTCTGGGGGACAAGATTAAGGACCCCAATGGAAATAAGTTAGACAGTCCTCGATGATGCACTGACTTTCTTGGGTTATCCTGGGTGGTTAACCCTCCGGGGTTAAAAATCCGAACGAAATCTTATCTTATCGTAACCATCCGCCAACTACTCTACTCCTCCACTACCCACATTTCATGATATTTTTTGTTATTCAACATTTTTACTCGTTATTACTCGTACCCAGACCAGTGTGATTGTTTACAAGGTTATAGTATTAACGTTGTTTACCTTGTATACCCATTACCAGCTGAAGCTATGCTTGAAAGGCAAGGGGCCCACACGTAAGGGGCCAACAGGTAGGGTAAAGAGGCCCCACACGTAAGGTAAGGGGCCCACACTGAGGGTAAGGGGTCCACACATAAGGGGCCAACACGTAGGGTAAAGGGCCCCACATGTAAGGTAAGGGGCCCACACTGAGGGTAAGGGGTCCACACATAAGGGGCCAACACGTAGGGTAAAGGGCCCCACACGTAAGGTAAAGGGCTCACACTGAGGGAAAGGGGTATACACATAAGGGGCCAACACGTAGGGTAAGGGGCCCCACACGTAAGGTAAGGGGTCCACACTGAGGGAAAGGGGTATACACGTGAGGGGCCAACACGTAGGGTAAGGGGCCCCACACGCAAGGTAAGGGGCCCACACTGAGGGAAAGGGGTATACACGTGAGGGGCCAACACGTAGGGTAAGGGGCCCCACACGCAAGGTAAGGGGCCCACACTGAGGGAAAGGGGTATACACGTGAGGGGCCAACACGTATGGTAAGGGGCCCCACACGTAAGGTAAGGGGCCCACACTGAGGGAAAGGGGTATACACGTGAGGGGCCAACACGTAGGGTAAGGGGTCCCACACGTAAGGTAAGGGGCCCACACTGAAGGAAAGGGGTATACATGTGAGGGGCCAACACGTAGGGTAAGGGGCCCCACACGTAAGGTAAAGGGCCCACACTGAGGGTAAGGTGTCCACACGTAAGGGGCCAACACGTAGGGTAAGGAGCCCCGCACATAAGGTAAGGGGCCCGCACGTAATGTAGGGTAAGGGGTCCATACTTAGAGCATTTCTATTATGCTAGACTCAGAAAATATTCCTGTTTCTCCTCTCAAACCTTATCTATCCTAGGAGTAATCTATCAGCACCTTGCCTCCTCGCACTTAAGGTATACAGGTGCACAAATACAGGCAGGAACCATACATAGCTTTAAGACGATGTATGACAATGCTCAGGAGGTAGACAGAGAGAAGACTTAGCAGCGATCAGTGAAGAGGCAGGGCCAGGAGCTGAGTCTCGACCCCTGCAACCACAATTAGGTGAGCACAATTAGATGAGTACGGTGCGGGGTGGACACACGGCAAAGAGCACGGCTACACTATTCTGTTATAGATGTGTGGTGAGAGTAAAGGACTTCCTGTTTTTCTCCCAGATATATTCTGTCACATATGACTGTAGGCTTCAGGGGAGGGAGAAGCAAGCTGGTTGTGGGGAGAGGAGGGAGTGACCCACTGGTTGTGGGGAGAGGAGGGAGTGGCAAGCTGGTTGTGGGGAGAGGAGGGAGTGGCAAGCTGGTTGTGGGGAGAGGAGGGAGTGGCAAGCTGGTTGTGGGGAGAGGAGGGAGTAACAAGCTGGTTGTGGGGAGAGGAGGGAGTGGCAAGCTGGTTGTGGGGAGAGGAGGGAGTGACACACTGGTTGTGGGGAGAGGAGGGAGTGGCAAGCTGGTTGTCGTAGGGGTTCTTAAGGAGATACGAGGGTTGAAGGTAAACAACCTTGTTGGATGGTAACACTATATATTGTCAGACTGTGATGAGAGGTGGGAGCCCTGCTCGCCTGTCTATGTCTATCCGTTGAGTGAGAAAGAGGCAGCTGGTCACTCACTCACGCTGCATCCCGTGATGCCATACAGTCACAGGCCTAAGGGATCTTCTATATAAACACATGGATGGTACTATGATACTCAGCTAATCTATATAACACATATAAGGGAATCAGCAACTATGCTGACAGCTCGGTCATGTTACGTATGTCGTCTCGACGTACACTACTATGCTATAGGCTGAACAGGCAGGTGGTTCTGGGCTGATTCTATACAATAACAAATTCATATATAACTTAGAACTAATGGATGGTATCATAATGGATGTTAACAAAATGAGTTTTACGTAATGGGTGTTAACGTAATCACTTTTAACGTAATGAGCTTCATTGTAATGGGTGTTAACATAATAAGTTTTAACATAATGCATTACAAACTATAAGAACAAATCATGGTACAATATGGGATGAAATTGATCGATCGATCTGTATTCATGCACTCTACGGATTCTGAGGAAGAATAAATATATATATGTATACAAGGTGAAATTAACAGCAAGGGCAATCTGGTGCACTCAGATCATTACTGTCAAATTCTCAGAATACGGAGGGAATGTGAACACGAAAAAAAAAAATTCTGAAAAACTGATCAGTTAATAACAAACAGTTGACAATTTCCTTCATTTCGGACATCTAATTATACAGGCTATGTACATTTAAACCCAATTCTGCGAGGGTGAGGTTTACATATGCAGAACGGTTATCATCTCTGGGAGGATCAAATTCCTCTGCATGCCTTGACTGAGGGAGATCTGAACTAGTATCTACAAAAGATACTTGTGGGTTTCTCATTACTTGTCGAGTATGCAAGGAGTAACGACATTCAGGTTGAATATCTTATTATTTTTTTTTTTTTTGTTGAATATCTGACTGAGTATTTGAGGTAGAGGGTACAGAGTCAAGAGGATTTTCAACATCTGTCACATTAGTCTGGGTAGCAATATCATCAACATTGCATACTAATTTCATATGATCTAAATGCGATTCTTTGTACTTACCAGTACTAATTTCTCTAACCTTATACTTATTGCCAGAGATATGTTCTACAACTCGATAAGGGCCAACAAACTTTTGATCGAGCTTAGGCATTTCGGATGTTTTGTTGAAATTTGTCAGCATTACTCTCGAACCTACTTTAACTTTTGATGGCTTAGCACGGCTATTAGTTACTCTAGTAAATTCTGCTGTTGATTTATGAAGTGTTTCACGGATTCTTCTAAAAACACTCTGAGCCATGCTTGTACGAGTTGCTACGAAATCATCAGGGTTATAATTGGGTTTCGGAGTGGAATATAACAACTCATAGGGTAAACGCTTGTCTACACCATACAATGCATAATGTGGAGTATCACCTATGGAAGCATTGTAAGCAGAATTTATGGCACATTGAACATCTGGTATAACTTCATCCCAAGTTTCACTATTGGGGTTGATAGTGGCTCTCAAGACATCAAGTACTTTCTTAATGGTTCGTTCAGCTAACCCATTGCTGACAGGATGATGAGGAACAATGGTGGATTTAGAGATCTTGTACAAGGTACACAAATTTTCAAGAATTTCATTACAGAATTCACCTCCATTATCTGTTACTAAGGACTTAGGGGTGGTATGCCTGCAGATAATGCGTTCTTTAAACGCTTTAGCTACTGTCTCTGCAGTCTTATCTGCAATAGGAACTAACTCACAATATCTGGTGAAATGGTCTACCATAACACCCAACATCTTGCTCCTGGGGGATTTCAACTTAAGGCACCTAAAATGGAGGAATATAGCAAATAATATTGTTGCAGTAATAACACCAGGAGGCAGCTCTGATGAAAACTCACACTCACACGAGCTTTTAAATCTCTGCACAAAATTCAATTTAAACCAGCAAATAATAGAGCCTACTAGACTGGAGAATACACTAGACCTCATATTCACTAACAATGATGATCTGATAAGAAATGTCACCATATCAAAAACAATATACTCAGATCACAACATAATTGAGGTTCAGACATGTATGCGAGGAGCCCCAGACCGACAAAATGAGACTAGTCACGAGGGAGCATTCACCAAATTCAACTTCAATAACAAAAACATAAAGTGGGACCAAGTAAACCAAGTCCTAACCGATATAAGCTGGGAAGATATACTAAGCAACACAGACCCAAACTTATGCCTAGAACAGATTAACTCGGTGGCACTCGATGTATGCACAAGGCTTATTCCTCTAAGAAAAAGGAGGAGTAGATGTAAAATAGAAAGAGACAGGCGCTCCCTTTACAGGCGACGGAAAAGAATAACAGAGCGGCTAAAAGAGGTCAATATATCTGAAATGCGCAGGGAGACACTGGTCAGAGAAATAGCAAGCATCGAACTTAAGCTAAAAGAATCCTTTAGGAGTCAGGAATCGCGGGAAGAACTAAAAGCTATAAATGAAATCGAAAGAAACCCAAAGTATTTCTTCTCCTATGCCAAATCAAAATCGAGAACAACGCCCAGTATTGGGCCCCTACTTAAACAAGATGGGTCCTACACAGATGACAGCAAGGAAATGAGTGAGCTACTCAAGTCCCAATATGACTCAGTTTTTAGCAAGCCGCTAACCAGACTGAGAGTCGAAGATCAAAATGAATTTTTTATGAGAGAGCCACAAAATTTGATTAACACAAGCCTATCCGATGTTATCCTGACGCCAAATGACTTCGAACAGGCGATAAATGACATGCCCATGCACTCTGCCCCAGGGCCAGACTCATGGAACTCTGTGTTCATCAAGAACTGCAAGAAGCCCCTATCACGAGCCTTTTCCATCCTATGGAGAGGGAGCATGGACACGGGGGTCGTCCCTCAGTTACTAAAAACAACAGACATAGCCCCACTCCACAAAGGGGGCAGTAAAGCAACAGCAAAGAACTACAGACCAATAGCACTAACATCCCATATCATAAAAATCTTTGAAAGGGTCCTAAGAAGCAAGATCACCACCCATCTAGAAACCCATCAGTTACACAACCCAGGGCAACATGGGTTTAGAACAGGTCGCTCCTGTCTGTCTCAGCTACTGGATCACTACGACAAGGTCCTAAATGCACTAGAAGACAAAAAGAATGCAGATGTAATATATACAGACTTTGCAAAAGCCTTCGACAAGTGTGACCATGGCGTAATAGCGCACAAAATGCGCGCTAAAGGAATAACAGGAAAAGTCGGTCGATGGATCTATAATTTCCTCACTAACAGAACACAGAGAGTAGTCGTCAACAGAGTAAAGTCCGAGGCAGCTACGGTGAAAAGCTCTGTTCCACAAGGCACAGTACTAGCTCCCATCTTGTTTCTCATCCTCATATCCGACATAGACAAGGATGTCAGCCACAGCACCGTGTCTTCCTTTGCAGATGACACCCGAATCTGCATGACAGTGTCTTCCATTGCAGACACTGCAAGGCTCCAGGCGGACATCAACCAAATCTTTCAGTGGGCTGCAGAAAACAATATGAAGTTCAACGATGAGAAATTTCAATTACTCAGATATGGTAAACATGAGGAAATTAAATCTTCATCAGAGTACAAAACAAATTCTGGCCACGAAATAGAGCGAAACACCAACGTCAAAGACCTGGGAGTGATTATGTCGGAGGATCTCACCTTCAAGGACCATAACATTGTATCAATCGCATCTGCTAGAAAAATGACAGGATGGATAATGAGAACCTTCAAAACTAGGGAGGCCAAGCCCATGATGACACTCTTCAGGTCACTTGTTCTATCTAGGCTGGAATATTGCTGCACTCTAACAGCACCTTTCAAGGCAGGTGAAATTGCCGACCTAGAAAATGTACAGAGAACTTTCACGGCGCGCATAACGGAGATAAAACACCTCAATTACTGGGAGCGCTTGAGGTTTCTAAACCTGTATTCCCTGGAACGCAGGAGGGAGAGATACATGATTATATACACCTGGAAAATCCTAGAGGGACTAGTACCGAACTTGCACACGAAAATCACTCACTACGAAAGCAAAAGACTTGGCAGACGATGCACCATCCCCCCAATGAAAAGCAGGGGTGTCACTAGCACGTTAAGAGACCATACAATAAGTGTCAGGGGCCCGAGACTGTTCAACTGCCTCCCAGCACACATAAGGGGGATTACCAACAGACCCCTGGCAGTCTTCAAGCAGGCACTGGACAAGCACCTAAAGTCAGTTCCTGATCAGCCGGGCTGTGGCTCGTACGTTGGTTTGCGTGCAGCCAGCAGCAACAGCCTGGTTGATCAGGCGCTGATCCACCAGGAGGCCTGGTCACAGACCGGGCCGCGGGGGCGTTGACCCCCGAAACTCTCTCCAGGTAAACTCCAGGCAAGATGTTTGTTGCCTTGGAGGGAACATTTAAAATTGGTTAACAAATCAAGGGCAACTCTTTCCCACGGTTTGCTAGTGGTTGGGTACACCTGGATTGAATTAGGACCAATGACATTTCCTTTGTGTTGTATACAAATACTACGTTTCTTAACATACTCTGAAATGTCAGTTGCCATATGTGGCCAAAAGTACTTCATTCTGGCTTGTTTCACAGAACGATCCATACCAGGGTGTGCAACACCTGGTGCATCATGAACTAGCTGTAGAGCTACGTTCACTAGTGACTGTGGAATTGCTAACTGGTAAACTCTTCTGCTTGGAGTACCCAACTCGGCTGTTTGATACAGTAATTCTTGGCTTATTACAAAGTCACTGATGGGTGCTGGTGGCTTCACAGTCAGAATAAGATCTTCCTGGAGCAGGAATCAAATCACACCAGACCACATGGGATCTGTTCTTTGGGCATTCTTTACATCCTCTGCAGTAAATGGAGGATCTGCAGTACTACACTAACGTGTCGTGATAAAGCATCTGCGACTACATTTGACTTGCCAGGTAAATATTCAAAGGTGGGATTGAACTCTTGGATAGTCAAGGTCCATCTGGCTAACCTTCCAGTAGGTTGTTTATTCTGGAATAAAGGTATCAGTGGTGCATGGTCTGTCAAGACATGAACAGGGTACTGGTAAATAATGTCTCTGAAGTGCTTCAAAGACCACACTATTGCTAAAGCTTCTTGCTCCATTACTGTATAATTACGTTCAGCCTTCATAAGGATTCGGCTAGCAAATGCAACTGCGTTGTACTTGCTATCAGTCTTCTGAGCTAGTACGGCACCTATGCCAATTGAACTAGCATCGGTTGTCAAATAGAAGGGCTTAGAAAAATCTGGGAATTTCAAAATGGGAGCGGACGTTAGCTTTTCTTTTAGTGTCTGGAATGCTCTTTCTTGACGGAAGGTCCAGACAAAAGGAGCATCTTTCTTAAGCAATTCAGTTAGAGGAGCTGCTATTGAAGAAAAATTAGCAATGAAAGATCTATAGAAACCTGCTAGACCCACAAAGGATCTTACAGCATCAGCAGTTTTGGGGGATGGAAAATTTAGTACTGCCGTTACTTTACTTTGATCAGTTGTAACCCCTCTAGGAGTGACTACATGACCAAGAAACTTAATTTCTGATCTGAAAAATTGACATTTGGACAGTTTGATCTTTAAATTGGCTTCTTCAAGCTTACCAAGTACTATATCAAGTCTTTTCAGGTGTGTATCCACATCTTCGGACATGACGATTATGTCATCTAAGTACACCATAAGTGCTTTACCTATAAGACCTCTAAAGATATTGGTCATGAGTCTAGAGAACGTGATAGGAGAGGATCGTAATCCAAAAGCCATTTGAAGGAAGTGATAATGACCTGTGGGAGTAGAGAATGCGGTTAACTCTTGGCTGTCCTCGTGAAGAGGGACTTGCCAAAACCCTTGTAACAAGTCCAGGGTCGAGAAGACTTTGTTATCTCCGATATTGCGTAAAAGATCACCCAGTACAGGAAGTGGGAAGTGATCTGGAATAGTTTTTGCATTTAACTTCCTAAAGTCAATCACCGGGCGCCAAGTACTGTCCTTCTTAGGCACTAGGATCAAGGGTGCATTCAAGGGTGAATTGCTAGATGCAATAACTCCATCATTGAGCATTTGATTGATCAGTTCTTCTGCGACAGCAACTTGGGAATGAGGCATTCTGTACACAGGTATATAGATAGGCCTAGTACCAGGTTCAAGTGGAATACGATGGGACAATAAGTTCGTTATACCCATCTTCTCACCTGGTAAGGCAATGGCTTTACGACGTTTGTTCAACAGCGTCAACAAACGCTTGACTTCGTCTGGGAAGTCAGTGGGAGCTAAGTCTTTCTGCTCAACTGGTGGAATGGATTGATCCAGTGGAGTGGATGAGGTCTCCCCTGTTGAAATAGCACCGACCCACTGGTCATGTGGCATGTCATCCTGTACTTGAACAGGGTAAGGATAGTGAACCAGGTCAACAAGATTGGTATTTGCTCTGAGACGAACACTGTGACCTGAAGTGTTAGCAAGGAATAAATGGATCTTACTGTCTCTTACAACATGTAAGGAAGGTTCAACAAATAAACCCTTGACCTTGCAGGAATCACTGTCAACTATGACGTTATCACCATCTGGAACATTAGGAACAACAACAGACACTCTAATGAAAGCACTAGCCGCAACAGAGATGTCTTTCTGCAGACAGCATGTGACATCAACAAGAGATGGCATTACTAGTTTCAAGTAATCGTTTTCCGACAAGGCGTCCCCTGTGGAGAAACTACTACTTGGACTAGAAGACATTGCAGGGATAGGCTGAGCACTCAAAGCAGTCTGAGCGTCCTCGGACACTTGAGGCAATACACTATCTTGCATATCTGAAGGTGTAGGTGGAACACAGATGAGAGTGACAGAGTTACTAGTGCCTGACCACTTGGGTACACTACTGGAGAATGCATTGGCTGTAAGGACTTAATCCGTACATCATACTCTGCGGCAGTATGGCAGATTTTCAATCCAAGCTGGTAACCCCAAAATGGAACGATCAAGTCGTCAATTTGGGCATGCCATCGGTAAGGGTCGAGCACAATGTGTAAGTCTCGCATGGAAGCAAATCCCAGTAGGAGGTCACCGGGGAAAGTAATCTGGTCGACAACAAGAAAAGCAGCAGTAAAGTCTCTACCTTGGATAGAAAAGGTGAGCGAAGTCTGACCTTGGACACGCAGAAGGGAACCAGCTACTCCACTAAGGGACGTAACTGCTTCTCTTTAAACAAGCTAGACCTGATGATATTAACTTGCGCACCAGAGTCCATGAACACATGAACGGGCGCATTATGGATAGAAGCTTGTACCAAAGAACCTATCGTTTCGTTTGGAGTTATGTGCAAACAGAAAGGTGGGTTGTCATCGGAGAAGGCATTTTCTACTTCATCCCCAAATTCCTCTATGTCAGAGACGTGTGAAGCAACCTCAGCAGCAGGGTTGTCATTCTCAAGACTGGCTAAGGCTTCATAGGAATTTTGAACTGGGATGGTGTACTCATTATCACCTACTGTCACGACTGGACAAGTAGACTGGGGTGCTTGGATTCCCCCGAATTGGAAGAATGAGCCTGGTTCTGGTTAGTTTGAGAACCACGACGTCTGTTTCCTCTCCTGGCTCTGCGGTTGGAATGGCCATGGAAGGATCTAGAGTACTGAAGGTTGTAGAGAGTATTGCACTCAGATGTGTCATGTCCATATATTCTATGATAAGTACAGTAGGGAAGATCTGACTGGTACTCATCATCAGTACGACGCCTCTTAGGGTGACTATCAGGACAATTAATTGCAATATGACCACGGAAACCACAATTGTAGCAAGTTCTTTGACTATAGATACTATACATGCTACGGGTGCTATGGGAATGATGGCTCTTAACACTAGCTTTGGATGATGGACGTGAGTGATTAAGGTTGGAAGTTTTGGTAGTAGCACAAACTAGAGGAAGTACAGGAGTAGACAAAGTGGTTGGAGCAGACTTTTGATAAGGGAAGGTTCCCTCGGGACAGAAATTTCGTACATGGATGAGAGCTGCGAGCGGTCCCGTAGTAGCATCTAGAGAACTTGAATTGTACACATACATTGATGTCGGTGGCATTAGTTGTTTAATAACTCAGAATGCTGCTAATTTAGCAAACCCTTCAAGAGCTGGTTTATCGTTATCTTTAAGGTACTTGGAATTTTGACCAGCTTTAACGAATGAGGACATTAGGTTATTAAGACGAAGGGCTGTGCACGCTAATTCTTTGAGAACGACAAAAAGATCAGTTTCACGCACTGGTTCAAGATAGTTACGAATTAACTGTTCATAATCTTGCCACCTGGTTAGGTCTTGAAAGTCCTTCATACGAATTAAGTTGAACACATGTGCGGCAGCTGGAGAAAGGGCTAAACTCTCCTTTCCTATACTAATTAAACAACTCTCAGATGGAGGACCATCAACTGAAGCATTAGCTCTGGCTCGCACAGCAGTAAACCAACCTTCTAGGTTGTCTGGATTACCATTGAACAATGGCATAGCATCATACGGATCACGACTGAAATTATGCAGGCTAGAAGTCTGAGTGTCTATTATTTGATACAGGATTACTCGAATTGTGAACTGATGCATTACTGGTTGTACTAGCAGCATGTGCTGAGGCATCGCTTGAGAAGACTTGAGACATGTTTGCAAAATGTAAAACAAGAATTTAGAGAAACAAAAGAAAATGTAACTGAGGAACACACAGCACAGTGAACTTAAATGGGAAGAAAATGCTTAACTATTCTGCATAAGTAATTAAAAGTTGACAGGTCACACTGTAAGCAAGGAAACTCACACAAGAAAATACTCACTGTATAAACAACACTTTGAAAATCAAGAGAACTTGTACTTTACTCAAATCTAATTTACTCAACTTTACTTTAAAATTGAATGAATGGCACAGTGAGTTGTCTTTACTCTCAATGCAATAGGGAAATACAACAATAAAGTGATGAAACGATCAAAAATATTAAAATGGACTCACTAAATCTTGTGCAAAATTAAGAAAAACTGGGGAAAACAATTCACTAAATATAAAATAAAATGGCACACAAAGAATTAAATATTATGCACAGAACAGAGCATAAAAAACTGCACTGAAATAAACTGTAGCAATATTGCAAATAACAATTGCTAATCAAAAGTACTGCACGCACTACATAAAATTTCTGCAAGAAAATTTTTAATGGCAACACAATGCTTGCACAAGAATTATTGCAAAATGAGTCAATGTGCAATAATAAAAAAAATATTACACACACAAGAAAATACAGTTTACAAGATTAAAAAAAATATTTGCAAGGAATGAACTGAGTGAACACTTTAACTCTTAACTGCAGCTTAAGCAACACTTACTGAACAAGCAAAAGAACAATTTAAATGAACAACTTAAAAATTGCACTAAGAGTGAATTTGTTTAATGAAACATGAAAAATAATAGGTGCAAAAACACAGAACAAAAAAAGTTGAACACTTACAGTGATGCAGAACACAACACTTACAGTGATGCAGAACACAACACTTTCAGTGATGCAGAACACAACACTTACAGTGATGCAGAACACAACACATCAACATAAACACAATACTAGAATTTTCTTGCTATGAAACTTGATGTGTGAAAAATTTGTAAAAAAATAATTTTCTTGCTTGCACAAAACAATGGCACTATTGTCTGTGGAAATAAGACAAATTAGACACTGGTTAAATGAAAGAAATATGAACACAAGAATGTTCAACACACACAGAGAAAACAAAACAAGAATACACAAATGCTGTGAGAAAATATAACAGACAACACTGAGTTGTGATGCAGAATACAAGGTAATAAATTACTGAATTACTTCACTACGATACTGAGAACACTAGGTGATTCTGAAGTGTAAACACAAGTTCTATACTGCTCATATGTTGCACACACAACAATGGAAAAACACTAAGGTACTTACTTCAAGTATAAAAAAAAAGAAGCACAACACGACAGACATGAAATTATGCACGAAAATTAACACTGAATTAAGAAGATAAAAAAATTATTGCAAACAGTATATAATAAACACTGAGTCTAATCAAGAGTTACTGAATGTCACTAAGAAATCACTGGAAACAAAAAGAAATGTCTCAACACTCGCAAATGTCTCTATGAAAAATATTATCACTGTAACAACTTGGTGAAGAATGAGGTGGAAGGTGGTGGATGGTGGCGGAGGATGTTTATGTCGTCTTGCGGCTGGCTACTGTCCTCTGCACACATGGTCGTAGAATTGCGCTTACATCGACGATAGACTTCACACAGAAGGCTTTCAACAGTGGCGCCACTGACGAAGACACACTCTAGCTCTTGACTCCCTATGTGGTCCTTAAAATATGGTGCTAGGACCCGTAATAAGAGTACAATAACACAGTGGTAGTGGTTGGGTGAGTGGGCTGAAGCAGGGCTGAGGCCGGGCAGTGGTGGGACCACGTGGTGAGTGGGCCTATGGGATGAACGATGTAAGCCTCACTGGGGACACCCTCACTGGTGCGAAGATATTTCTAAGCCGGGCCAGCTTAAAAACATACCCACAAATTACCACAACACTACAGGGATGAAAAAGCACTCAGAATGGCTTGGAGCTCGAAGCACAAAGCGATGAGAAGACTGTACCCATGTGGTTTGCTTGAGTACTGGGTTATTCACCTCGGTTAGTCACCTGGGTTAGTTGCTGGCTGGCTTATCTTAACCCTTCACACAGAATGGCTTGATAACTTCTCACGATGAGCACAGCAGGGGTGGAAAGCTGGCTTGGCAAGCAAAGGCTGGATGGTGTAGGCTAGGCTGACTGACTCCCTCACCACAGACTGTCTACTGGCTTATTTTGCAAACTTGGGTCAACCCCTCGGGAGTGATACAAATAAGCAGATAAACACTAATACAAAGAGGCTGACCAGTGAATAATGTAGTGGCTGGTAGACGCTTGACTGAGGTAGCTGGTTGGGTTGCTGGCTGGCTTGCTGGCTGGGGTAGGTGGGCCTATTCGCGACAGTCGTGCTGGTCGAAAGAAATCTCCTTACATCAGCGTAATTATCAATTTTACGCCCACACCGCTGTCACCAAATTGTCGTAGGGGTTCTTAAGGAGATACGAGGGTTGAAGGTAAACAACCTTGTTGGATGGTAACACTATATATTGTCAGACTGTGATGAGAGGTGGGAGCCCAGGCCTGCCCTGCTCACCTGTCTGTCTATCCGTCAAGTGAGGAAGAGGCAGCTGGTCACTCACTCAAGCTGCATCCCGTGACGTCATACAGTCACAGGTCTAAGGGATCTTCTATATAAACACATGGATGGTACTATGATACTCAGCTAATCTATATAACACATATAAGGGGATCAGCAACTATGCTGACATGGTTGTGGGGAGAGGAGGGAGTGGCAAGCTGGTTGTGAGAAGAGGAGGTAGTAACAAGTTGGTTGTGGGGAAAGGAGGGATGGCAAGCTGGTTTTGGGGAGACGAGGTAGTAACAAGTTGGTTGTGGGGAGAGGAGGGAGTGGCAAGCTGGTTGTGAGGAGAGGAGGGAGTGGCAAGCTGGTTGTGGGGAGAGGAGGGAGTGGCAAGCTGGTTGTGAGGAGAGGAGGGAGTAGCAAGTTGGTTGTGGGGAGAGGAGGGAGTGGCAAGCTGGTTGTGAGGAGAGGAGGGAGTGGCAAGCTGGTTGTTGGGAGAGGAGGGAGTGGCAAGCTGGTTGTGAGGAGAGGTGGGAGTGACACGCTGGTTGTGTGGAGAGGAGGGAGTGGCAAGCTTGTTGTGAGGAGAGGAGGGAGTAACAAGCTGGTTGTGTGGAGAGGAGGGAGTGGCAAGCTGGTTGTGGGGAGAGGAGGGAGTAACAAGTTGGTTGTGGGGAGAGGAGGGAGTAACAAGCTGGTTGTGGGGAGAGGAGGGAGTAACAAGCTGGTTGTGGGGAGAGGAGGGAGTGGCAAGCTGGTTGTGAGGAGAGGAGGGAGAAACAAGCTGGTTGAGGGGAGAGGAGGGACTAATTGGTTGTGGGGAGAGAAGGGAGTGGCAACCTGGTTGTGGGGAGAGAAGGGAGTGACACGCTAATTGTGGGGAGAGGAGGGAGTGGCAAGCTGGTTGTGGGGAGAGGAGGGAGTAAGAAGCTGGTTGTGGGGAGAGGAGGGAGTAACAAGCTGGTTGTTGGGAGAGGAGGGAGTGGCAAGCTGGTCGTGAGGAGAGGAGGGAGTGGCAACCTGGTTGTGGGGATAGGAGGGAGTAATTGGTTGTGGGGAGAGGAGGGAGTGGCAAGCTGGTTGTGGGGAGAGGAGGGAGTAACAAGCTGGTTGTGGGGAGAGGAAGGAGTAACAAGCTGGTTGTGAGGAGAGGAGAGACTGGCAAGCTGGTTGTGGGGAGAGGAGGGAGTGGCAAGCTGGTTGTGGGGAGGGGAGGGAGTAATTGGTTGTGGGGAGAGGAGGGAGTGGCAAGTTGGTTGTGGGGAGAGGAGGGAGTAACAAGCTCGTTGTGGGGAGAGGAGGGAGTGACAAGTTGGTTGTGGGGAGAGGAGGGAGTGACAAGCTGGTTGTGGGGAGAGGAGGGAGTGACAAGTTGGTTGTGTGGAGAGGAGGGAGTAATTGGTTGTGGGGAGAGGAGGGAGTGGCAAGCTGGTTGTGTGGAGAGGGAGTACAAACTGGTTGTGGGGAGAGGAGGGAGTGGCAAGCTGGTTGTGGGGAGAGGAGGGAGTAATTGGTTGTGGGGAGAGGGGGGAGTGACAAGTTGGTTGTGGGGAGAGAAGGAAGTAACAAGCTGGTTGTGGGGAGAGGAGGGAGTGACAAGCTGGTTGTGGGGAGATGAGGGAATGACAAGTTGGTTGTGGGGAGAGGAGGGAGTGGCAAGCTGGTTGTGGGGAGAGGAGGGAGTGGCAAGCTGGTTGTGGGGAGAGGAGGGAGTGACAAGCTGGTTGTAGGGAGAGGAGGGAATGACAAGTTGGTTGTGGGGAGAGGAGGGAGTGGCAAGCTGGTTGTGGGGAGAGAAGGGAGTGGCAAGCTGGTTGTGGGGAGAGGAGGGAGTAATTGGTTGTGGGGAGAGGGGGGAGTGACAAGTTGGTTGTGGGGAGAGAAGGGAGTAACAAGCTGGTTGTGGGGAGAGGAGGGAGTGACAAGCTGGTTGTGGGGAGAGGAGGGAATGACAAGTTGGTTGTGGGGAGAGGAGGGAGTGGCAAGCTGGTTGTGGGGAGAGGAGGGAGTGGCAAGCTGGTTGTGGGGAGAGGAGGGAGTGACAAGCTGGTTGTGGGGAGAGGAGGGAATGACAAGTTGGTTGTGGGGAGAGGAGGGAGTGGCAAGCTGGTTGTGGGGAGAGAAGGGAGTGGCAAGCTGGTTGTGGGGAGAGGAGGGAGTAATTGGTTGTGAGGAGAGGGGGAGTGACAAGTTGGTTGTGGGGAGAGAAGGGAGTAACAAGCTGGTTGTGGGGAGAGGAGGGAGTGACAAGCTGGTTGTGGGGAGAGGAGGGAATGACAAGTTGGTTGTGGGGAGAGGAGGGAGTGGCAAGCTGGTTGTGGGGAGAGGAGGGAGTGACAAGTTGGTTGTGGGGAGAGGAGGGAGTGACAAGCTGGATGTTGGGAGAGGAGGGAGTGGCAAGCTGGTTGTGGGGAGAGGAGGGAGTGACAAGTTGGTTGTTGGGAGATGAGGGAGTGACAAGCTGGTTGTTGGGAGAGGAGGGAGTGGCAAGCTGGTTGTGGGGAGAGGAGGAAGTGACAAGTTGGTTGTGGGGAGAGGAAGGAGTGACAAGCTGGATGTTGGGTGAGGAGGGAGTGGCAAGCTGGTTGTGGGGAGAGGAGGGAGTGACAAGTTGGTTGTTGGGAGATGAGGAAGTGACAAGCTGGTTGTTGGGAGAGGAGGGAGTGGCAAGCTGGTTGTGGAGAGAGGAGGGAGTGACAAGTTGGTTGTGGGGAGAGGAGGGAGTGGCAAGCTGGTTGTGGGGAGAGGAGGGAGTGACAAGTTGGTTGTGGGGAGAGGAGGGAGTGGCAAGCTGGTTGTGGGGAGAGGAGGGAGTGACAAGTTGGTTGTGGGGAGAGGAGGGAGTGGCAAGCTGGTTGTGGGGAGAGGAGGGAGTGACAAGTTGGTTGTTGGGAGAGGAGGGAGTGACAAGCTGGTTGTGGGGAGAGGAGGGAGTGACAAGCTGGTTGTTGGGAGAGGAGGGAGTGGCAAGCTGGTTGTGGGGAGAGGAGGGAGTGACAAGTTGGTTGTGGGGAGAGGAGGGAATGACAAGTTGGTTGTGGGGAGAGGAGGGAGTGGCAAGCTGGTTGTGGGGAGAGGAGGTAGTGACAAGTTGGTTGTTGGGAGAGGAGGGATTGGCAAGCTGGTTGTGGGGAGAGGAGGGAGTGGCAAGCTGGTTGTGGGGAGAGGAGGGAGTGACAAGCTGGTTGTGGGGAGAGGAGGGAGTGACAAGCTGGTTGTTGGGAGAGGAGGGAGTGGCAAGCTGGTTGTGGGGAGAGGAGGGAATGACAAGCTGGTTGTTGGGAGAGGAGGGAGTGGCAAGCTGGTTGTGGGGAGAGGAGGGAGTGACAAGTTGGCTGTTGGGAGAGGAGGGAGTGGCAAGCTGGTTGTGGGGAGAGGAGGGAGTGACAAGTTGGCTGTTGGGAGAGGAGGGAGTGGCAAGCTGGTTGTGGGGAGAGGAGGGAGTAATAACTGGTTGTGGGGAGAGGAGGGAGTGGCAAGCTGGTTGTTGGGAGAGGAGGGAGTGGCAAGTTTGTTGTTGGGAGAGGAGGGAGTGGCAAGCTGGTTGTGAGGAGAGGAGAGAGTAATAACTGGTTGTGGGGAGAGGAGGGAGTGGCAAGCTGGTTGCGAGGAGATGAGAGAGTAATAACTGGTTGTGGGGAGAGGAGGGAGTGGGAAGCTGGTTGCGAGGAGAGGAGGGAGTAACAAGCTGGTTGTGGGGAGAGGAGGGAGTGGCAAGCTGGTTGTTGGGAGAGGAGGGAGTGGCAAGCTGGTTGTTGGGAGAGGAGGGAGTGGCAAGCTGGTTGCGAGGAGAGGAGGGAGTAACAAGCTGGTTGTGGGGAGAGGAGGGAGTGGCAAGCTGGTTGTTGGGAGAGGAGGGAGTGACAAGCTGGTTGTGAGGAGAGGAGGGAGTGACAAGTTGGTTGTTTGGAGAGGAGGGAGTGGCAAGCTGGTTGTTGGGAGAGGAGGGAGTGACAAGTTGGTTGTTGGGAGAGGAGGGAGTAACAAGCTGGTTGTGAGGAGAGGAGGGAGTGACAAGTTGGTTGTTGGGAGAGGAGGGAGTGGCAAGCTGGTTGTTGGGAGAGGAGGGAGTGACAAGCTGGTTGTGAGGAGAGGAGGGAGTGACAAGCTGGTTGTTGGGAGAGGAGGGAGTGACAAGCTGGTTGTTGGGAGAGGAGGGAGTGGCAAGCTGGTTGTGAGGAGAGGAGGGAGTGACAAGTTGGTTGTTGGGAGAGGAGGGAGTGGCAAGCTGGTTGTGAGGAGAGGAGGGAGTGACAAGCTGGTTGTTGGGAGAGGAGGGAGTGACAAGCTGGTTGTTGGGAGAGGAGGGAGTGACAAGCTGGTTGTGGGGAGAGGAGGGAGTGACAAGCTGGTTGTGAGGAGAGGAGGGAGTGACAAGTTGGTTGTGG
>NC_091300.1:13720396-13725396 GCF_038502225.1 Cherax quadricarinatus
GTGTGTACTCACCTATTTGTACTCACCTATTTGTGGTTGCAGGGGTCGAGTCTTAGCTCCTGGCCCCGCCTCTTCACCGGTTGCTACTGGGCCCTCTCTCTCCCCGCTCCATGAGCTTTATCAAACCTCGTCTTAAAACTGTGTATGGTTCCTGCCTCCACTACGTCATTTTCTAGGCTATTCCACTGCCTTACAACTCTATGACTGAAGAAATACTTCCTACTATCTCTCTGACTCATTTGTGTCTTCAACTTCCAATTGTGGCCTCTTGTTTCTGTGTCCCCTCCCTGGAACATCCTGTCTTTGTCCACCTTGTCTATTCCACGCAGTATTTTATATGTCGTTATCATGTCTCCCCTGACCCTCCTGTCCTCCAGTGTTGTCAGGCCGATTTCCCTTAATCTTTCTTCATAGGACATTCCCCTTAGCTCTGGAACTAACCTTGTCGCAAACCTTTGTACTTTCTCTAGTTTCTTGACGTGCTTTATCAAGTGTGGGTTCCAAACAGGTGCTGCATACTCCAGTATGGGCCTGACATACACGGTGTACAGTGTCTTGAATGATTCCTTACTAAGGTATCGGAATGCTGTTCTCAGGTTTGCCAGGCGCCCATATGCTGCAGCAGTTATCTGATTGATGTGTGCTTCCGGAGACATGCTCGGTGTTATACTCACCCCAAGATCTTTCTCCTTGAGTGAGGTTTGCAGTCTTTGGCCACCTAGCCTATACTCTGTCTGTGGTCTTCTGTGCCCTTCCCCTATCTTCATGACTTTGCATTTGGCAGGATTAAATTCGAGAAGCCATTTGCTGGACCAGGTGTCCAGTCTGTCCAGGTCTCTTTGAAGTCCTGCCTGGTCCTCATCAGATTTAATTCTCCTCATTAACTTCACATCATCTGCAAACAGGGACACTTCTGAGTCTAACCCTTCCGTCATGTCGTTCACATATACCAAAAGTAGCACTGGTCCTAGGACCGACCCCTGTGGGACCCCGCTCGTCACAGGTGCCCACTGTGATACATCATTACGTACCATGACTCGTTGTTGCCTCCCTGTCAGGTATTCTCTGATCCATTGCAGTGCCCTTCCTGCTATATGCGCCTGATGCTCTAGCTTCTGCACTAATCTCTTGTGAGGAACTGTGTCAAAGGCCTTCTTGCAGTCCAAGAAGATGCAATCAACCCACCCCTCTCTCTCGTGTCTTACTTCTGTTATTTTATCATAAAACTCCAGAAGGTTTGTGACACAGGATTTGCCTTCCGTGAATCCGTGCTGGTTGGCATTTATACTCTTGTTCCGTTCCAGGTGCTCCACCACTCTCCTCCTGATAATCTTCTCCATAATTTTGCATACTATACACGTCAATGACACAGGTCTATAGTTTAGTGCCTCTTTTCTGTCTCCTTTTTTAAAAATGGGAACTACATTTGCCGTCTTCCATACCTCAGGTAGTTGCCCAGTTTCCAGGGACGTGTTGAAGATTGTGGTAAGTGGCACGCACAACATATCTGCTCCCTCTCTAAGGACCCACGGGGAGATGTTGTCCGGTCCCATTGCCTTTGAGGTATCGATGTCCCTTAGCAGTTTCTTCACCTCCTCCTCATCTGTATGTATGTCGTCCAACACTTGTTGGTGTATTCCTTGCTGGTGTCCCCATCTGGTCTGTCCCCCCAGAGTCCTTCCTGTCTCTACTGTAAATACTTCCTTAAATCTCGTGTTGAGCTCCTCACATACCTCTTGATCGTTTCTTGTGAGTTCTCCACCTTCCTTCCTCAGCCTTATCACCTGGTCCTTGACTGTTGTCTTCCTCCTAATGTGGCTATACAGCAGTTTCGGGTCAGATTTGACTTTCGATGCTATGTCGTTTTCATACTGTCGCTGGGCCTCCCTCCTTATCTGTGCATACTCGTTTCTGGCTCTTCTACTAATCTCCTTGTTTTCCTGGGTCCTATGCCTCCTGTACCTTTTCCATTCTCTGTTGCACTTAGTTTTTGCCTCCCTACACCTTCGGGTAAACCAAGGACTCGTTTTGGTCTTCCTATTATTTCTGTTTCCCTTGGGAACAAAACTTTCCTCTGCCTCCTTGCACTTTGTTGCCACATATTCCATCATCTCATTTACTGATTTTCCTACCATTTCTCTGTCCCACTGAACCTCCTGCAGGAAGTTTCTCATACCTGTGTAGTCCCCCCTTTTATAGTTTGGCCTGTCCCCTTCAGTTCCTGTTACCTTCTCCACTTGTAACTCTACTATATAGTCAAAACTCAGAACCACGTGATCGCTAGCTCCAAGGGGCCTCTCGTAAGTGATGTCCTCAATGTCTGAACTGCTCAGGGTGAACACAAGATCCAGTCTTGCTGGCTCATCCTCCCCTCTCTCTCTGGTTGTGTCCCTGACATGTTGATGCATGAGGTTTTCAAGTACCACATCCATCATCTTGGCTCTCCATGTTTCGGGACCCCCATGTGGCTCCAGGTTTTCCCAGTCGATCTCCCTGTGGTTGAAATCGCCCATTACCAGTAACTTTGCTCTGCTCGAGTGAGCTCTTCTTGCCACCTCAGCCAGTGTGTCCACCATCACCCTGTTGTTTTCTTCGTACTCCTCTCTTGGCCTCCTGCAGTTCTGTGGTGTGTTATACATCACTCCAATGACTACTTTATGTTCTCCGGACTGAATTGTACCTACAATGTAGTCTCTTTCTCCAATCATGTCCATGCCTTCCATTTCCTCAAATCCCCATCGGCGTTTTATGAGCAGTGCAACCCCTCCTCCCCCTCTACTCCTTCTATCTTTCCTCAGGATCTGATATCCTGTTGGGAAGACTGTGTCTGTTATTGTCTCAGCGAGTTTTGTTTCTGTGACTGCTATGATGTCTGGGGATTTTTCACTGATTCTTTCGTTCCACTCCTCATGTTTATTCGTTATTCCATCCGCGTTTGTGTACCAAACCTTCAGTTCCTTTTCTGTCATTGTGGTCATGCAAGAATATTGGGGTTGGGGGAGTGAGAGCCTTGGTGGGGGCCTATATGGGGCTGTGGTGTAGGTGGGGTTTGTGTTGATGGGGGTGGGGTCAGAATGCCCATAAGGGACAGCTGTTGGGGCGAGGTTTGTGATATGGGGGTTGGTGGCAGAGGGAACAGTGAGTGGGTTGTAGTATAGGTTGCTCAGTTGCGTTGGGAATGTCGCGGTTGGAGTCTTTTGGTGGGAGATTCTGTGGGGTGTGTTTGCCCTTTCTCCTGTGTCTGGGTCCTCATTTTCGTTGCTTCTCGTTCCTCCTTGCGTCTCTGTACCCTCTCTTTCAGTGTAGTCCTTTCTTCTTGTGTTCTGTCGCGGTCGAGGTATACTCTCTGGTACCCCTCTTTGTCCCTCAGTCTTGCTTTCTCTTGCAGAATCCTGGTTCGAACTGATTCTTCCTTGAAAGTTACTCTGACAGGCCGTATCCTTCCACTCGCAAACCACCCAATTCTCTGAAAATTTGTCACCTGGGTCATATCGCCCTCCCCTATTGTTTTCATGATGCCTTCAATCATTTTTTTCTCCTCCTGTTTTATTTCTTCAAAGTTGTCCCCCTTGGCTTCTTGGAGCCTGTACACAAAAACTGACCTCGCCCTTTCCTCCTCCCACTGAGTCTCCATCTGCTTCCTCCGAGGCATTTTATTTCCTTCCATTGACATGTTCTTGCCTTTAGTCCCTGTCATATCTGAAACTTCTATTCTCAGTGAACTGTCTTTCCTGACCAGCTGTCCCTTGCTACTGCAGTTGGCTGTTAGAATCTCTGCATATAGCATACCTTCATTGTCTTCGGACCTGTCGTTTGATCTTAGTGTGCTCGTCGTCTTTTCCCTGGCCCCACGTGGGTCTGATAGGGCCTTCGTGTACGGCATGTCTCCGTTGTTGCTTACCGTCCCCTTGTCTGCGCCTGACTTTGAATTTCCTGATGTCACATCTGAATTGTCATTTGTCTCTCTAATCTGTTTCAGGCTTTGCAGTTTCTCTTCTAAGCACTGTATCCTAGCTTCTGCTGCTAAGACCTGTACTTCCCACTTCCTGCACTCTTCAGCTATCCGCTCCTCCATTTTCTTACCAAGCTCTACTATCTTCCTTCCCCACTCTTCCTCCCTTTTTTGGAGCGCTAACTCCCAGTCTTTCCTCCCTGGTTCGTCTACCAGATCTCTGGTTTTCCGTCCTCTAAGGCCACCCATTTTTTTTTTTTTTTTTTTTTTTATTACCACAGACAGAAGGCTAGAGGAGGGAGAGGGTGCGGGGGGGAGAGGAAAGGGTAGAAGAGGGAGAGAGAGGAGAGAGAAAGGGTAGAAAGAGGGAGAGAGAGGAGAGAGTATGGGGGTGAGGGATAAGACCAAGGGGGAGAGAGAGAAATGTGAGGGGGAGAGAAAGGGTAGAGAGAGGGAGAAAGAGAGGGAGAGGGAGAGGGAGAGAAAGAGAGAGAGAGGGAGACAGGAGGGCGAGGGAAAAGGCTATGAGAGAGAGAAATGGAGAGATGGAGAGAGAAGCCTATAGAGAGAGAGAAGGGTGAGAGATAGGGTTATGGGAGAGAGAGAGAGAGAGGAGGGCGAGGGAAAAGGCTATGAGAGAGAGAAATGGAGAGATGGAGAGAGAAGCCTATAGAGAGAGAGGAGGGTGAGAGATAGGGTTATGGGAGTGAGGGAGAGAGAGAGAGAGAGAGAGAGGGAGAGAGAGAGGAAGAGAGAGAGGAAGAGAGAGAGGAAGAGAGAGAGGAAGAGAGAGAGGAAGAGAGAGAGGAAGAGAGAGAGGAAGAGAGAGAGGAAGAGAGAGAGGGAGAGAGAGAGGGAGAGAGAGAGGGAGAGAGAGAGGGAGAGAGAGAGGAAGAGAGAGAGGAAGAGAGAGAGGAAGAGAGAGAGGGAGAGAGAGAGAGGGAGAGAGAGAGGGAGAGAGGGAGAGAGAGAGGGAGAGAGAGAGGGAGAGAGAGAGGGAGAGAGAGAGAGAGAGAGAGAGAGAGAGAGAGAGAGAGAGAGAGAGAGA
>NC_091300.1:13730396-13872896 GCF_038502225.1 Cherax quadricarinatus
TACACATCTCAGTGCATATATACACCGAGAGATATATACATCTTATTGTATATACACACACCTAGAGATATACACACCTAAGTGTATATACACAGAGATATATGCACTTCATCTGCACCTCTCAGTGTATATACACCGTCAGATGGTTGGGTAGTGAGGGGAGGGGGTTGAACCCACTCGACTACACAAGGGTCAGAACTGCACCTCACCTTTCCACACCCAGACAAGAATACTATTCGTCCCTAAATTAGGGATTTAACGAAGCTCTCAGCGTGTGTGTGTATATATACACACCGTGAGATATACACCTCTCAGTGTATACATATATATCCTGGGAAGATTAGCATTTACAAATCATTTTTCATACTCCCTCATTAATTTGAAAAGAGAACCGCGGGGGAAGTTTTGTGTAAGGTTGAATTTAATGAACAGTGTTGACAAGATGAAAACGTACAATTAGACGGGTTTTATTTTAGGTAGAATAAGGAAGAAAGGACCAGAGAATAAGGGAGAGAGAACTAGAAAAGAAGGGAGATAGAACCAGAGAATAGAGTAGACAGAAGCAAAGAATAGGGAAGATAGAACCAGAGAATAAGGGAGATAGAACCAGAGAATACGGGAGATAGAATCAGAGAATACGGGAGATAGAATCAGAGAATACGAAAGATAACCGGAGAATACGAAAGAGAACCGGAGAATAAGGGATAGAGAACCAGAGAAGAAGGAAGATAGAACCAGAGTAGAAGGGAGATAGAGCCAGAGAAGAAAAGAGATAAAACCAGAGAATAAGGGAGATAGAATAAGAGAATACGAGAGAGAATCAGAGAATAAGGGAGATAGAACCAGAGAATAAGGGAGATAGAACCGGACAATTACCGTGATCAACAGACCCTCAGTCATGGTGTGCAGAGCTGCGCCTGCGCACTGGGGTGGAGGCACAGTTAATGGAAAGAGGTCCTGTGCTGGTCGACGGTTTTGCTAACACGGATATCGTTTCGCTCATGACTCAGTGGTAGCGTCTTCCGCTCAAAACAGAAGGACCAGGATTCAGTCATGAGAGCTGGGTGAATAAGAAACATGTATAGCACTTAAGTGTCTTTATTTGTCAACAGGTGGTCAGTCCCTTATCCTTGATTGAACGTGGTCAGTCCCTTATCCTTGACTGAAGGTGGCCAGTCCCTTATCCTTGATTGAAGGTGGTCAGTCCCTTATCCTTGATTGAAGGTGGTCAGTCCCTTATCCTTCATTGAAGGTGGTCAGTCCCTTATCCTTGATTGGAGGTGGTCAGTCCCTTATCCTTGGTTGAAGGTGGTCAGTCCCTTATCCTTGATTGAAGGTGGTCAGTCCCTTATCCTTGGTTGAAGGTGGTCAGTCCCTTATCCTTGATTGAAGGTGGTCAGTCCCTTATCCTTGATTGAAAGTGATCAGTCCCTTATCCTTGATTGAAGGTGGTCAATCCCTTATCCTTGATTGAAGGTGGTCAGTCCCTTATCCTCGACTGAAAGTGATCAGTCCCTTATCCTTGATTGAAGGTGACCAGTCCCTTAGCCTTGATTGAAGGTGGCCAATCCCTTAGCCTTGATTGAAGGTGGTCAGTCCCTTATCCTTGATTGAAGGTGGTCAGTCCCTTATCCTTGATTGAAGGTGGTCAGTCCCTTATCCTTGATTGAAGGTGGTCAGTTCCTTATCCTTGATCGAAGGTGGTCAGTCCCTTATCCTTAATTGAAGGTGGTCAGTCCCTTATCCTTGATTGAAGGTGGTCAGTCCCTTATCCTTGATTGAAGGTGGTCAGTCCCTTATCATTGATTGAAGGTGGTCAGTCCCTTATCCTTGATTGAAGGTGATCAGTCCATTAGCCCTGATTAAAGGTGGTCAGTCCCTTAGTCTTGATTGAAGGTGGTCAGTCCCTTAGTCTTGACTGAAGATGGTCATTTCCTTTGCCATGATGGATGGTCATTCACTTAGCCTCTATAAAAGATGATCATTTTCTTAACCTTGATTGAAAATGTTCACTTCTTTAGCCTTGATAGAAGATGATCAGTCCCGTTGCCCGACAAGGTGATCAGTCCCTTAGCTTTGATAGAAGATAATAATCAGTCCCTCAGTCTTTACCGAAAGTGTTCAGAACAAGCCTAAAGCAAAAGGCATTAGGAAGGAGACTATATACTGGAGCCCCAAAAAATTGAGGTGCAGCATTTGGAGATGGCATCACAGGTGAGCGGGGACTAATAGTGCCAATAATAACATAATAATTGTCTAACCATAATATCTTGGTTCATACGATATCTTCCTCATTTATATTTTTAAACAAGTTATAACTATGATCTTCTTTCACTAGTGGGCCCCGCTCATCTGTAACGCCGTCTCCAACTGCTACTTCTTGCCCCTAGCTCCTGTATATAGTGTCCGTCCTGATGCCTCCATGAGTACTGTCGCCACTAGCAGTAAGACCAGACTTATATTACTACTCAAGAATTATATATCATTGTTTTCACCGGCTCCACGCTAGTTCTAATACCTCAGTAACACGCGTTTTTCTCTCTTTACGGTCTGTTTTGTTAATTAAAAGCAGAAAGAGAGAGAGAGAGAGAGAGCTACGAAATGCTGCTTCTCTCTCTCTCTCTCTTATTTACAGAGCGTTTTACAAGGTTGGATTAAGGTCCTAACTTTATTTACAAGCTATGAGCTGTTACCTACATCAGCTCTCTCTCTCTCTCTCTCTCTCTCTCTCTCTCTCTCTCTCTCTCTCTCTCTCTCTCTCTCTCTCTCTCTCTCTCTCTCTCTCTCTCTCTCTCTCTCTCTCTCTCTCTCGCTTGCCAAAGTTCCCGTTGCGAGGATGGTCGTCAGCAGAGTTTAGTGTTCGTCTCAGAAGTTTGCTGCTGCCAACTTTTGCATTACATGCGGGTTGTTGCTCGCGTTTTTATTCCCTGAGACTTGTAAATTAAGGTCAGGCAATCTTCACTGACGAAATGGCTCCCTCTATTAGTTGTAATGAATAAAGAGACAGAGAGAAAGAGAGAAAACGCTTAAAACGAAGACTTGATAAAGTTCATCACAGCGAAGCAGTGTCAAAATAATCTGTGGCTTTTGTTGATTACTTTAAGCGGTACATCACCAGGAGGGTGAGGTACCTTGATGCCGGAGAGGGGGGCTCTTGATGCTAGGAGTTGAACCCTCTCTCTCTCTCTCTCTCTCTCTCTCTTTCTCTTTTTTTTTTTTTTTTTTTTTTTTTTTTTTTTTTTTTTGTGTAAAACACAGGGTTTGACAAGGTTAAGGATCCCTAGCTTTATTGACAGCTATATTACAGGTTAAGGATTCCTAACTTTATTGGCAAGCTAAGAGCTGTTACCTACATCAGCTCATTTGAAAGCATTTTTATTGTTATGAGACATACAAGTAGGGAACAGGATGAAGTTGGAGCCATCTGTGGGCCAGCATTTTCATTTGATCAACTGACTTTATCTCGTTGACATCATTATGCTGTACGAATGTGTTCCATACTCGAGTCATCCTGGGTATGTATGATCTCAGATGGAGTGATGTTCTGGAGAAGGGTACAGCCAGAGTGAAGTTGCTGCTTTCTGTCCGTCTTGTGGCATAAAAGCTTGTTTCACGCTGTCCTCGAAGTGGATCCAAGTGTGGTATTTTGACAATATTGGCCTTGTACATAACAGTAAGGCCACCCACATCCCTCCTATGTTGAAGGCTCTGCTGAAATGACAGATCTATCCAGGATGGGTCCAGGCGAGAGATGAGACGTCTTGCTCTGTTCTCTACTCTGTCAAGCAGTCGCAGATGAGAGGGGGGGCAGGCAAACCAAGAAAGTGGAGCATACTCAAGGTGTGAGCGTACTTGTGCCTCGTACAGGATCTTGCAACCCCTACTGTCAAGCAGATGCGAGATACGGCGAAGTGCTGTAAGCTTCCTGGCTGCCTTGTTTGCAAGATTTACAACATGGTTCTTCATGGTTTGTTTGGAGTCAAATTTCACCCCAAGGATATCAACTTCTTCTCCAGGTGCCAACATCCTCCCATTCATCCTTACTACTGCACCAGCATTACCATCATGGTGCCTAGAGACGATCATCATTTGCGTTTTCTCAGGTGCAAATGTTACTTGCCATCTATTTCCCCAAGCTGATATAGCTCTCAGCTGGTGATTGATGTAGCTTAGAGCAGCTGGCATTTCTTCTCTTGGATAAGTGAATGTCAGTGTACAGTCGTCTGCATATGCATGTGATTCTGGGATGAGATGAAGAAGGTCGTTGAAGTAGACATTCCATAACAATGGACCCAGCACGCTTGCTTGTGGAACGCTTGCCCCAATAGGATGCCTTGCTGATTCCGTTCAGTTGAGGACTACACTTAGAGATCTACCATGAAGGTAATCACTGAGGAGACATAGCGTAGAGCCTGCAATTCCCAGTGCTTGAAGTTTTGCTAAGAGGCCCTGGTGCCACACCCGGTCGAAAGCACCAGCAATGTCCAGTGCTACCACACAGCTGACTTTGGATTCATCCAGTGACTGGTGCCACTTAGTGGAGAGGTTTAACAACAGATCAGCAGCAGAGTAACCTTTCCTGAAGCCATATTGACGATCACAAAGTAGTGAGTGGTAGTCAAAAAAATCTGTCATTTGTCTTGAGATTATTGTCTCAAGGATCTTACCAGTGATTGACAGGAGTGACACTGGTCTGTAGTTGCTGATTTCTGCTCTGCTCTTCTTTTTGTGAACAGGGACTACATTTGCCTATTTCCATAGAGAGGGCCATTTACACTGTACTAGGCAGTGCTGAAAGATGCGAGTTAGAGGTGCTGCTAGCTGGTCTGCACATCTTCTCAACAATCTTGGGCTCAACTTGTCTGGGCCCACAGCCTTTTCTTGGTCAAGTGATATAAGAAGGAAATGCACCTCCTCCTGCCTTATTGTCACCACTGACAGTTTTGACACAGTTCTTGCAGCTAGCCAAGGAGGGTCCCTTGCTGGATCAGGAACTTGCATTTTGGTAGCAAAGTGTTCAGCAAAGAGGTCCGCCTTCTCTTGACTACTAGTAGAGGTGGTCCCATCCTGTCGATTTAGAGGTGGAATAAGTTCATCAGGCAGATAACCTTGTCTGTCCTTGACCAGGGACCACCAGATTTTGGAGCCTACCCTACCTGATGCTAACTTTCTTTTAGTGTCCACCTCCCATTTAGCAATGGCCCACTTTTGAACATCACCCATATGCCTACAGGCTTGTATGTGCAAGTTCCTGTTATAGGTGGTAGGATGTCTCTTATACCTTCGCCATGCTTTGTACTTAGCAGTAGCAGCCTCTCTACAACGAAAGCCAAACCAAGGCTGATCTGTAGGCTTCGTCACATATTGCCGGTGAGGAATGTGTTCTTGTTGCAGATTAAGGATGTGTCCAGTGAAGGCTTTCACTTGGTTGTCAACATCCCCTTGGAGAAGAGCATTCCAGTCGGTGGTGGCGAGCTCAGAGCAAAGGGCTGGCCAATTACCTCTTTCCCATAGCCAGGTTGTGCGTGTGGACTCCTCACCTCGTTCTGTTGGGATCTTAAGTGTGGTAAAAACAGCCTTGTGGTCAGACGATCCAACGTAGCCGAGGGGTTGACAAGTGACTATGCCTTCTGCCAGATCACTCTCTCTCTCTCTCTCTCTCTCTCTCTCTCTCTCTCTCTCTCTCTCTCTCTCTCTCTCTCTCTCCTTTCCCCTCCTTGTTTGGATCGAACCTGATTACCTCCTACTAACCTAAAAATAATGCTGATGATGACGATGATAGTAATGATATAATGTTGATAATGATAATGATTCGTTGTTTAATTTATTATGTTTGGAGGCTATGTTATTTTCACGAGGGAGCGCTAAACCCGGGAGGTCATACTTGACGCCTATAGGCTAACAGCAGGAAAGCTTTCACCCAGGAAAAAATTATTGTTATTATTATTATTATTATTATTATTATTAATTATTATTATTACCAATTATATTATTATTATTGGTAAAATAGTCATTCATGGGGGTAAGCTACTAGCTTATGCAGCTCCTGGGAATTGCAAATGGAAGGCAAACAGGCTCGATGCAAGAAGGGGTGGTTGGAAAGCAGCTCCAGTTCCTTGCATCAGGAGCCCTTCGCTGACATCAATGTTATTCATGGTGAATAATCTTAAGAATTTTTTTACCACCATCTCTTTATACATCATCTAATGTCTTACACTCCTACTACAAGTATAATAAACCTTAAAAGAGCTGCCCTCCGCTGCCCTCTGCTGCCCTCTGCTGCCCTCTGCTGCCCTCTGCCCAGTTCCATTGTTTTGAACTGTAATTCCTTGATAATTGATGTCTTTTAAACATACCCGTGAGACATCCTGGTAATATCTGCTGTTTTGAACCTTCCTGCTACAACCTGTCTGCTTCCCACACACACGAGATGAAGGAAGAAGGAAGCGTGAAGGAAGAAGGAAGCGTGAAGGAAGAAGGAAGCGTGAAGGAAGAAGGAAGCGTGAAGGAAGAAGGAAGCGTGAAGGAAGAAGGAAGCGTGAAGGAAGAAGGAAGCGTGAAGGAAGAAGGAAGCGTGAAGGAAGAAGGAAACGTGAAGGAAGAAGGAAACGTGAAGGAAGAAGGAAGCGTGAAGGAAGAAGGAAACGTGAAGGAAGAAGGAAACGTGAAGGAAGAAGGAAGCGTGAAGGAAGAAGGAAACGTGAAGGAAGAAAGAAGCGTGAAGGAAGAAAGAAGCGTGAAGGAAGAAGGAAACGTGAAGGAAGAAGGAAGCGTGAAGGAAGAAGGAAGCGTGAAGGAAGAAGGAAACGTGAAGGAAGAAGGAAGCGTGAAGGAAGAAGGAAGCGTGAAGGAAGAAGGAAGTGTGAAGGAAGAAGGAAGCTTGAAGGAAGAAGGAAACGTGAAGGAAGAAGGAAACGTGAAGGAAGAAGGAAGCGTGAAGGAAGAAGGAAACGTGAAGGAAGAAGGAAGCGTGAAGGAAGAAAGAAGCGTGAAGGAAGAAGGAAACGTGAAGGAAGAAGGAAGCGTGAAGGAAGAAGGAAGCGTGAAGGAAGAAGGAAGCGTGAAGGAAGAAGAAAACGTGAAGAAGGAAACGTGAAGGAAGAAGGAAGCGTGAAGGAAGAAGGAAGCTTGAAGGAAGAAGGAAACGTGAAGGAAGAAGGAAACGTGAAGGAAGAAGGAAGCGTGAAGGAAGAAGGAAACGTGAAGGAAGAAGGAAGCGTGAAGGAAGAAAAAAGCGTGAAGGAAGAAGGAAACGTGAAGGAAGAAGGAAGCGTGAAGGAAGAAGGAAGCGTGAAGGAAGAAGGAAGCGTGAAGGAAGAAGAAAACGTGAAGGAAGAAGGAAACGTGAAGGAAGAAGGAAGCGTGAAGGAAGAAGGAAGCGTGAAGGAAGAAGGAAGCGTGAAGGAAGAAGGAAACGTGAAGGAAGAAGGAAGCGTGAAGGAAGAAGGAAGCGTGAAGGAAGAAGGAAGCGTGAAGGAAGAAGGAAGCGTGAAGGAAGAAGGAAGCGTGAATGAAGAAGGAAGCGTGAAGGAAGAAGGAAGCGTGAAGGAAGAAGGAAGCGTGAAGGAAGAAGGAAGCGTGAAGGAAGAAGGAAGCGTGAAGGAAGAAGGAAGCGTGAAGGAAGAAGGAAGCGTGAAGGAAGAAGGAAGCGTGAATGAAGAAGGAAGCGTGAAGGAAAAGGAAGCGTGAAGGAAGAAGGAAACGTGAAGAAGGAAACGTGAAGGAAGAAGGAAGCGTGAAGGAAGAAGGAAGCGTGAAGGAAGAAGGAAACGTGAAGGAAGAAGGAAGCGTGAAGGAAGAAGCATGAAGGATGAAGGAAGCGTGAAGGGAGAAGGAAACGTGAAGGAAGAAGGAAACGTGAAGGAAGAAGGAAATGTGAAGGAAGAAGGAAATGTGAAGGAAGAAGGAAACGTGAAGGAAGAAGGAAGCGTGAAGGGAGAAGGAAACGTGAAGGAAGAAGGAAATGTGAAGGAAGAAGCGTGAAGGAAGAAGGAAGCATGAAGGAAGAAGGAAACGTGAAGGAAGAACGAAGCGTGAAGGAAGAAGCATGAAGGAAGAAGGAAGCGTGAAGGGAGAAGGAAACGTGAAGGAAGAAGGAAATGTGAAGGAAGAAGGAAACGTGAAGGAAGAAGGAAGCATGAAGGAAGAAGGAAACGTGAAGGAAGAACGAAGCGTAAGGAAGAAGCATGAAGGAAGAAGGAAACGTGAAGGGAGAAGGAAACGTGAAGGAAGAAGGAAATGTGAAGGAAGAAGGAAACGTGAAGGGAGAAGGAAACGTGAAGGAAGAAGGAAATGTGAAGGAAGAAGGAAATGTGAAGGAAGAAGGAAACGTGAAGGAAGAAGGAAGCGTGAAGGAAGAAGGAAGCGTGAAGGAATAAGGAAGCGTGAAGGAAGAAGGAAACGTGAAGGAAGAAGGAAGCGTGAAGGAAGAAGGAAGCGTGAAGGAAGAAGGAAACGTGAAGGAAGAAGGAAGCGTGAAGGAAGAAGGAAACGTGAAGGGAGAAGGAAACGTGAAGGAAGAAGGAAATGTGAAGGAAGAAGGAAACGTGAAGGAAGAAGGAAGCGTGAAGGAAGAAGGAAGCGTGAAGGAATAAGGAAGCGTGAAGGAAGAAGGAAACGTGAAGGAAGAAGGAAGCGTGAAGGAAGAAGGAAGCGTGAAGGAAGAAGGAAACGTGAAGGAAGAAGGAAGTGTGAAGGATGAAGGAAACATGAAGGAAGAAGGAAACGTGAAGGAAGAAAAAAGCGTGAAGGAAGAAGGAAGCGTGAAGGAAGAAGGAAACGTGAAGGATGAAGGAAGCGTGAAGGAAGAAGGAAACATGAAGGAAGAAGGAAGCGTGAAGGAAGAAGCGTGAAGGAAGAAGGAAGCGTGAAGGAAGAAGGAAGCGTGAAGGAAGAAGAAAGCGTGAAGGAAGAAGGAAGCGTGAAGGAAGAAGGAAGCGTGAAGGAAGAAGGAAACGTGAAGGAAGAAGGACACGTGAAGGAAGAAGGAAGCGTGAAGGAAGAAGGAAGCGTGAAGGAAGAAGCGTGAAGGAAGAAGGAAGCGTGAAGGAAGAAGGAAGCGTGAAGGAAGAAGGAAGCGTGAAAGAAGAAGCGTGAAGGAAGAAGGAAGCGTGAATGAAGAAGGAAGCGTGAAGGAAGAAGCATGAAGGAAGGAGGAAGCGTGAAGGAAGAAGGAAGTGTGAAGGAAGAAGGAAACGTGAAGGAAGAAGGAAGCGTGAAGGAAGAAGGAAACGTGAAGGAAGAAGGAAGCGTGAAGGAAGAAGGAAACGTGAAGGAAGAAGGAAGCGTGAAGGAAAAGGGAAACGTGGAGGAAGAAGCATAAAGGAAGAAGGAAACGTGAAGGAAGAAGCATGAATGAAGAAGGAAGCGTGAATGAAGAAGGAAGCGTGAATGAAGAACGAAGCGTGAATGAAGAAGGAAGCGTGAATGAAGAAGGAAGCGTGAAGGAAGAATTAAGCGCGAAGGAAGAAGGAAGCGCGAGTGAAGAAGGAAGCGTGAATGAAGAAGGAAGCGTGAAGGAAGAAGGAAGCGTGAAGGAAGAAGGAAGCGCGAGTGAAGAAGGAAGCGCGAAGGAAGAAGGAAGCGCGAAGGAAGAAGGAAGCGCGAGTGAAGAAGGAAGCGTGAATGAAGAAGGAAGCGTGAATGAAGAAGGAAGCGCGAAGGAAGAAGGAAGCGCGAGTGAAGAAGGAAGCGCGAGTGAAGAAGGAAGCGTGAATGAAGAAGGAAGCGTGAAGGAAGAAGGAAGCGCGAAGGAAGAAGGAAGCGCGAGTGAAGAAGGAAGCGCGAGTGAAGAAGGAAGCGTGAATGAAGAAGGAAGCGTGAAGGAAGAAGGAAGCGTGAAGGAAGAAGGAAGCGCGAAGGAAGAACGAAACGCTCAAAAATTACAAATACATTTACAATTCACAGGAATTAACGAAACATTAAGGGGAAACGTAGTTATAAAAGATATTTTTTGAGAGTCGTAAAGTGCTGAAATCAGTCCCAAAAACTTTCAACAACCAATTAAATCGTCAAATAAAAAAAAATTACATGAAAATGGCGTCCAAAAATTGGAGAATTAAAATTGTCTCAGCGAGTATATTACCTGACACGAAAACATTTTGTATAAATCAATTAAGTTCTGAGGGCGTATTTTTTCCCGGAGAATTTTTAATAAATATTTGGTGGAGCGTAACTCCTCGTGGCAACATTTATAGACGGAAAAATATATATATATATATATATATATATATATATATATATATATATATATATATATATATATATATAAAATATATAAGGCTGTAGAATGGTACAAGTTTGTATAGATTTTATGAGAATTCTGGAGTGCATGGAGAAGTTTGCAAGAATTTGAAATTGCTTTAAAAGGTGTACACAGAGACGGGTCGTAGCATCTCCCAGCCGGCCAGTGTGGCTGTAGAACCTAGTCAGTTTTTTATTTTTTTTTTTTGACAATGGGTGTGTAGCCTTGACCTGCATTGTGCCACAACTGGTTCTCCTGGGATGAACACCTTTGTTCTCTTCCTGTGCTGGTGAGTAAGTGTTTCTTCCTGGAATGAACACATTTGTTCTCTCCCTGTGCTGGACACGACCTGTGAGATGTATTCACCACCAACAATATTGCCACCTCTTTCACAACCCTCACCACCACCATCACCACCACCACTACCATTTTTATCAACACCTCATCCACCACCACCACAACGATCACCATAACCATCACCACCAACATCACAACTACCACCACCGCTGCCAGTACGACCACCACATCAAATACCATCATCACCGCTACACCAACCACAGCCACCACTACCATTACCAAAACCCTCATCACATCAGTCACCACCACCATCACCACTAAAACCACTACTATCACAACCCCCAACCATCATATCATTGACCATCACCACTAAAACCACTACTATCACAACCCCCCAGCCACTACTATCTACCATCACAACCCCCAACCATCATATCACTGACCATAACTGACCATCACTAAAACCACTACTATCACAACCCCCCCCCAGCTACATCATCATCATTGACCATCACCACTAAAACCCACTATACCATCTCACTGAAACCACTACCTATCATTACACTAAAACCACTACCCCAACCCCCATCATATCACTGACCATCACCACTAAAACCATTACTATCACAACCCCCAACCATCATATAACTGACCATCACTAAAACCACTACTATCACAACCCCCCAACCATTATATCATTGACCATCACCACTAAAACCACTACTATCACAACCCCCAACCATCATAACATTGACCATCACCACTAAAACCACTACTATCACAACCCCCAACCATCATATGATTGACCACCACCACTAAAACCACTACTATCACAACCCCCAACCATCATATCATTGACCATCACCACTAAAACCACTACTATCACAACCCCCAACCGTCACATCATTGACCACCACCACTAAAACCACTGCTATCGCAACCCCCAACCATCACATCATTGACCATCACCACTAAAACCAATGCTATCACAACCCCAACTATCACATCATTGACCACCACCACTAAAACCAATGCTATCACAACCCCAACTATCACATCATTGACCACCACCACTAAAACCACTGCTATCACAACTCCAACCATCACCCCAACAACAACTATCATCACAAACATCAATCACATTACTCCCCACCAAAATCCATAACCATATCCACCACCATAACCATCACATTAATCATCACCACCACAGCAATCAAAATCATCACCACAACCACCATCACATCAACCACCACCATTGTAACCTTGGTCTGTGGAAATCATCAATCAGGACGAAACGCTAAACCCTTGTGGGTCATTAAGCATGATGAGCACTGGAGGCTAGAGCCTTCGTCCACTAATCTCGGCCAGGCCATAATGAGGAATTTATCTCTAAAATGAGAGATATCTCATTTCAGTACCACATCATTATTGTTTTAGATGTGGCATTGATGAAGCGCTATACCTATCCTTCCCTGATTACGAGCTATCCATCCCTGATTACGGGGTAATCAGGGATGGATAGCTAAAATTCCTTGGATGAGCCGAGTTCCAATCCTGGGCTAGACGTTGTGGGTAAGTTCCTCTACCTCTGCTCTGCTGCCCCTATTCGCCTATCTGTAAATAGATGTCAAGGAGTTAGTTGACTGTTGTGGGTCGTATCCTTGGGGAGAACTTGACGACCAAAACGGCAATAACTCACACAGCTTTCTCTAGTTAACCTGGGATGGATAATTAGCTTATTATGTTTAAAGCCTGTCCATTACACGATGGTCACCTGTACACCATCAGTCAAGGACTCTTTTAATACCCTAATTTGGGGTTATTGTTTAATCTCATTGTATATACCCTGAGAGACATGTACCACTCGGTGTATTTAACACTGATGTCTGAATTATTAACCCTCAGGGGTTAATAATAATCAGGAGAGTCTTCGTCGTCTGGTCCATCAGTTACACCTGAAGTTACGTAAACAGGAAGTTATCAGTGGCAGCTTGCGTGTGACACTCTCATTTGTTTTTTTTTTATTTATTTTGGCTGTATCGTGTACCCTTTTTTTCAAAACTCATCCATGTTTTATTTAATACAAGTAAGGGCATTTCGGAACATTGCCACAATAAAATGTCACATTAGTTGGACTTGACCTTTAATGTAACACGTTCACTGTGCCCTGAACACCACTTTTTTTTAATAGACTGAGGATCGAGCCTCCACCACTCCTTGCGCTGGATGACCCACACAGGTTAAGAGCTAATCTGATCTACATATATTTGGACATAAATATTTCGTTCTTACCGCATTTCAAAACATTTGAACACCAGGAAATTGTCTTAATACATTTGAGTGACACTCTCAGATGAATCTTTCTTTATAAACATAATTAGATGCTTTTAGGCGAGAGATGGGTAACTTATTTTTTTACATAATTGGATGCTTTCATACTACAGATGGACACTCTCTACATAACTGGACACGTTCATACTACAGATGGACACTCTCTACATAACTGGACACGTTCATACTACAGATGGACACTCTACATAACTGGACACGTTCATACTACAGATGGACACTCTCTACATAACTGGACACGTTCATACTACAGATGGACACTCTCTACATAACTGGACACGTTCATACTACAGATGGACACTCTCTACATAACTGGACACGTTCATACTACAGATGGACACTCTCTACATAACTGGACACGTTCATACTACAGATGGACACTCTCTACATAACTGGACACGTTCATACTACAGATGGACACTCTCTACATAACTGGACACGTTCATACTACAGATGGACACTTTCTACATAACACGTTCATACTACAGATGGACACTCTCTACATAACTGGACACGTTCATACTACATATGGACACTTTCTACATAACACGTTCATACTACAGATGGACACTTTCTACATAACACGTTCATACTACATATGGACACTTTCTACATAACACGTTCATACTACAGATGGACACTTTCTACATAACACGTTCATACTACAGATGGACACTTTCTACATAACACGTTCATACTACAGATGGACACTTTCTACATAACACGGTCATACTACAGATGGACACTTTCTACATAACACGGTCATACTACAGATGGACACTTTCTACATAACAACACGGTCATACTACAAATGGACACTGGCTGAGTCCGCTCCTGCTTTGACTGACTCTGCTCTGTCTTATCTTAATAACTTTACTGTGTAAATACTGTACATATTGGTGAGGGAATATAAGGGTAAAGAAGAAAAAAGCTTAACCCTGTTGTGTCTGTCTTGCCTATGTCTTGCCAGGTTGCTTACAACATTGCAGACTTCGGTTATGGCCAAAGTGCAACAGCCCTGGTCTTGTTACCCGTGTTTGTAATATTTATGATATTTTTTATGTTCAAGGGGAAGCGCTAAACCAGTAGAGGGTCATACAGCGACTAGGGGATGAGAGGTAACCAGATGTGATGAAAGGAGAGGTTGCTCCAGTTCCTTGAATCAAGAACCTTTCACCAGCAATGAGGCAGCCCATCCCTCCCCTCCCAAAAAGGGTCAAAATACGACAAACCTCTACATTTACCTATTGTCGACTGGGAGGATCATCGCCCCCGCTCCCCGGGCCTAGACTAGGCCTAAGGCAAAAAAAGTATGTGAAATGTAAATAAAGTTGAAGATAAAAATATTAAGATATTTTAAAGCAAGATCGATGTTTACATAGTGTAATACCTAGTGAAGTAACAAGGATTACATGTAAATATTTCTAGAAAACGATGCTAATCAATTGACCATCGACACCATGCCCAGCCCTTTTAGGGTAGGGTAGGTGCCTGAGCCCGAGCTTGCTGCTCACAAGACTGTCATTCCCAACAGCCCCCTTGGGGCGGGGATGGCAGACCAGGGAGGTCTAGCTTCTCCCTACGAGAAGCCTGGGGACAGTTGGTCCCAAAGATGAGCGGGTGCTTGTACCTCCTCCCATGGGAGATATAGGTCTCGAGATACTCCCCAGACAGGGAGCCAAGGCCGGGTCACCACTATTGGAAAAGACCCAGGACGAGAGAGTACCGGCGAATAAAAAAAAATAAATTGAAATAGTGTAGACAACGACGTCGACGTTGTCTGGCAAGGCAGTGTATGTTAGACAGTACAATGTTTGTGAGTTCACACTATGTATGTTAGACAAGACAATGTGAGCCAAGACCATGTATGTTAGACAAGACAATGTGAGCCAAGACCATGTATGTTAGACAAGACAATGTGAGCCAAGACCATGTATGTTAGACAAGACAATGTGAGTCAAGACCCATGTATGTTAGACAAGACAATGTATGTTAGACAAGACAGTGTATATTAGACAAGACAGTGGTTTATGAGTCACGACACTGTTAGATAAGGCAACATATATCAGTCAAGACATTGTATGTCAGACATGCCGTTGTATGTCAGACATGACACAGTATGTCAGACATGACACAGTATGTCAGACATGACACAGTATGTCAGACATGACACTGTATGTCAGACATGACATTGTATGTCAGACATGACACAGTATGTCAGACATGACACAGTATGTCAGACATGACACAGTATGTCAGACATGACACTGTATGTCAGACATGACAGTGTATGTCATGTATGTTAGACATAACACTGTATGTCAGACATGACACTGTATGCCAGACATGACACTGTCAGACATGACACTGTATGTCAGACATGACACTGTATGTCAGACATGACACTGTATGTCAGACATGACACTTTGTCAGACATGACACTGGATGTCAGACATGACATTGTATGTCAAACAATAAAATCTAAATACTAACTTTAAACACAAAACACTTGAGACAGAGCGAGAACGCTGGCTTAGACAAATGTTTGATATTTTAAACACACGAGACACAAAAGTAAGATACTCACCCAGGGACAACAACATGTGACATTCATTTTAACTACGTACGTCATAATGTATATACATATATGTATATATGTATATATACATACACTGCGTATATATATACATATATATATATATATATATATATATATATATATATATATATATATATATATATATATATATATATATATATATATATATATATATATATATATATATATATATATATATATATATATATATATATATATACACACACACACACGCAGTGTATGTAGTAGGCTGTATAGTAAGAACACGTTGCTACATCCGTAAGTACCGTGGATGAAATACAATTCAGGGATACTGTGTGGATTGCATGCAGGCAGCAGCTGCTGTTGTTGTTGTATTTCATGATGCGGTGAGCCCTTGTGTGTCACTCAACACAGCGCAACACAACGCAACATAACGCAACATAACGCAACATAACGCAGCACAACACAACGAAACACAACACAAGGCAACACAACACAACACAAGGCAACACAACACAACACAAGGCAACATAACGCAACACAACGCAACACAACACAACACAGCACAACACAACACAAGGCAACACAACACAACACAGCACAACACAACACAACACAGCACAACATAACGCAACACAACTCAGCACAACACAACACAACTCAGCACAACACAACACAGCACAACACAACACAACACAACGCAACACAACACAACGCAACACAACACAACTCAGCACAACACAACACAACTCAGCACAACACAACACAACACAGCACAGCACAACACAACACAACTCAGCACAACACAACACAACTCAGCACAACACAACACAACGCAACACACCTCAGCACAACACAACGCAACACAGCACAACGCAATACAACACAACACAACGCAACACAACACAACACAACGCAACACAACACAACGCAACACACCTCAGCACAACACAACACAACACAACACACCTCAGCACAACACAACACAACTCAACGCAACACAACACAACACAACACAACACAACTCAACGCAACACACCTCAGCACAACACAACACGACACAACAAAACACACCTCAGCACAACACAACACACCTCAGCACAACACAACACAACACAACGCAACACACCTCAGCACAACACGACACAACACAACACAACACAGCACAACGCAACACAACACAGCACAACACAACACAGCACAACACAACACAACACAACACAACACAACGCAACACAACACAACACAACACAACACAACACAGCACAACACAACGCAACACAACACAACACAACACAACACAACACAGCACAACACAGCACAACACAACACAGCACAACACAACACAGCACAACACAACACAACACAACGCAACACAACACAACACAACACAGCACAACACAACACAGCACAACGCAACACAACACAACACAACACAACACAACACAGCACAGCACAGCACAACACAACACAACACAACACAGCACAACACAACACAGCACAGCACAACACACAACACAACGCAACGCAACACAACACAACACAACACAACACAACGCAACACAACACAACACAACACAACACAACACAACACAGCACAACACAACGCAACACAACACAACACAACACAACACAACACAGCACAACACAACACAACACAACACAACACAGCACAACACAACGCAACACAACACAACACAACACAACACAACACAGCACAACACAACACAACACAACACAACACAACACAACACAGCACAACACAACACAACACAACACAACACAGCACAACACAACACAACACAACACAACACAACACAACACAGCACAACACAACACAACACAACACAACACAGCACAACACAACACAACACAGCACAACACAACACAACACAACACAACACAACACAACACAGCACAACACAACACAACACAACACAACACAACACAACACAGCACAACACAACACAACACAACACAACACAACACAGCACAACACAACACAACACAACAATAATTACAATGCAGTATACTTATCATCCGACAACATATTTTTGTATCTAGTATCATCCCAGAAATATTAAGTGGGATTATTATTAACAATATGTGACTACATTAATATGCAGGCGCTAAATCCGGAGGGGCCAGCTCCTGGACAGTGGGAGGTTGTCAGGTTTGATCCAAGGCAGGGGAGGGCAGATATAATTTCATTAAACTGCGTGAACATGAGCATGCAAGAACGCACGTGCACCGTTGAACGCACGCACAAACATGTGCGCACTAACGCATGATCGTACGTACGAACACATGATCGTACGTACGAACACATGATCGTACGTACGAACACATGAGCGTACGTACGAACGCACTTGCCAGTCATATTCCGACGAATCAAATGCCCCCTCATTTTTATAGTCAAAAAAGTGCTGAACCCGTAAGTAAGTAAGTAAGTAAGTAAGTAAGTTTATTCAGGTATACACAAATACAGTTACATAGAATTATCATACATAGCAGCATATGTGTAGAGAACCTGGGATAACCCAAAAAAGTCAGACAGTGACTTATTTCCAGAGTGCCACCCTTCACTGTGACGTTACGATGATTATATCATTCGAATACAGCAATTATGATCATGAACCACTAAACCCGCACGGTTCGTGCTGGACTATAATATAGACCCCAATTATTATTAGTAGTATTAACAATGATATAATTATTATCATTCACAATAATACAATAATGATATTATACTTGCAATAATTATATTAATTATAATAATAATTATTATTATTCACAAGGAAAACGCTATACCGGTAGGGGCCACGCAGCGCCAGGGATATGGAAGACCTTCGGATTCCACCCAATTCCTTGGAACAAGAGCCCTTCACCGGCATCAAAACTCTTTGGAGGGAGTAAAAAATGGGGGAAAGGGGGGGGGGGCGTGACACGGATTATTATCTCCGGTGGGTTAATTCACGATAACCCAAGAAAGCCAGTCAGGTTAGGTAAGATTCGTCAGGAAACAGGACAAGTGTTTCCTGACGCGGGTCTTATTCATATGATGACCCACAGCTGGAACTTTTGGTCATCTGACCGAGGCCTTCCGCTGGCTTACCGGTCTACCCCTTTAAAAATTATTGTCATAGTTATAACCATTTAGCAGTAAGCCAGTCAGTGTGGCTTTAGGGAGGAGGGGGGAGGGCACTCAGATCCCGCCCCCAGGATGCCACCCACGACAGCGCACCTTCAGGAGAGACTTCCACGCATCACTCGTCTCATCCCCGCCCTAGATTGAACCCGGGTTGCTTTGGTTGTCGGCCGAACACGACGACGCCACCACCATGGAGCTGCCAGATACCTCCAGGAATGGTGGGCTCGTCGAGGGGGGGGTTTAAAGCCTATCGACTACTACATTAATTAAGGATACACCGTGACCTTTTCATCACCAGACAAGAATACTTTTATACCTTCAACAGGGATTAAAGAAAACTCCCAGCATATATACGCTGAGAGAAATACAACTCTCAGGGTATATATCCTTGGTACCTCCAGAGATAATAATAACAACAACAATAACAACAACAATAACAACAACAATAATAATAATAATAATAATAATAATAATAATAATAATAATAATAATAATAATAATAATAATAATAATAATAATAATAATTCTGATAATCAGATTAAGTGCTAAACCCAGAAGGGTCATAGATCGCTGCACCTCCAATAGACGTTCAGTAAAGTCGCGAATAAAGCAGAAGTAAAATAAGTTGTGTAAGTACAGTAAAGATGTATCCGGCGAGGCACTCGGGCTTATCACACTAACATCCCGTTTTCTCTCACATTTGCCGTTTTCTCTGATTAATAATTTGCTGATATGCTTAAAAAAAAGACTTAACCGAAAAGACGATATGTATGTGTACTCACCTAATTGTGGTTGCAGGGGTCGAGACTCAGCTCCTGGCCCCGCCTCTTCATTGATCGCTACTAGGTCTTATCTCTCTCTGCTTCCTGACATTTGTCATACCTCGTCTTAAAGCTATGTATGGTTACTGCCTCCACTACATCATTTGCTAGGCTATTCCACTTCCTGACGACTCTATGACTGAAGAAATACTTCCTAACATCCCTGTGACTAGTCTGAGTCTTCAGCTTCCAATTGTGACCCCTTGTTTCTGTGTCCTCTCTCTGGAACATCCCGTCTTTGTCCACCTTGTCTATTCCGCGCAGTATTTTATATGTCGTTATCATGTCTCCCCTGACTCTCCTATCCTCCAGTGTCGTCAGTCCGATTTCCCTCAACCTTTCTTCGTAGGACATTCCCCTGAGCTCAGGAACTAGCCTTGTTGCAAATCTTTGTACTTTCTCTAATTCCTTACTAAGGTATCGGAACGCTATTCTCAGGTTTGCCAGGCTCCCATATGCTGCAGCAGTTATCTGGTTGATGTGTGCCTCCGGAGACGTGCTCGGTGTTATGGTCACCCCAAGGTCTTTCTCCTTGAGTGAGGTTTGCAGTCTTTGTCTACCTAGCCTATACTCTGTCTGCGGTCTTCTTTGCCCTTCCCCAATCTTCATGACTTTGCATTTGGTAGGGTTGAATTCGAGAATCCAGTTTCTGGACCAGGTGTCCAGTCTGTCCAGGTCTCTTTGTAGTCCTGCCTGATCCTCATCTGATTTAATTCTTCTCAATAGCTTCACATCATCTGCGAACAAGGACACTTCAGAGTCTATCCCTTCTAACATGTCATTCACATATATCAAAAATAGCACTGGTCCTAGGACTGACCCTTGTGGGACCCCGCTCGTCACAGGTGCCCACTGTGATACCTTATCACGTACCATGACTCGTTGTTGCCTCCCTGTCAGGTATTCTCTGATCCATTGCAGTGCCCTTCCTGTTATATGCGCCTGATCCTCCAGCTTCTGCACTAATCTCTTGTGAGGAACTATGTCGAAGGTCTTCCTGCAGTCCAGGAAAATACAATCAACCCACCCTTCTGTGTTTGTGTATATCTATCTATCTATCTATCTATCTATCTATATATATATATATATATATATATATATATATATATATATATATATATATATATATATATATACCTGGTTACCTGGAGGTATATATATATATATATATATATATATATATATATATATATATATATATATATATATATATATATATATATATATATATATATATATTCTTGCAAACAGGTAAACAAAATACAAGGACCCCACTGGAAGTAAATGACTTTTTTTGGTCATCCTAGTCAATGTGCTCGTATGTTACTATGTATGATAACTGTACTTATGTGTACCTGTACCTAACTAAACTTATCGACACCTGTCATATCAATGTGCGGAAACAAACGGGAAGCGCTAAACCCTTCAGGGTCATACAGCACCCGGGGGATGAGAGGACTTGAGGTTTGATTGAAGGAAGAGGAGGGTAGCTCCACTGCCTGGAATCAAGACACCATGCTAGCCACACACGGGGAGTTGACGAGGTACTGAGTATATTGAGGCACAAGTACACCAGAGTACAATGATCATACTTAGTGTAAATTACCTAGGATAACCCCCCAAAAAAGGTCAAAGTGACTTTATTTCCATTGGGGTTCTATAAATGATCTCTTTATAACCATAACTAAGCCCTAAACCCACAAGGGTCATACAACGCTATAAATGAGATCGGGATGCTATTAAACATACTTGCAATCAACTATATACAGTGTACTGGGAAAAAAATATACACATTTGTAGTCATTATATATATATATATATATATATATATATATATATATATATATATATATATATATGCAAGGAATTCGCGAGAGCAGGCGAAATATACACAAACACTGATCTCTGGCTGAAGGAGACTCGAACCTACGAACCTTAGGACAAGGTACGCAGTGCTTTACTAATCTACCCACACTGGACAATACCTTGGCGTGTAGCTTGCGCTACACGTTTGATCCAAGGCAGTAAGGCTGATGCATGCAGGGGATGAGATGAAAAGCTGTAAGCCTTCTCCCTGAAAGCTGGCTGCCTTGGATCAAACGTGTAGCGCAAGCTACACGCCAAAGTATTGTCCAGTGTGGGTAGATTGGTAAAGCACTGCGTACCTTGTCCTAAGGTTCGTAGGTTCGAGTCTCCTTCAGCCAGAGATCAGTGTATATATATATATATATATATATATATATATATATATATATATGATGCATAGATGGAAGGTAAATCAAAGGAGGTATCTAAGAGTATTTATTCAAGTATTGTGTTGGAGTGTTCTTCAGGGACGGGTTTGCTTACGCTCTCAAGTGCACATAAAGACAGTCGTTAAAATAGCTCTCAGTGTTCACATTCCCTTACCAAAATGTTAATTCGTATTAATAACACGAGGCTGAAAGGCACACCTGTCCCCCTTTTTTCGGGATTTCGCTTCCGGCCCATTAAATAGATTATATGAAGTATAAAGCTAACATGGTGTGTTGACCGCATGGTTTGCGTGACAAGAGAGGCCTTTACTACAAAGGATTAACTTCTCTGAAAACCATTATATTCAAAAATAGCCGGATGATAGGGGAGATATGATAGTGAGTGGACAAACAAGGAGTGGACGATAGCTATATGCCCCGGGTAACGTTGCGGGAGTCACAGCATGCAGTACAACGCTGGAAATATAAGTGTTTTCAATGTTTATTTTGCTTTTTGTTTGGTAATTTTCTGCGATTGCCCTCGCAAATGTGTGGTAAGAGGAGCGTTATTTAGGTAATGTTAAATATGCACGCGAGGACGATGTAAAGGGAGTAAATAATGCGAAAGCAAGGAAGAGAAGGCAGAGCAAATGAGCGCATACACCCCCTGCTCCGACTACAGGGTAACTGGCACGGTAAAGAGGAGAGAGAAAAAGGAAGGTTGAAGTAGGGGTCTTGCAGGTACAGTCATGTGCCAAGTTGACGTTTTTTTAATAGATTTCTTCTACCTTAACTAACTAATTTGACAGCAAATATGGAACAGGCATTTAATGGGTCAATTTACTGATGCCTTTGCGTGTTCTTTTACTGCAGGGATTGCAGGAGGAAAGGCATAATGATATTGTGTGTTATGATCCCTGTACTTACGGGTCCGTGAGCCGCACAACGCCTCCACTCAGCCGACTGTGTATTCCACCGCGCCATGGCTGCGCGGCTCTCGTGAAGGCCGTCTTACCTTCAGTGTCACATATATACCGGATTTTCGCACGGAATTGGGACGATTATGCAGTCAAAATGACCACCGAGAGAGCCGTAACATCCCGGTTGTTTACCACGTCGGTCATCGAAGGCCGCATCGACCTAGACGAGGTAATGGCGAGCATTTTGTGTGGTGGGTGACGAGGCTGTGTTAGCGAGGATGCACACACACATGATCATGGCGCAGCTGCTGCTCTCACTCAAACAGCTGATCGTGTCAACACGGACCTTGTCCTCCTCTTCTCACTCTCCTCTGCTATCTTGGAGACGTTTTACAGCGTCTTAGTGGGAATATGAACCTTCCTAGAGCCCTAGAACAAGTGGCACGGCTGTAATGTGTGTGGTTTTAGTGCTATACTTCCTATATAAGGGAAGGCTAACTTTATGTCGAGTTTGTGTTCACTAATTTCTTTATTAATTAAATTGGTATAAATAAGGACAAGTTCAGTTGGAAATGGATTTGTACATACTTCCAGTTATCATAACTGTTGAAGATAAATGTAGTTAGTGGATGTACTGAGGCAGACACGTAGCTGTCAGTACACATACAAGTGTTATAATGAACAACTTACACTGGCAAACGTGTCTTGCAATACTCGTTAATGATGCTGATGGAGAAGCTTACCACTGCCAAGGATCCACTGCAGAAAACTGTAATAGTACTTTATTAATGGAAATTTGATTAATGAAAAATTTTGTAGTGTGTAAGATCATGAGATAGTCATGATTGCTGTGTTTACATTGCAATTTTCCTTGTTTATCTAAAGTCATTGATTACATTCAGCACAGGCTAAGGGAATTACGGTTATGAAATAGTGATTTGAAATTTACACAGTTACATTTATTATAGTTGGGTGTTTATCATTAGTGATCTAAATTAGGTTGTATACAGGAGTTTATGCAGATTATGACCTGCATGGGTTTACAGCTTTTTGGGGCGGGGGGATTTAATAATTATATTTAAATTGCTGTTATAAATTTCGCCAGTGCAATATTCGTGATAAATTATAAAGATTTCTGCTAGTTTAGCCCTATGAAACTGGTAAGTATGAGTTATTTCTAAAGTAGCACAAGTTTTCATGATAGCTAACTGGGTGTTGGAATGTAGTACAAGTGTGTGGAAGAGTAATTTTGAGGTTTAGAATTTTAAAGTGAAGTTTGTATCGAATTGGCTGTTAAAAGTGATTGTTGGCTGACTTCATTTTTTTTCTGAAATGATATTTATAGGCATATAACCCCAGTTTTGTTTCATCATTCACATGACATATGTCAACCTGGTGCTTTTATGTGCTGTAATTTCTAACAATTATAAGCAACTTATGAAATTAAGAGCTTTACATTTGGTTACTTTTAAACTCAGTTACCCTAAATTTACACAAAGTTAACTGCCAATAAAAAATTAAGCAGGAGGGAAATGTCTGGCAATAGCAGATACACCTCAGTTTCTTAATTTGTTGGAAACAATATGCTTGTTATGCCACATGTGATGTGTAAGTAAATAAGTTTATTTAGGCACAGGTACACGTAATTACAATTATTGTACATAGTGTAAATTACCCAGGATAATCCAAAAGTCAGAAAAAGTGACATATTTCCATTGAGGCAGGTTGCATATTTACACATCTGCTTTGAAAACTAAGGCACTGCTTGGCCATGATTTTTATTTATAAAAGGCTGAAAATAAATAAATATATATATAAATATATATATATGGAGAGAGGGGGTAAAGGAGGTTTTGTGGGTAAGGGGCTTGGACTTCCAGCAAGCGTGCGTGAGCGTGTTAGATAGGAGTGAATGGAGACGAATGGTACTTGGGACCTGACGATCTGTTGGAGTGTGAGCAGGGTAATATTTAGTGAAGGGATTCAGGGAAACCGGTTATTTTCATATAGTCGGACTTGAGTCCTGGAAATGGGAAGTACAATGCCTGCACTTTAAAGGAGGGGTTTGGGATATTGGCAGTTTGGAGGGATATGTTGTGTATCTTTATATGTTTATGCTTCTAGACTGTTGTATTCTGAGCACCTCTGCAAAAACAGTGATAATGTGCGAGTGTGGTGAAAGTGTTGAATGATGATGAAAGTATTTTCTTTTTGGGGATTTTCTTTCTTTTTTGGGTCACCCTGCCTCGGTGGGAGACGGCCGACTTGTTGAAAAAAAAAAAAAAAAAAAAAAAAAAAAAAAAATATAAATATATATATATATATATATATATATATATATATATATATATATATATATATATATATTGCCAGGAGGTTTTGTGTGCGAGGGGCTTCGACTTCCAGCAGGCATGCGTGAGCGTGTTTGATAGGAGTGAATGGAGACAAATGGTTTTTAATACTTGACGTGCTGTTGGAGTGTGAGCAAAGTAACATTTATGAAGGGATTCAGGGAAACCGGCAGGCCGGACTTGAGTCCTGGAGATGGGAAGTACAGTGCCTGCACTCTGAAGGAGGGGTGTTAATGTTGCAGTTTAAAAACTGTAGTGTAAAGCACCCTTCTGGCAAGACAGTGATGGAGTGAATGATGGTGAAAGTTTTTCTTTTTCGGGCCACCCTGCCTTGGTGGGAATCGGCCAGTGTGATAATAAAATAAAAAATAATATATATATATATAATATATATATATATATATATATATACATATATATATATATATATATATATATATATTTTTTTTTTTTTTTTTCAACAAACCGGCCGTATCCCACCAAGGCAGGGTGGCCCAAAAAGAAAAACGAAAGTTTCTCTTTTTAAATTTAGTAATTTATACGGGAGAAGGGGTTACTAGCCCCTTGCTCCTGGCATTTTAGTCGCCTCTTACAACACACATGGCTTACGGAGGAAGAATTCTGTTCCACTTCCCCATGGAGATAAGAGGAAATAAACAACAACAAGAACTAGAAAGAAAATAGAAGAAAACCCAGTGGGATGTGTATATATACATATATATGCTTGTACATGCATGTGTAGTGTGACCTAAGTGTAAGTAGAAGTAGCAAGACGTACCTGAAATCTTGCATGTTTATGAGACAGAAAAAAAGGACACCAGCAATCCTACCATCATGTAAAACAATTACAGGCTTTCGTTTTACACTCACTTGGCAGGACGGTAGTACCTCCCTGGGCGGTTGCTGTCTACCAACCTACTACCTAGAGATATATATATATATATATATATATATATATATATATATATATATATATATATATATATATATATATATATATATATATATATATATATATATATATATATATATATATACATACATACATATAAAGTGGACCCCCGCATAACGATCACCTCCAAATGCGACCAATTATGTAAGTGTATTTATGTAAGTGCGTTTGTACGTGTATGTTTGGGGGTCTGAAATGGACTAATCTACTTCACAATATTCCTTATGGGAAAAAATTCGGCCAGTACTGGCACCTGAACATACTACTGGAATGAAAAAAGTTCGTTAACCGGGGGTCCACTGTATATATATATATATATATATATATTATATATATATATATATATATATATATATATATATATATAATCAAATTGGGGAGGAGGAGTATGGAAGAAGTGAATGTTTTCAGATACTTGGGAGTTGACGTGTCGGCGGATGGATTTATGAAGGATGAGGTTAATCATAGAATTGATGAGGGAAAAAAGGCGAGTGGTGCGTTGAGGTATATGTGGAGTCAAAAAACATTATCTATGGAGGCAAAGAAGGGAATGTATGAAAGTATAGTAGTACCAACACTCTTATATGGATGTGAACCTTGGGTGGTAAATGCAGCAGCGAGGAGACGGTTGGAGGCAGTGGAGATGTCCTGTCTAAGGGCAATGTGTGGTGTAAATATTATGCAGAAAATTCGGAGTGTGGAAATTAGGAGAAGGTGTGGAGTTAATAAAAGCATTAGTCAGAGGGCAGAAGAGGGGTTGTTGAGGTGGTTTGGTCATTTAGAGAGAATGGATCAAAGTAGAATGACATGGAAAGCATATAAATCTATAGGGGAAGGAAAGAGGGGTAGGGGTCGTCCTCGAAAGGGTTGGAAAGAGGGGGTAAAGGAGGTTTTGTGGGCGAGGGGCTTGGACTTCCAGCAAGCGTGCATGAGCGTGTTAGATAGGAGTGAAGGGAGACAAATGATACTTGGGACCTGACGATCTGTTGGAGTGTGAGCAGGGTAATATTTAGTGAAGGGATTCAGGGAAACCAGTTATTTTCATATAGTCGGACTTGAGTCCTGGAAATGGGAAGTACAATGCCTGCACTTTAAAGGAGTGGTTTGGGATATTGGCAGTTTGGAGGGATATGTTGTGTATCTTTATACGTATATGCTTCTAAACTGTTGTATTTTGAGCACCTCTGCAAAAGCAGTGATAATGTGTGAGTGTGGTGAAAGTGTTGAATGATGATGAAAGTATTTTCTTTTTGGGGATTTTCTTTTATTTTTTGGGTCACCCTGCCTCGGTGGGAGACGACCGACTTGTTGAAAAAAAAAATATATATATATATATATATATATATATATATATATATATATATATATATATATATATATATATATATATATATAATTTATTTATTTATTTATTTATTTATTTACTGATTATTATTTAATTTTTAAATAGGTAACTACTGTTTTGCAGTTGTTTTGCCTCAGTTCAATTTTAAAAAAAATAAATTGGAAATAGCTATAGGAATGAGTTAAACAAAGCACATTTGCATTGTGGCTGTGGAGCAGTTAGAGCATGAAAATAACTCCACAAATTTGGAAAAATGTTGGGCATATTATGGACTTCAAAAGACATCCTAAAATATAATTCCTTTGCTTTTGTGCCTCTTCTGCTTCGTAATAATGCTGTTAACATAAATATTTCTTCTCTAAGTGACTGCACATAGTATAGTATTTTGTGGCACATCACTAGGTACAGTATGCAGCAGTGCTTTTTCTTAAGCTGTGAGCTGTTTGTTGTAAATACCTCATAAGTATTTTCTTTTTCACATATGTACCTAATACTTAACTGTGTAAATGTATAGTTTCATTGTTAACAAATTTGCTTGCTTATATTCATTTTGTGTGCATGATACAACTATTATTCATTAATAAACGCGTTTTTATGCCAGAAAAGTGCGTTAAATAGTTTTGTACAAAGAAGTTACAATACATATTAGTAAATTGTATTTAGATTTTTTTTTTATTTTATATATACAGTAGTTTTTTATGTTGTACACAAACAGGACAAAAGGATTTAAATCCATTGGGTTCAGAATAACAAGATCACTTTAGTCTTGAAGCTAGTATTTATTTTTTGAGGTCTCTTACGGTGTGTCCATGTAATGACCCTTCAGTTAGTTCCCAGAACCAGTAATGTTTAACTGGGCTTAACCCTTTGAGGGTTTCGGACGTACTAGTACGTCTTACACGCAGGGGTTTTTGACGTACTAGTACACACAAATTCTAGCGCCGTCAAATCTCGCGGGAAAAGGCTGGTAGGCCTCCATATGAAAGAATGGGTCTATGTGGTCAGTGTGCACAGTATAAAAAAATCCTGCAGCACACAGTGCATAATGAAAAAAAAAACTTTCACCGTTTTTTTGGCATAAAACAGCGACTTTGCTCTGTATTTTCGTATGGTATTTATTGTTGTATTCTAGTTTTCTTGGTCTCATTTTATAGAATTGAATGCATATCACAGAAATTGAGATGATTTTCACTGGTTTTACAATGAAAAGTACCTTGAAATTGAGCTCAAAGTAGGAGAAATGTTCGATTTTTACCAAAGTTCAAAAGTAAACAAATCATGCCAAGCGTCCAATACACGTCAACTGGTGAGTCTAACATTCTTTTGCAAGTGCGCCAATATGATTTATATCATTTTTTACACTAATGCAGTAGTCTGCATAACAGTAAATCTTCTATTTTTCGTGAGAATAAAAATTCAAAGTGGAAAGCAAAAGAATGTAAGAGGGGCCTTGAGACGTGACTAATGAACAGAAGAAATGTCATTTTAGTGCCAGGAATGTATTTCTTGTTTGTTCTGGACCCTATTCGGAAATTGGCATTTTTTTAAATTTGTGTGAAATTGGCAAAATTGCTAAATTCTGACCACTGTATTGGATAGTTGAAAATGGTAAATGGGTGGTTTCTTGCACTCATTCAATAGAAAAAATGTAGTTCTAGCGAAATATTCATGTTTTTTGTCGACTAGTACAGAGGAATTGGCCGAAAATGGGGCTCAAATTGGGCAAAATCGCCGATGCGTAAACATCACAGTGACCGCTAACTTCGCGAGAGCATAATTCCGTAAGTTTTCCATCAAATCACATAATTTTGGTGTCATCATGATCGGGAAAAGATTCTCTATCTTTTCATAAGAAAAAATAATTTTTTTTTTTAAATTTGGCCGACCCTGAGAACGAGTTTCTGAGAGGGCCTGTCGACCCTCAAAGGGTTAAGAGTGAACAGCACATTATGGTGAACCTTTTCATCTATGTAATTATATTGATGTGTACATGCACATAAGTGCATGTACACATCAATATAATTGGTGAAATACAGTCTTATTGATGAATTCATTGTATACTTATATTTACGTTCCTGTTTTTCTTAATAGTTCTTAGTTCTGTACGTATAGGATAATATATTCTTCATAAGTTAGGAGGCCTGGTCTGAGACTGGACTGCATGAGCGATGACCCCTTGGAACCATTAACAGATATAGTTTGTCATATTTGTACATATTAAGGATTGTTCAGCAGGTATCTTTACTAATATTCAGTAATAACAGATGCCATTATTTTACATGTAATATAAGGATGGTGTCTTATGTTTGTGTATAAATATTCTGTATGCATTAGTTGTGAAAATTTAGTTTACTAGTGATGGAAGACAAACTTTGCCAAACTCGATACGTTGAAAATTGTAATGACAGAAATGACAAGAGTTGTGCTTTTGAGTATTGATAATTTAATTATGATTAAGTTGAAAAATTTACTGGTACTTTAATTTCTATTTGATATTTTTAGCAAGATACTTGACAGCTGTAATTTTTTTACAGTAAAAATAATCTTATTTTGCAGAGGAAAATGGTAAATGGTATAATCTACATGTTAATTTATAAAGTTTATATAAACCATACAATGTATTTTCTGCAAGAGGGTAATTATTTAAAATATTAAATGTAATTTTTTTCTGTTTCTAGAAGTATGACAAAGCCTACAACAATGTGATGAACTTGACTCGTGACTTGAATGAAGAAGAGTCACATCATGCATTAAACAAAGCTTTTGATGATCGTAAAGTTCATGATGAACTCTGCTTGGGCCTGCTAGTCAGCATCCTTGCTGATCAATCCAAAGCATCACGGGTAAGAACAATATATATCAAATACATGTATGTAAAATGCATGTGAATGCTATTCCTATATTTTTTGTGCCTGTTTGTCTATGTGCAGCCCATCACCTAACCAAAGTCAGTATTTCACTGGTTAAGACAGTCAGACGATTGATTTATATGAGCCTTAAAAAGCAATTATCTGTGTACATTATTGTAGTGGGTCGTTATTTTTTACTCTTTAACAATTTTTTATTACCACTGTATGATATTGGCATTGTGGTATGTCATAATTGCTTAGTTGTATTAAAAGACAACAATCTAATCAAGCTTAAACTAAATAACAAACCAAGAATTTTTTTTAAAGTGGCATGTGCAAAATTGACTTAGATTGGAGGAGGATGGGTTGCTATATGAAGTGCTTGAGTGGTGTGGGCCATTCTGCTCTAGGAATAGAGGAGGCTTAATCCTTCACCTGCTAATTGTAAGAGTGAACATTACCTAATTGTGCTGTGCAGGTTGTTCCCATATTTTCAGCATGTAATTTTATGTACCTTAAGATAAATTTGAATGCTTCATGTATTTTTTAATAAATTTTGTACAACACATTAAGAGGGTTGTCTCCAGGTGCATTCTTACTACCATATTAGTAACTGTTGTCATTCAATTTTACGTACATTTTCCTACTTTATAAAATGCTATAAGATAACCTTGAATGTAAAACCTTATTCAGTTTAAATAATATTAGAAAAAATATTTGTCTTACATTTTTTCTTCTAGAAAATACTTTTGTCTTCATAATCATTGCCCATTTATGCATGACACAAACTGGAAACTAGTGCATCCCAAACTCCAATATTACTGGGTAATGATATTCATTAAACAATATCTTGGTTATTGTTCATGTTAATTGTAAATTATTTTCTTACTTTATGCAGTGTAAATAGTTCTATAAATTCTAGTATGTATACATAAATAGTGTAAAGCCATTGTTACACAGGCCACCACACCTAAATTTCTTTTTCCCCATTTTCTTTAATACTGTATTGAAAAATTTGTTTTAATTCTACCTTCATGATATGTAGGATCATAGCTTTGCTCGATTACTTTTCTATGTGAGATTATAATATGATGGTCTTGGTACCCTCTGACCTGAACAAATTATTTGTTCTTGAAGCTTGTTGAGGTTTCAGAAAGCTATTTAAGAATAAGTTACCAGCTGATTTTGTCAATATTGTTCTATTTATAATGTGTTCATCAAGTAATCTTCAGTCTTAAGATTTTATTCCAGTGTCTGTTTTGGAGATTTAGTTTTTATTTTGCTTTTTGTAATTTTTAGAATGCTGCATTTTCATAATCCTTGCACATTTAGGCATGAAATACATAGCCTGTACAGCCTGGTCTCCAGTATATAGAATCAGATTTATCTACCATACACCTTATAGTAACTGCAGAATTTTTTTTACTCTACTGCATATGCATGTCCTTGCTACCCAAAGAATTAATAAATTTGACAAGTTATTGCTCATGATTAGTGTCAGTTTGCATATTGCTATGAAAAAATGATTAATAAATTACAAGTCACTATAACCACTTATACATAATTTATTTTGACTAACCCCCCAAGAACTGGAGATGACCCCTTAAAGTTGCTTTTTTTACTGCATTATCTGCATAAGGCTTAGTCTATTATCATTCACCGTTTTAAAGTAGACAGCTGTACTAGAACTTTATTGTCTTTGTGTCCTGAGTAGGCTTCTCATCTTCATTTAGAATGTGTTGGACAGATAAGTTACCATTTGGACTTAACTGACAGTGCTCAGGATTCACACTCGGACAAAGAAAGATGATGGGCGTTAAATTAGTGTTGTACCCCTGCCTAACATATTGACAAAGTTTGTTTTGTGTAGGGCATGATAGCAGTTGTATATATTGAAAGGATGTCAGTTATTCAAGTTCCTGTGTAATTTTGAATGAAAGGACATAATGATTTAAAAAAAAATTGAAGGCTTTGTATAATTCTTAATTTGTTAGCTGGAATTTAATCTATCCATCTCTTAAAATTGGATATTAGGGATTAGTGTTAAATATCGGCTGAAGTTTATATGCTATTATTAAATTCAAATAGGTATGACTTTTGTTTTATCATAGATAACTATTCATTGGGTGTAATATCTGACCTGTAGCATTGCATTCCAGCACTACCGTGATCTGACTTTAGTGTCCCGTGATGCACTAAAAGTGGTGACTGAGACGCTGATACACCAGATTATTGGTGAGCGATTTTCCCGGTTGTCAGAAAGCACGAGAAGACAGCTCTTGTGGCTGGTGCGGGAACTTGTCAAGACGGGCATTAACAATGTGGAAGGGGTCGTTTGGTGCCTCCTCAGACAAATTGCCGGTGGAGATGTGTCACAGAAGAATATATGGTTGGCTGAGAGTTTAGTAGATATACTAAGAGAAAATAGGTGAGTGGTGTATGATGTGAGGCAAACATTATGATGGACATGGTAAAAGTGGGAGAGATTGAAGTAAAAAATATGATAGTTAACGTAGCCGAGGTTTCATGTAGAATAGATGTTAACATGCTATAAGACAATAAGTTTTTTATATTTATGATGATATTAAATTCTTTCAGACCGTGGTTAGACAAGTTTCCCGTGATTGTTGCATCAGTGACCTATACATACTTGCGTATCTTGGAAGATCATCATGCTCCACAGTTTGCAAGTCTAAGACAAAAAGAGGTTCATTTTGTTGTTGGCCTCTTAAGAGAACGTTTTCAGGTATGTATTGTTTTCCCATAAAATATTTAAAATGTATAAGAGTGGATTATAATCTTGGGTAATGTAGATAATTTTGCAGTTTTAAGTATCATTTTTGTAAGGGACTTTAAAAATGGGTACTTTGTAAAACATGTTATCTTTGCACAACTGGAGGACCTCATTTGGTACAGCTGTATGAGGAAGTTAGGTGGCTTTCATAACACCCAAGTGATCTGGATTTGAACCCTGTCTGGAATTACCAATTTGTTGTTTTAGCTAATGCACAAGCAAGGGTCACTAATGGATCAATATGTTGACTAGCGACAGATACCATTGAAGGAGTTCTGGAGAACATTTAATGTCTTTTATGTCATTTTGCACACCTATAATTCCTGGAAGGAACTCATTTGCCACAAGGAATATGAGATGGAAAAACTAGATTACAGTTCTTGCCAAGCTAGCTGGCTTTAAGGAAGCTGAGGAATATGTGGTGGAGGAGCCGGAGTCTGGTGGAAAGTCTTCAATGAGCACTTGATGCAGCTTGAGGAAGAACATTCGGTACATTAGGTACCAGTTAAATCAATGTATTTGTAGTTCATGAAATAACTTATCTTAATTTATTCCATACCATAAGTTATGGTGCCTTTTTATCTTATTCTTCTGTTTTAATTATTAACTTTTTCTGTCAAATTCAGGATTGTTTAATGATTGGGCGAGACTTAGTACGGCTCCTACAGAATATTGCAAAAATACAGGAGATTGAAGCGTTTTGGAGAGACTTGATCCATAATCCCACCTCTTTGTGCCCAAGTTTTACTGGTATGTGGTTTTTTGTTCTTTAAAGATTTAATATTCTGTGTGTATGCATGTGAGTGGGGAAGATACTTTACAGTGGTACCTCGGGATATGAACTTAATTCGTTCCAGTAGGCTGTTTGAGTGCCGATACCGAACGAATTTGTTCCCATAAGGAATAATGTAAATTAGTTTAATCCGTTTCAGACCCCCAAAAATACACTTACAAAAGCACTTTCATAAATACACTTACATAATTGTTCGAGTTTTGAGCTGTTCGTATCCCAAGGTACCACCTTATATTTTTTAAAAGATATTGTAAGAATATTATACACAGCATTCTTAACATGTATAATTTATTTTTAGTGTTAGCAATATTTTTTCATGCTTGTCCATTAACCCTTTCAATTGTGAACATCAAATAGTGTGTCCTGTCCTAAACAGTTAGTCTTTTGGTTTGAAATACAGATATATAACCAACCTAAAATGCTGAACCAGCATGTATTGAGGGTAATAACAAATTTTTTAAGACCTGTTTTATCCTTTCTAACCTCAAATTGGTTAGAAATTCAATGTTTTGTCAGATTGTACCAGGTAATACATGATGTTCACTTTGAGTAAGTACAGTGTAAAAAATGGCATCATAATATAATGCCATTTTTTTTACATATAATGAAGCAACTCATTAAGTTTATTACAGCAACATTCTTTTGTCTTTCAGGTGACTTGAGATAATGAATGACAGTGAACCACTTATATTGATGATAACACCATGGGAGAAGGCTCAGTGTGTGTTGTGGTTCATTGAGATCAACTCTCACCTTAAGATATAAAATTGTTTTTGGGAGAAATATCGAAGGACCATCAATACACGAACCTGTTTCCCCATCCTCATCACAAGCCCAGATCTGGTCTGCCTAAGGACACATCTAGTAGCCCATGAGCTTTTTATGCAACTTGCATATCAGTTGACTTGATGGTCTTTAGTATTTTTCTTGAAAATTAATTTGCATCTGAAGGTCAGATTTGGTCTCTGTGAACCACACTGCACACTGAGCCCTTTCCTAGTGTTGTCATGTTCAGTGTTAGTGGTTTGGTGTTGTTTACTTATTACATGAACTTGGAACACAAAGATGTTGCTGTAATACATTTTCTGGGTTGCATTACCACACTGAAATTTTTTTTTACTTTTTTTTAACTCCATTTTGAAGCTGTACTTACCCAAAGGCATAAAGGTTTAAAAATTTCAATGGTCCTTTCATAAAAGGAACTGTTGATACTACACTTCGTAAATAAAAAAAAAAAAGTAACGTGGAATTTGGGTAGTAAACTGTAGATTTTTCCTATCTGCTTTGTGAGTCACAGGTGTTGCTTCCCACAGTCCTCAGAGCCTCTCACTGAGCAAAAGCTAGCCACTAAATATATTTCTTATCTAAAAAATATTTTGAGTAATTAATTTCTATGAAGCACTTTCCTAAAATGCTTGAAGAAAATATTTAATGCATTAATATAAAAATACTCAGGAGTTCAGCAAAAGACACTGGTGATTTTATTTGATTATTAATCTAGAGGGTTAGTAACCCAGACTTGTACATTATTATAATTATGCCCATTATACATTCCTGTGCATTTAAGTCATGCACCTACTCAGCTGCAGTTGTTGAACATATTGGAGATTGTTAAAAGTTTGAAAAAGTTATTAAACAATAAAGCACTGTAGTGGACTTCACTGAGGTCATCCATGACAAAATCGTTTGTGTTGGGAGTTTAAAGGGCCACCACAGTACAGCTTCTCCTCACTTAACGACGGAGTTCTGTTTCTAAGACCATGTCAGTAAACAAATTCGTTGCTAAGTGAGGAGCATACCATAATGGTAGTGGGTTTGTGTCAGTCAACTTTGATATTGTTTTTAATGTCACCTTTGCACCATTTATAGCATTCCTGGTATATTTTTAAATGTTTATACAGTAATGTACTGTATATTGTAATCAGAATAGAAGAAATCACCTCTAATATACATTATTTAGGTATGCATACTGGTCAGAGAGCCTGTTGGAAGTCCGAGTCATCGGTAAATGAGTACGTCACTAAGTGAGGAGAGGCTGTATATGCACATTGATCTATCATATACATTTCACTGCTGGATGCGTCCTACCACACCCCTGGGAGCAAGACTTACTTGGCTCAAGCTGTGGTAGCTCTTAGCATCCCATTTTTCTTGGTTATTACTTCCTCAAATTCATTAATCTTTAATTCACATATGTTTAGTGTAAATATGATGAGTTCCTATGTGTTTTGTACAATTTGGTAAGAAAATGTGGCTTTCATGCATAAAATGTTGCTCTTGTTTTTATGACGTTGACACATGCACCTAGTTTTGGGTTGGTAAACACCTCTGCATACAAATCAGCCCAGCATGGAAACATCAATCCCCTCCACATGCCTCTGTATCAACAGTCATTATCTACTGCATTGTAAGATAAGATATAATTTGTTATTTTTAGTGTATTGTGATACTGTATTTAAAAAAAAAGTGTGTTGGCATTTTTTGGAGGTGTCAAGAATGTAACCCTTTTTGCCAAATTGTTCTTATTTTACATAATATACAGTGGAACCCCGGATTTCTTCAGGTGTGGATACCATACAGTTCGGATTTCGACCACTTTTTTGGGTGAAATTTTACCCCAGGTTTCATACCTTCGCTCAGAAATTGTCCATACCAGACATGTCCACCTGGGCCGCTCATACGTTCATAATGCTAATTTTTTTTTTTTTCAACAAGTCGGCCGTCTCCCACCGAGGCAGGGTGACCCAAAAAGAAAGAAAATCCCCAAAAAGAAAGAAAATCCCCAAAAAGAAAATACTTTCATCATCATTCAACACTTTAACCTCACTCATATATAATCACTGTCTTTGCAGAGGCACCCAGCTACAACAGTTTAGAAGCATACATAAAGATATATAACATACCTCTTCCAAACTGCCAATATCCCAAATCCCTCCTACAGATTTATACGCTCTCCATGTCATTCTACTTTGATCCATTCTCTCTAAATGACCAAATAACCTCAACAACCCCTCTTCAGCCTTCTGACTAATACTTTTATTAGCTCCACACCTTCTCCTAATCTCCACACTCTGAAGTTTCTGCATAATATTTACACAACACATTGCCCTTAGACAGGACATCTCCACTGCCTCCAGCTGCCTCCTCACTGCAGCATTTACAACCCAAACTTCACACCCATATAAGAGAGTTGGTAGCACTGTACTTTCATACATCCCCTTCTTTGCCTCCATAGATAACGTTTTTTGACTCCACATATACCTCAACGCACCACTCACCTTTTTTCCTTCATCAGTTCTATGGTTAACTTCATCCTTCATAAACCCATCCACTGACATGTTAACTCCCAAATATCTGAAAGCATTCACTTCTTCCATACTCCCTCTCTCCAATGTAATATCCAGTTTTTCTTTATCTAAATCATTTGATATCCTCATCACCTTACTCATATCTATGTTCACTTTCAACTTTCTACCTTTACACACCCTCCCAAACTCGTCCGCTAACCTTTGCAACTTTTCTTTAGAATCTCCCATAAGCACAGTATCATCAGCAAAAAGTAACTGTGTCAATTCCCATTTTGTATTTGATTCCCCATAATTTAATCCCACCCCCTCTCCTCAACACCCTAGCATTTACTTCTTTTACAGCCTCATTAAACAACCATGGTGACATTACACATCCTTGTCTAAGACCTACTTTTACTGGGAAGTAATCTCCTTCTCTTCTACACATCCTAATCTGAGCCTCACTATCCTCATAAAAACTCTTTACAGCATTTAGTAGCTTACTACCTGTTCTATATACTTGCAACATCTGCCACATTGCTCCCCTATCCACTCTGTCATATGCCTTTTCTAAATCAATGAATGCAATAAAAACTTCCCTACCTTTATCTAATACTGTTCACATATATGCTTCATTGTAAACACTTGATCTACACATCCCCTACCCACTCTAAAGCCTCCTTGCTCCTCTGCAGTCCCACTCCCTGTCTTACCTCTAATTCTTTCAGTAATAACCCTACCGTACACTTTTCCTGGTATACTCAGTAAACTTATTCCCCTATAATTTTTACAGTCTCTTTTGTCCCCTTTCCCTTTATATAATGGAACTATACATACTCTCTGCCAATCCCTAGGTACCTTTCCCTCTTTCATACATTTATTAAACAGAAATACCAACCACACTAACACTATATTCCTTCCCCCCTGCTTTTAACATTTCTGTCATGTTCCTGTCAGTTTCAGGTGCTTTACCCCCTTTCATTCTACATAATGCCTCATGCACCTCCCCCACACTCATATCCTGCTCTTCTTCACTCCTAAACCTAAAAGATGTTATACCTCCCTGGCCAGTGCATGAAATTACCGCCTCCCTTTGTTCATTGACATTTAAAAGTTCCTCAAAATATTCCTGTCATCTACCCAATACAGTGGACCCTCAGGTAACGATGCCATCGGATAGTGATAAAATTGGATATCAGTGGGTCTTTGCGTAAAAATATTGTCTCAGCCAACGATGAAAAACTCAGTTAAGGACATCTGTCCTGAACACGTCCCCACGCCTGTGCCGCCTGCGGCTGCCTGGCCACTATGTACAGGCAGTGTGCCATTAAATATTTACAAGCCAGTGCAAATGGTTCCATGCATACATGAGATACATTTTGTATTATTCCATTGTTTTTAGTGCTTGTAACTACTAAATAAGCCACCATGGGCCCAAAGAAAGCTTCTAGTGCCAGCCCTGTGGTAAAGAGGGTAAGAAATACTATTGAATTGAAGAAAGAGATCATCGCAAAATACAAAAGTGGGGTGTGTGTCTCCAAGTTGGCCAGGTTATATAACAAACCCCATTCAACCATCGCTACTATCTTGGCCAAGGAAAAGGTAATCAAGGAAGCTGTTGTTGTGAATGGTGCAGATATGCTTACAAAACAGAGATCGCTGCACCACCGTCAGCTGCTGCTGCACCACCATCAGCTGCTGCTGCACCACCATCAGCTGCTGCTGCACCACTGTCAGCTGCTGCTGTACCACAGTCAGCTGCTGCTGGTACTGCACTACTGTCAGCTGCTGCTGCACCACTATCAGCTGCTGCTGCACCTCCATCAGCTGCTGCTGTACCACGGTCAGCTGCTGCTGCACCACCATCAGTTCTGCACCTCCATCAGCTGCTGCTGCACCACCGTCAGTTCTGCACCTCCATCAGCTGCTGCGGCACCACTGTCAGCTGCTGCTGTACCACGGTCAGCTGCTGCTGCACCACCATCAGCTATTGCTGCACCACCACCAGCTGCTGCTGCACCACCGTCAGCTGTACTACTCAAAGATGTGGAGAGACTTGTTGTTGGTGTGGCTTAACGAGAAACAATTACTGAGAAACAGTTAACCCCAGAGGGTTAGCCACTCAGGATAACCCAAGAAAGTCAGTGTGTCATTGTAATATTGCAATATTGTAATAATTGTATAAATATCATCAACATATTTGTGAATGTGTATTAGATCCACCAGCTGGCGTGTATTAGACGTGTGAGGTCGTTTGTTTACTCTTGAACATCGACAAAAATTTAACATTTCCGCTACTTTGAGCTCAGTTTCAAGCCATTTCCGGTGCTAAAACCAATCAAAATCATCCCTATTTCTGTAATATGTCTTCCATTCTATCAAATGAGACCAAGAAATTGCAAATACAACTATAAAAAACATACGAAAAAACACTGCAAAGTTGCTGTTTTAATCGAAAATCTTGGTTTCAGTTTTTTTTTCTCTCATTATACACAGTGTGCTGCAGGATTTGTTTTATGTGGTGCACACATACCACATAGATGTATTCTCTCATATCTAGGCCCAAGTGTACCACTCACAGTTTATCAGAGTGAGCTGAGCTCATGACGTAGATCTACGGTTTGGACACTGAACGCAAAGCCATAGATCTACGGGACGGACCCTGAAAGGGTTAATCTTGTCCCCCAGGATGCAACCCACACCAGTCGACTAACACCTAGGTGAATAGGAAGAAATGCCTGGAACTAGTGCTCATATTGGTGAATTTAAGGCCAGCAAAGGTTGGTTTGAGAGATTTAAGAATCGTAGTGGCATACACAGTGTGATAAGGCATGGTGAAGCTGAAAAATTCCAACCCCAACAAGTGTTCAGTTGTGACAAAACAGGCCTGTTCTGGAAGAAAATGCCAAACAGGACCTAAATTACTCAGGAGGAAAAGGCACTCCCAGGACACAAGCCTATGAAAGACAGGCTAACTCTCATGTTTTGTTGTAATGCTAGTGGGGATTGCAAAGTGAAGCCTTTACTCATGTATCACTCTGAAAATCCCAGAGTGTTCAAGAAAAACAGTGTCTCATCACTCATCAGTACTCTTCAATAAAGGTAAGTGTCATTTTAGTATTTATTTATGTATTTATTCTGCATGTCTCATTGTTGTCTGTGTAGGGAAATGTAAAAAAAAATTAAATTTTTTTAATGCTTTTGGGTGTCTGGAACGGATTAATTGGATTTCCATTATTTCTTATGGGGAAAATTAATTCGGCTAACTATGAAATCAGTTAAGGACAAGCTCTGGAACGGATTAAAATCGTTACCTGAGGGTCCACTGTACCTCCAGCTCCCCATCTACTAACTCCTCTACTCTGTTTTTAACTGACAAATCCATTCATTCCCTAGGCTTTCTTAACTTGTTTATCTCGCTCCTTTTGCACTCTCTCACCACTCTCTTCACCTTTGTTTTACTCTCCATATATTCTGCTCTTCTTATAACACTTCTGCTTTGTAAAAACCTCTCATAAGCTACCTTTTTCTCTTTTATCACACCCTTTACTTCATCATTCCACCAATCACTCCTCTTTCCTCCTGCACCCACCCTCCTATTTTCTGGAGAGAGTTCCAGGGGTCAATGCTCCAGCGGCCCGGTCTGTGACCAGGCCTCATGGTGGATCAGGGCATGATCAACCAGGCTGTTACAGCTGGCCGCACGCAATCCAACGTACGAACCACAGCCTGGCTGGTCAAGTACAAACTTTAGGTACCTGTTCAGTGCTGCTTGAAGACAGCCAGGGGTCTATCGGTAATCCGCCTTATGTATGCTGGGAGGCGGTTGAACAGTCTTGGGCCCCTGACACTTATAGTGTTGTCTCTTACCATGCTAGTGGCATCCTGCTTTTCATTGGGGGGATGTTGCATCATCTGCTGAGTCTTTTGCTTTCGTTGGGAGTGATTTTTGTGTGTAAGTTTGGTACTAATCCCTCTAGGATTTTCCAGGTGTATATAATCATGTATCTCTCCCGCCTGCATTCCAGGGAGTACATGTTCAGGAACTTCAGTCATTCCCAGTAATTGAGGTGTTTTATCTCAGTTATGCGTGCTGTGAAGGTTCTCTGTACATTTTCTAGGTCAGCAATTTCACCTGCCTTGAAAGGTGCTGTTAGTGTGCAGCAATATTCCAGCCTGGATAGAAAAAGCAACCTGAAGAGTGTCATCATGGGCTTGGCATCCCTAGTTTTGAAGGTTCTCATTATCCATCCTGTCATTTTTCTAGCAGATGCTGTTGATACCATGTTATGGTCCTTAAAGGTGAGATCTTCCGACATGATCACGCCCAGGTCTTTGATGTTAGTTTTTCGCTCTATTGTGTGGTTGGAATTTGTTTTATACTCCGATGAAATTTTAATTTCCTCACATTTACCATATCGGAGTAATTGAAATTTCTCATCGTTGAACTTCATGTATTTTTCTGCAGCCCATTTAAAGATTTGGTTGATGTCTGCCTGGAGCCTTGCAGTGTCTTCAGTGGAGGACACTGTCATGTAGATTCAGGTGGCATCTGCAAAGGAAGACATGGCACTGTGGCTTATATCCCTGTCTATGTCTGATATGCCCCACATTCTGATACTGCATTTTCAAAACAATTCCAACCCTCTTCAACCCCCCCACTACTCATTCTTGCACCAGCCCACCTTTCTGCCATTAGTTGCTTACATCTCACCCTAACTTCCTCCTCCCTTAGTTTATACACTTTCAGTAATAAATTTTGTTTTTTTCCTTTGGACACTTATGACAGGATGTGATATGTCATTTGATTGTGTGATATTTGGCTGGTAACATAGATGGATATGTATTTTCTGTAATTTTCATATATGTGCATGTGTATTGCCTGTTGGCATCACTAATAATGGCAGGATTTAGTTGAGATATTGCAATTCATTCCATCCTTTAATGAATACTGTATGGTTTCAAAATAAATAAAATAGCTGGTTAATTTTATGTAGGTTTAGCTTTCTCCTAATAAATTGTAAAAAGAAATCTTTAATTTTTGCTCTTGTTAATCTATTGCAAAACTTGTTTACAGGTATTCTTCAGCTCCTTCAAACAAGAACATCACGAAGATTCTTTGTAGTGAGATTAACTCCAGAGATGGAGAAAAAAATAGTCTTCTTATGTACAGATGTAAAATTTGGTATGCAAAAGAGATATCAAGAATGGTTCCAGAGACAGGTGTGTAGATTAGAAATTGATTTAAATTTCTTTTAACCTTGTTTTTAGTTTTAAGTAACAGCAATAAGGAGTTAGTCTTTTTGCCAAGACTTAAAAACTTTGGTGTGTCGACCAGCAAAGCAAATTCATTTGTTCCCTGGGGTTATGTTTTTGTGGAGTTATGCTTTGTCATGAACCTTTTCATGGGAAAGGCATTATAGTCAAATTATAGCTCTGTTAGTAGCATGATGGTAGGATAAAAAAAAATTATGAAGGCTTTGAAACAAGAATATTCACATTTGTTTAAATAGCTTAATACATTTTTGAGTTCAGTGTGTTGTAATCTATTTGCTGGGAAGACAAGATAATAAAAATTTTCATGAAATACTTTGGTTATATTTTATTCACATGTACCATTACTGTGATTGTGTTCAATAAGAGATTTGTTTTTATCAGTACCTGAATACACCAGAGAGTCAGACGCTACGATGTGACCTCATTCGTTTCATTATTGGCTGTATCCACCCATCCAACGAAGTCTTATGTTCAGATATCATTCCACGTTGGGCTGTGATTGGCTGGCTACTCTCATCTTGTACATCTCCTGTTGCAACAGCCAATTCAAAGCTGGCACTTTTTTATGATTGGCTTCTTTACAACACTGAAACAGACAATATCATGAATATTGGTGAGTATGACCCTTTTGCATACTGTAAAAGAACAGATATATAATTTATAGCATTAATTTTTTGAGATGCAGGAATATACTGTATTAAGTGTATCCTGTGCCAACTCCTTTAGTTTCATTAAACAATATCAACCTATCTTTGTAACAATGCATCTAATTGAGAAATAACATACTGGCTGTCTCCTGTTGAGGCAGGGTGACCCAAAAAAGAAACACTATCATCATTCACACTATCAGTGTCTTGCCAGAGGTTTAAAGATAATACGACCATTTAGATGTCACTCTAAACTACAAGTATCCCAAACCCTTCCTTTAGAGTGCAGGCACTGTACTTCCCATCTAATCTCTCAACACTCACATCATTAGCAGAATGTCTGCTGGCATTTCTTAAAGTAATAATAGTTTTTAAACTTGAGCTATCTTCCTCCAGAGCATGGTGATCTATAGTTTACTTAAATGTACCCAGTCCAGTTTCAGGGTTAATTTTTAATTAAATGACTTTAACTGGAATTTAAAATAGGTTACTCCACACATATAAGTAGAAACAGACATCAGGAAGACATTTTGTACTCTGAATTTTTTATCTTTTCTGTTTTGTGAATGCATATGCTTCTGGACTGTTGTATTCTGAGCACCTCTGCAAAAAGTGATAATGTGCGAGTGTGGTGAAAGTGTTGAATGATGATGAAAGTATTTTCTTTTTGGGGATTTTCTTTCTTTTTTTTGGGTCACCCTGCCTCGGTGGGAAACGGCCGACTTGTTGAAAAAAAAAAAAAAAAGAATGCATGAGATGACAAGTAAATTTCACAAACTTTTAGTTACATTTGATATGTATGCATCTTGAGTTTTCTGTACATTTCTTATTAGTTTTTAGTCTTGTAGTATTGTATTTTCTTGCACTTGTATATACATATACAGGGAGCAAGGGGCTAGTAACCCCTAAATATAAAAAGAGAAACTTTCATTTTTTTTTTTTTGACACCCTGCCTCAGTAGGATACAGCTTTATTGTTAAAAAAAAAAACATGCATATACATACATGCATGCATACATATGCATACATATACATGCATGCATGCATACATATACATGCATGCATGCATACATATACATGCATGCATGCATACATACATACACATGCATACATATACACACATGCATACATATACATACATGCAGGCATACATATACATACATGCATGCATACATATACATGCATGCATACATATACATGCATGCATGCATACATATACATGCATGCATACATATACATGCATGCATACATATATACATACATATACATACATTCATGCATACATAAACATGCATGCATTCATACATATACATACATTCATACATATAACTGCACATTTATATACCAGTACTTTTTTATATTGTTCCATCTTAAACAGTATAAGCATACATTGGTGACATGATAAAAATGATGCAACTAAAATAACTTTTTGAAGTGTCTTTTATTTATCTATTTTAATGATTTTAATTAAAAATGTATATTGATTTTCAATATTTCTGCAGAGCCTGGCATCCTAGTGATGTACCACTCCATGCGGCCACACCCGGTTCTTACAACCTCCCTTCTGGACTTTATCTGTAGGGTAAGATTTTAGTGTTCTCTTGTTAAAGGAATTGGAACAGCAGTAGCAGAAGCTTTTCCTGTTTGTTTTTATTATAGAACAGTGGGTAGAACATAATGTATTTGTTTCTGTTTTCACCTTGCCTTTTTTACCTTTTTTTTTTTTTGTTTGCTTTTACTGTCTTTTTTTTTTTTTCCTAGAATTAATATTTCTTTGTGCTCAATAATATGTCATTGCTCTAGAGTATTTTAGACTTAACTATAGCCCATTTGTCTTCTTGCATTCCGCATAAAGATATTTTTCCTCTTGTTTATGTGGATTTTGCTTTCATTTGTTTTGTATCTTTTAAATGGTCTTGCAATTTTTCCCATTTGCATAATACAGTATCATGAAAAGAACAGTTATTGTTCTTCACCAAGTATTGCTCTGTTATTTTCTGTTCTCAGCCCCTTCTGCTTTGCTACCTAAAATATATCAGCTAGTCTCCTGCTAATAATTATATTATCCAAAGAAAAAATAATCATTCTTTATATGATCTTTACAGATAATTCCAAACTTCCATCCTCCTTTGGCGGACAAGGTTCGATTAGGAGTGCACAATTCCCTTCGGCAGATTCTGGAGAAGAGAGTAGTTCAGTCCCTCGATCCTCTTTTTGACAACCGTCACATGGATGCAGAACTACGGAAACTCATTCGTGATACATTCCCTGAATTCTGTTCAAACTCAGTCCCTGGGGATGTAAAACCTGAGGACTTCGTTGCTCCAGTATCTTCAGCTTCTGTTACTAGAATGGACCTCATGGTAGAAACTGGTCTTGACTTTGGATCCTCGACAGTGAATAGTGATAATGATGTGAATAACAGTAACCATATAGGTGAGGATGATGCTGCATTTAGCGAAGATGAGGAGGAGCCACCAATCCTAAATCCCCCTCCTTCCCCTGCACCCAATAAGGTTAAAGTGGAGGAAATCTCAACTGGTGTCTCCACCCCAGTGACAGAGGTGGTAGAGGTAAAACCCAAAGTGAGTGATGTGAATAGTGTGGAGGAAAAAGTGGACCTCAGTAAACACTTAGAATATTTGGAGAGTGATATGAAGACAATTCTGCTGGAATATCAAAATGAAAAGGACACTAAACAAAGGTAGGAAAAGCTTTTCTTGTGTTACTGTGTGTAAGTAAAAGGGTATAATAATGTACATTATGTATACTATGGAAGTACATGTTAAAAATACATACTGAAATTTCAGTGTGCAGTTGGTGATAATAATATTGGGTATGAACTGAGTTAACCAGGTCTCTTCCTCTTGGAAGGTGCCTTAATCCCAGTGAGGGGGTTTTTGATTCAAGGAATTGGACCTATCTTCTCTTTCCTTGGATTAAACCTGGTTGCTTGCTGTTACCCTAGGTACTAGATGACCCTTATGTGTTTAGTACCCCTCCCCATATCCCCCTTGAATGTAATACGAGATCACTAGAGTGACAAGGGGGTATTGTATAAAGTGTGATGTGTGGTGTCTAGTGCCTACCATTACCTAAAACTCTTGTATACAGTAATTATTGGTAGGAAAACAAGCTTACATTATGATATTTGCACAGTTCTAGGTGTGGTTGGTAGAATGACAGACTTCCACACAGGAGGTCAAGTTTCAGAGCCATTGCAGTACTCTTTGACAGATCGTTCATAGCAGAAATTGGATCATTTCTAACAAACCGGCCATATCCCACCGAGGCAGGGTGGCCCAAAAAGAGAAGTGAAAGCTTCTCTTTTTAAATTTAGTAATTTATACAGGAGAAGGGGTTACTAGCCCCTTGCTCCCGGCATTTTAGTCACCTCTTACAACACGCATGGCTTACGGAGGAAGAATACTGTTTCACTTCCCCATGGAGATAAGAGGAAATAAACAAGAACAAGAACTAGAAAGAAAATAGAAGAAAATCCAGAGGGGTGTGTGTATATATATGCTTGTACATGTATGTGTAGTGTGACCTAAGTGTAAGTAGAAGTAGCAAGACGTACCTGTAATCTTGCATGTTTATGAGACAAAAAAGACACCAGCAATCCTACCATCATGTAAAACAATTACAGGTTTCCATTTTACACTCACTTGGCAGGACGGTAGTACCTCCCTGGGTGGTTGCTGTCTACCAACCTACTACCTAGGCATTTAGTATATATTCTTCTTTTCTTCTTTCAACAAACCAGCCATATCCCACCAAGGCAGGGTGGCCCAAAAAGAAAAACAAAAAGTTTCTTTTTTCAAATTTAGTAATTTATACAGGAGAAGGGGTTACTAGCCCCTTGCTCCCGGCATTTTAGTCGCTTCTTACAACACACATGGCTTATGGAGGAAGAATTCTGTTCCACTTCCCCATGGAGACCTAATTGTGAGTAGAAGTAGCAAGACGTAGCTGAAATCTTGCATGTTTATGAGACAGAAAAAAGACACCAGCAATCCTACCATCATGTAAAATAATTACAGGCTTTTGTTTTACAATTTAGTATATATATGCTTACCAATTCACCATGGGGAAGTGAAAAATCCTTCCTCCGTAAACAGTGCATGTTGTAAGAGGCGATTAAATTCCTAGGAGCGAGGGGTCTGGTAACCCCTTCTCTCTTATAATTACTAAACGTAAGAAGGAGAAGCTTTACAAAAGTGTTTCTTCTTTTTCGGGTCACCCTGCCTTTGTGGGAGACAGTCGGTGTGTTAAAAAAATAAAAGTGCTATCCAAGTAGAAAAATGTAATTAATACTTACTTCTGAATGGTTTTGGTTCTTGGGAAATAAAAATGCTTTTGTCATACCCATATGAGTAATATAGTTGTTAGATAAGGAAATCAACTGTCTATATTTATGTATTCTTTCCTCTGTGAGCCATGCATGTTGTAAAAGGTGACTAAAATGCTGGGAGCAAGGGGCTAGTAACACCTTCTCTAAAAATTACTTAATGTAAAAAGAAACTGTTAAATGTTGATGAAGAGAAGGACGCAGTAATTTCATGCATTGACCAGGGAGGTATAACATTTTTTAGGAGTGAAGAAGTGCCAGATGTGAGTAAAGGGGAGGTGTGTGAGGCATTACGTAGAATGAAAGGGGGTAAAGCAACTGGAACTGATGGGATCATGACAGAAATGTTAAAAGCAGGGGGGATATAGTTTTGGAGTGGTTGGTACATTTGTTCAGTAAGTGTATGAAAGATGGGAAGGTACCTAGGGATTGGCAGAGAGCATGTATAATTCCTTTACATGAAGGGAAGGGGAACAAAAGAAATTATAAAAACTATAGGGGAATAAGAGTAAGGTGATAAGGGTATCAAATGAGTTAGGTAAAGAAGGATTGGATATCACATTGGAGGGAGGGAGTAGGGAAGAAGTGAATGTGTTCAGATATTTGGGAGTAGACTTGTCAGCAGATGGGTTTATGAAGGATGAGGTTAACCATAGAATTGATGAAGGAAAAATAAAGGTGAGTGGTGCATTGAGGTATCTTCTTAATTCTTCCTTTTCAACAAACCAGCCGTATCCTACTGAGGCAGGGTGGCCCAAAAAGAAAAACAAAAGTTTCTTTTTTTAAATTTAATAATGTATACAGGAGAAGGGGTTACTAGCCGCTTAGCTCCTGGCATTTTAGTCGCCTCTTGCGACACACATGGCTTACGGAGGAAGAATTCTGTTCCACTTCCCCATGGAAATAAGAGGAAATAAACAAGTACAAGAACTAGTAAGAAAATAGAAGAAAACCCAGAGGGGTGTGTATATATATGCTTGTATATGCAAGTGTAGTGTGATCTAAGTGCAAGTAGAAGTAGCAAGATGTACCTGAAATCTTGCATGTTTATGAGACAGAAAAAAGACACCAGCAATCCTATCATCATGTAAAACAATTACAGGCTTCCGTTTTACACTCACTTGGCAGGACAGTAGTATTTCCCTGGGCAGTTCCTGTCTACCAGCCTACTACCTGGAATTGAGGTACCTGTAGAGACAAAAAAAAAACATTATCCATGGAGGCAAAGAAGGGAATGTATGAGAATATAGTGGTCCCAACACTTATATGGGTGTGAAACATGGGTTGTAAATGCTGGAGGCAGTAGAGGTGTCATGTCTAAGGGCAGTGTGTGATGTAAATGTGCAGAGAATTCGTAGTGTGGAAATTAGGAGGTGTTGGGTTACTAAAAGTATTATTCAGAGGGCTGAAGATGGGTTGTTGAGGTGGTTTGGTCATTTAGAGAGGCTGGAGCAAAGTAGGATGATTTGGAGGGTGTATAAATCTGTAGTGGAGAGGAGGAGGGGTAGGGGTCATCCTAGGAAAGGATGGAGGGAGGGGGGTAAAAGAAGTTTTGTGTGTGAGGGGCTTGGACATGCAGCAGGTATATGTGTGTGTGTTAGATAGGAGTGAAAGGAGATGAATGGTTTTTGGGACCTGGTGAGCTGTTGGGCTGAAGAGGGTTTGTTGAGGTGGTTTGGTCATTTAGAGAGAATGGATCAAAGTAGAATGACATGGAGAGCATATAAATCTGTAGGGGAAGGAAGGCGGGGTAGGGGTCGTCCTCGAAAAGGTTGCAGGGAGGGGGTAAAGGAGGAGGTGTGGGCGAGGGGTTTGGACTTCCAGCAAGCATGCGTGAGCGTGTTAGAAAGGAGTGAATGAAGACAAATGGTATTTGGGACCTGACGAGCTGTTGGAGTGTGAGCAGGGTAATATTTAGTGAAGGGATTCAGGGAAACCGGTTATTTTATATAACCGGACTTGAGTCCTGGAAATGGGAAGTATAATGCCTGCACTCTGAAGGAGGGGTTTGGGATATTGGCAGTTTGGTGGGATATATTGTATATACTTCTAAACTGTTGTATTTTGGGCATCTCTGCAAAAACAGTGATTATGTGTGAGTGAGGTGAAAGTGTTGAATGATGATGAAAGTATTCTTTTTGGGGATTTTCTTTCATTTTTGGGTCACCCTGCCTCGGTGGGAGACGGCCAACTTGTTGAAAAAAAAAATCAGGAAAACTGTTAGCCAGACTTGAGTCCTGGAGGTGTGAAGTACAGTGCCAGCAATTTAAAAGAGGGTTTGTGTTATTGGCCGTTTGGAGTGACATCTAAACTATTGTATTGGAGCACCTCTGCAAAGACTGATTATGTCTGAATGATGGTGAAAGTGTTTCTTTTTTTTGGGCCACCCTTCCTTAGTGGAAGACAGCCAATGTATTAAAAAAACTTTATAGTTTTCTTCTTTTTTGAGTCACCCTGTCTCAGTGGAAGGCAGCTGGTGTGTTAAAAAAAAAAATTGTGTATTTTGAAAAGTAATAATAGATATGAAAAGTGTTGTGTATTTATAGAATGGTGGCATGTGGTTGGAAGCTCCAGCCAAATGCCACCCATTCCATTATGAGGAGAGCAAGGTACTGGATGTATGATAAATGGGGAATATTTTCTGTGAAGTGAATGCTAGCATGAACTAATTTGATGTAAAGTAGCAGTTGTTACAAGTGCTGTTTGTAGATGACAGTGCTATTTAAAGATTCAGAAATTCTGAAGAGAAGTAACGAGTTGGTGGGGCAGTTTAGAAGGTTGTGTAAGTGACTGAAGTTTAAAATAACAGAGAAGAGCAAAGTGAAGAGAGCACTAGCAATGGGCTAGTAACCCCTTCTCCTGTATACATTTACTAAAAAAGAGAAGAAGAAAAACTTTATAAAACTGGGATGCTTAAATGTGCGTGGATGTAGTGCGGATGACAAGAAACAGATGATTGCTGATGTTATGAATGAAAAGAAGTTGGATGTCCTGGCTCTAAGCGAAACAAAGCTGAAGGGGGTAGGAGAGTTTCAGTGGGGGGAAATAAATGGGATTAAATCTGGAGTATCTGAGAGAGTTAGAGCAAAAGAAGGGGTAGCAGTAATGTTAAATGATCAGTTATGGAAGGAGAAAAGAGAATATGAATGTGTAAATTCAAGAATTATGTGGATTAAAGTAAAGGTTGGATGCGAGAAGTGGGTCATAATAAGCGTGTATGCACCTGGAGAAGAGAGGAATGCAGAGGAGAGAGAGAGATTTTGGGAGATGTTAAGTGAATGTATAGGAGCCTTTGAACCAAGTGAGAGAGTAATTGTGGTAGGGGACCTGAATGCTAAAGTAGGAGAAACTTTTAGAGAGGGTGTGGTAGGTAAGTTTGGGGTGCCAGGTGTAAATGATAATGGGAGCCCTTTGATTGAACTTTGTATAGAAAGGGGTTTAGTTATAGGTAATACATATTTTAAGAAAAAGAGGATAAATAAGTATACACGATATGATGTAGGGCGAAATGACAGTAGTTTGTTGGATTATGTATTGGTAGATAAAAGACTGTTGAGTAGACTTCAGGATGTACATGTTTATAGAGGGGCCACAGATATATCAGATCACTTTCTAGTTGTAGCTACACTGAGAGTAAAAGGTAGATGGGATACAAGGAGAATAGAAGCATCAGGGAAGAGAGAGGTGAAGGTTTATAAACTAAAAGAGGAGGCAGTTAGGGTAAGATATAAACAGCTATTGGAGGATAGATGGGCTAATGAGAGCATAGGCAATGGGGTCGAAGAGGTATGGGGTAGGTTTAAAAATGTAGTGTTAGAGTGTTCAGCAGAAGTTTGTGGTTACAGGAAAGTGGGTGCAGGAGGGAAGAGGAGCGATTGGTGGAATGATGATGTAAAGAGAGTAGTAAGGGAGAAAAAGTTAGCATATGAGAAGTTTTTACAAAGTAGAAGTGATGCAAGGAGGGAAGAGTATATGGAGAAAAAGAGAGAGGTTAAGAGAGTGGTGAAGCAATGTAAAAAGAGAGCAAATGAGAGAGTGGGTGAGATGTTATCAACAAATTTTGTTGAAAATAAGAAAAAGTTTTGGAGTGAGATTAACAAGTTAAGAAAGCCTAGAGAACAAATGGATTTGTCAGTTAAAAATAGGAGAGGAGAGTTATTAAATGGAGAGTTAGAGGTATTGGGAAGATGGAGGGAATATTTTGAGGAATTGTTAAATGTTGATGAAGATAGGGAAGCTGTGATTTCGTGTATAGGGCAAGGAGGAATAACATCTTGTAGGAGTGAGGAAGAGCCAGTTGTGAGTGTGGGGGAAGTTCGTGAGGCAGTAGGTAAAATGAAAGGGGGTAAGGCAGCCGGGATTGATGGGATAAAGATAGAAATGTTAAAAGCAGGTGGGGATATAGTTTTGGAGTGGTTGGTGCAATTATTTAATAAATGTATGGAAGAGGGTAAGGTACCTAGTGATTGGCAGAGAGCATGCATAGTTCCTTTGTATAAAGGCAAAGGGGATAAAAGAGAGTGCAAAAATTATAGGGGGATAAGTCTGTTGAGTGTACCTGGTAAAGTGTATGGTAAAGTTATAATTGAAAGAATTAAGAGTAAGACGGAGAATAGGATAGCAGATGAACAAGGAGGCTTTAGGAAAGGTAGGGGGTGTGTGGACCAGGTGTTTACAGTGAAACATATAAGTGAACAGTATTTAGATAAGGCTAAAGAGGTCTTTGTGGCATTTATGGATTTGGAAAAGGCGTATGACAGGGTGGATAGGGGGGCAATGTGGCAGATGTTGCAAGTGTATGGTGTAGGAGGTAGGTTACTGAAAGCAGTGAAGAGTTTTTACGAGGATAGTGAGGCTCAAGTTAGAGAATGTAGGAAAGAGGGAAATTTTTTCCCAGTAAAAGTAGGCCTTAGACAAGGATGTGTGATGTCACCGTGGTTGTTTAATATATTTATAGATGGGGTTGTAAGAGAAGTAAATGCGAGGGTCTTGGCAAGAGGCGTGGAGTTGAAAGATAAAGAATCACACACAAAGTGGGAGTTGTCACAGCTGCTCTTTGCTGATGACACTGTGCTTTTGGGAGATTCTGAAGAGAAGCTGCAGAGATTGGTGGATGAATTTGGTAGGGTGTGCAAAAGAAGAAAATTAAAGGTGAATACAGGAAAGAGTAAGGTTATGAGGATAACAAAAAGATTAGGTGATGAAAGATTGACTATCAGATTGGAGGGAGAGAGTATGGAGGAGGTGAACGTATTCAGATATTTGGGAGTGGACGTGTCAGCGGATGGGTCTATGAAAGATGAGGTGAATCATAGAATTGATGAGGGAAAAAGAGTGAGTGGTGCACTTAGGAGTCTGTGGAGACAAAGAACTTTGTCCTTAGAGGCAAAGAGGGGAATGTATGAGAGTATAGTTTTACCAACGCTCTTATATGGGTGTGAAGCGTGGGTGATGAATGTTGCAGCGAGGAGAAGGCTGGAGGCAGTGGAGATGTCATGTCTGAGGGCAATGTGTGGTGTGAATATAATGCAGAGAATTCGTAGTTTGGAAGTTAGGAGGAGGTGCGGGATTGCCAAAACTGTTGTCCAGAGGGCTGAGGAAGGGTTGTTGAGGTGGTTCGGACATGTAGAGAGAATGGAGCGAAACAGAATGACTTCAAGAGTGTATCAGTCTGTAGTGGAAGGAAGGCGGGGTAGGGGTCGGCCTAGGAAGGGTTGGAGGGAGGGGGTAAAGGAGGTTTTGTGTGCGAGGGGCTTGGACTTCCAGCAGGCATGCGTGAGCGTGTTTGATAGGAGTGAATGGAGACAAATGGTTTTTAATACTTGACGTGCTGTTGGAGTGTGAGCAAAGTAACATTTATGAAGGGATTCAGGGAAACCGGCAGGCCGGACTTGAGTCCTGGAGATGGGAAGTACAGTGCCTGCACTCTGAAGGAGGGGTGTTAATGTTGCAGTTTAAAAACTGTAGTGTAAAGCACCCTTCTGGCAAGACAGTGATGGAGTGAATGATGGTGAAAGTTTTTTCTTTTTCGGGCCACCCTGCCTTGGTGGGAATCGGCCAGTGTGATAATAAAAAAAAAAAAAAAAAAAAAATGTCATCTGTCTCCCACCAAGGCAGGTTGACCCAAAAAAGAAAACTTTCACTATCATTCAACACTTTCACCATCACTCACACATATTCACTGTTTTTGCAGAGGTGCCCGGATACGACAGTTTAGATGTCACTCCAAACAGCCAATATCCCAAACCCCTCATTGTACTTCCCACCTTCAGGACTCAGGTCCGGCTAACCGGTTTTCCTGAATCCCTTCACAAAATATTATCCTGCTCACTCTGTGTAGGAAAATAAGGGAATTAGATTGCTCATATTGGAAAGAAGGAGTGTGGTGGAAGAGTGTGTGTTCAAATACTTTGGAATGGATGTGCCAGTAGATGGAACTAAAAAATAAGATAAATCACTTAATAGGTGAGAAAAAGAAAGTACCCAGTATGTTGAGGTTTATGTAGAAAGACAAAAGTTTGTCAAGTGGTGCTGTGCTTGTGTGTAGATTCAAATATTTCTGTTGAATGTTTCAGCACAGAGGTTTAGGGTGGTGGAAGTATCATCTTTGAGGTTAATATGTTGTGTAAATATTATGTAGACAATAGCCTAATGAATGAAAAATTATTAATGATGAAATAAAAGGTATAATTCATGAAGTGGAAGTAGGGTTGTAGAAGTGGGTTGGTTTGGCCATAGGCTGTGTTTGACATGAAAAACAAATAGTTTTATTTTTGCTTAAAAATGCTTTAAGGCTACTTAATTTGAAATAGTAAATTTATAGATTAATTTTTCAGTACAATTGCATTTGATAGTGGGTTTGCAGTTTTTTTAATCATTGTTTTAATTTTGTTAGTATATTAAGTAGGTAGTAGGTAAGTAGGTAGTAGGTTGGTAGACAGCAACCACCCAGGGAGGTACTACCGTCCTGCCAAGTGAGTGTAAAACGAAAGCCTGTAATTGTTTTACATGATGGTAGGATTGCTGGTGTCTTTTGTCTGTCTCATAAATATGCAAGATTACAGGTACGTCTTGCTACTTCTACTTACACTTAGGTCACACTACACATACATGTACATGTTTATTTATACACACTCATCTGAGTTTTCTTTGATTTTATCTTAATAGTTCTTGGTCTTATTACTTTTCCTTTTATATCCATGGGGAAGTGGAATAAGAATCTTTCCTCCGTAAGCCATGCGTGTTGTAAAAGTCAACTAAAATGCCGGGAACAATGGGCTAGTAACCCCTTTTCCTGTAAAGATTACTAAAAAGAATAAGAAGAAGAAAATTGTCAAAGTGGGAAGTCTGAATGTGCGTGGATGTTGTGCAAATGATAAGAAAGAGATGATTGTGGATGTTATGAATGAGAAGAAACTGGATGTCCTGGCTTTAAGTGAAACAAAGCTGAAGGGGGTGGGAGAGTTTCAATGGAGAGGAATAAATGGGATTAGGTCAGGGGTTTCAAATAGAGTTAGAGCTAAAGAAGGAGTAGCAATAATGTTGAAGGATAAGCTATGGCAGGAAAAGAGGGACTACAAATGCATAAATTCAAGGATTATGTGGAGTAAAATAAAGATTGGATGTGAAAAGTGGGTTATAGTAAGCGTATATGCACCTGGAGAAGAGAGAAGTGTAGAGGAGAGAGAGAGATTCTGGGAAATGTTGAGTGAATGCGTGGGGAGTTTTGAATCAAGTGTGAGAGTAATGGTGGTTGGGAATTTCAATGCTAAAGTGGGTAAAAATGTTATGGAGGGAGTAGTAGGTAAATTTGGGGTGCCAGGGGTAAATGTAAATGGGGAGCCTTTAATTGAGCTATGTGTAGAAAGAAATTTGGTAATACGTAATACATATTTTATGAAAAAGAGGATAAATAAATATACAAGGTATGATATAGCACGTAATGAAAGTAGTTTGTTAGATTATGTATTGGTGGATAAAAGGTTGATGGGTAGGCTCCTGGATGTACATGTTTATAGAGGGGGAACTGATATATCAGATCATTATTTAGTTGTAGCTACAGTTAGAGTAAGAGGTAGATGGGAAAAGAGGAAGGTGGCAACAACAAGTAAGAGGGAGGTGAAAGTGTATAAACTAAGGGAGGAGGAAGTTCGGGCGAGATATAAGCGACTATTGGCAGAAAGGTGGGCTAGTGCAAAGATGAGTAGTGGGGGGTTGAAGAGGGTTGGAATAGTTTTAAAAATGCAGTATTAGAATGTGGGGCAGAAGTTTGTGGTTATAGGAGGGTGAGGGCAGGAGGAAAGAGGAGTGATTGGTGGAATGATGAAGTAAAGGGTGTGATAAAAGAGAAAAAGGTAGCTTACAAGAGGTTTTTACAAAGCAGAAGTGTTATAAGAAGAGCAGAGTATATGGAGAGTAAAAGAAAGGTGAAGAGAGTGGTGAGAGAGTGCAAAAGGAGAGCAGATGAAAGAGTGGGAGAGGCACTGTCAAGAAATTTTAATGAAAATAAGAAAAAAAATTTGGAGTGAGTTAAACAAGTTAAGAAAGCCTAGGGAAAGTATGGATTTGTCCGTTAAAAACAGAGTAGGGGAGTTAGTAGATGGGGAGAGGGAGGTATTAGGTAGATGGCGAGAATATTTTGAGGAACTTTTAAATGTTGAGGAAGAAAGGGAGGCGGTAATTTCATGCACTGGCCAGGGAGGTATACCATCTTTTAGGAGTGAAGAAGAGCAGAATGTAAGTGTGGTGGAGGTACGTGAGGCATTACGTAGAATGAAAGGGGGTAAAGCAGCTGGAACTGATGGGATCATGACAGAAATGTTAAAAGCAGGGGGGGATATATTGTTGGAGTGGTTGGTACTTTTGTTTAATAAATGTATGAAAGAGGGGAAGGTACCTAGGGATTGGCAGAGAGCATGTATAGTCCCTTTATATAAAGGGAAAGGGGACAAAAGAGATTGTAAAAATTATAGAGGAATAAGTTTACTGAGTATACCAGGAAAAGTATACGGTAGAGTTATAATTGAAAGAATTAGAGGTAAGACAGAATGTAGAATTGCGGATGAGCAAGGAGGCTTCAGAGTGGGTAGGGGATGTGTAGATCAAGTGTTTACATTGAAGCATATATTTTTTTATTATTATTATTATCACACTGGCCGATTCCCACCAAGGTAGGGTGGCCCGAAAAAGAAAAACTTTCACCATCATTCACTCCATCACTGTCTTGCCAGAAGGGTGCTTTACACTACAGTTTTTAAACTGCAACATTAACACCCCTCCTTCAGAGTGCAGGCACTGTACTTCCCATCTCTAGGACTCAAGTCCTGCCTGCCGGTTTCCCTGGACCCCTTCATAAATGTTACTTTGCTCACACTCCAACAGCACGTCAAGTATTAAAAACCATTTGTCTCCATTCACTCCTATCAAACACGCTCACGCATGCCTGCTGGAAGTCCAAGCCCCTCGCACACAAAACCTCCTTTACCCCCTCCCTCCAACCTTTCCTAGGCCGACCCCTACCCCGCCTTCCTTCCACTACAGACTGATACACTCTTGAAGTTATTCTGTTTCGCTCCATTCTCTCCACATGTCCGAACCACCTCAACAACCCTTCCTCAGCCCTCTGGACAACAGTTTTGGTAATCCCGCACCTCCTCCTAACTTCCAAACTACGAATTCTCTGCATTATATTCACACCACACATTGCTCTCAGACATGACATTTCCACTTGCCTTCTCCTCGCTGCAACATTCATCACCCATGCTTCACACCCATATAAAAGCGTTGGTAAAACTATACTCTCATACATTCCCCTCTTTGCCTCCAAGGACAAAGTTCTTTGTCTCCACAGACTCCTAAGTGCACCACTCACCCTTTTCCCCTCATCAATTCTATGATTCACCTCATCTTTCATAGACCCATCCGCTGACACGTCCACTCCCAAATATCTGAATACATTCACCTCCTCCATACTCTCTCCCTCCAATCTGATATCCAATCTTTCATCACCTAATCTTTTTGTTATCCTCATAACCTTACTCTTTCCTGTATTCACTTTCAATTTTCTTCTTTTGCACACCCTACCAAATTCATCCACCAATCTCTGCAACTTCTCTTCAGAATCTCCCAAGAGCACAGTGTCATCAGCAAAGAGCAACTGTGACAACTCCCACTTTATGTGTGATTCTTTATCTTTTAACTCCACGCCTGTTGCCAAGACCCTCGCATTTACTTCTCTTACAACCCCATCTATAAATATATTAAACAACCACGGTGACATCACACATCCTTGTCTAAGGCCTACTTTTACTGGGAAATAATCTCCCTCTCTCCTACATACTCTAACATGAGCCTCACTCTTCTTGTAAAAACTCTTCACTGCTTTCAGTAACCTACCTCCTACACTATACACCTGCAACATCTGCCACATTGCCCCCCTATCCACCCTGTCATACGCCTTTTCCAAATCCATAAATGCCACAAAGACCTCTTTAGCCTTATCTAAATACTGTTCACTTATATGTTTCACTGTAAACACCTGGTCCACACACCCCCTACCTTTCCTAAAGCCTCCTTGTTCATCCGCTATCCTATTCTCCGTCTTACTCTTAATTCTTTCAATAACAACTCTACCATACACTTTGCCAGGTATACTCAACAGACTTATCCCCCTATAATTTTTGCACTCTCTTTTATCCCCTTTGCCTTTATACAAAGGAACTATGCATGCTCTCCGCCAATCCCTAGGTACCTTACCCTCTTCCATACATTTATTAAATAATTGCACCAACCACTCCAAAACTATATCCCCACCTGCTTTTAACATTTCTATCTTTATCCCATCAATCCCGGCTGCCTTACCCCCTTTCATTTTACCTACTGCCTCACGAACTTCCCCCACACTCACAACTGGCTCTTCCTCACTCCTACAAGATGATGTTCCTCCTTGCCCTATACACGAAATCACAGCTTCCCTATCTTCATCAACATTTAACAATTCCTCAAAATATTCCCTCCATCTTCCCAATACCTCTAACTCTCCATTTAATAACTCTCCTCTCCTATTTTTAACTGACAAATCCATTTGTTCTCTAGGCTTTCTTAACTTGTTAATCTCACTCCAAAGCATATATGTGAACAGTATTTAGATAAAGGTAGGGAAGTTTTTATTGCATTTATGGATTTAGAAAAGGAATATGATAGAGTGGATAGAGGAGCAATGTGGCAGATGTTGCAAGTTTATGGAATAGGTGGTAAGTTACTAAATGCTGTAAAGAGCTTTTATGAGGATAGTGAGGCTCAGGTTAGGGTGTGTAGAAGAGAGGGAGAATACTTCCCGGTAAAAGTAGGTCTTAGACAGGGATGTGTAATGTCACCATGGTTGTTTAATATATTTATAGATGGGGTTGTAAAAGAAGTAAATGCTAGAGTGTTCAGGAGAGGGGTGGGATTAAATTATGGGGAATCAAATTCAAAATGGGAATTGACACAGTTACTTTTTGCTGATGATACTGTGCTTATGGGAGATTCTAAAGAAAAATTGCAAAGGTTAGTGGATGAGTTTGAGAATGTGTGTAAAGGTAGAAAGTTGAAAGTGAACATAGAAAAGAGTAAGGTGATGAGGGTATCAAATGATTTAGATAAAGAAAAAAATTGGATATCAAATTGGGGAGGAGGAGTATGGAAGAAGTGAATGTTTTCAGATACTTGGGAGTTGACGTGTCGGCGGATGGATTTATGAAGGATGAGGTTAATCATAGAATTGATGAGGGAAAAAAGGTGAGTGGTGCATTGAGGTATATGTGGAGTCAAAAAACGTTATCTATGGAGGCAAAGAAGGGAATGTATGAAAGTATAGTAGTACCAACACTCTTATATGGGTGTGAAGCTTGGGTGGTAAATGCAGCAGCGAGGAGACGGTTGGAGGCAGTGGAGATGTCCTGTCTAAGGGCAATGTGTGGTGTAAATATTATGCTGAAAATTCGGAGTGTGGAAATTAGGAGAAGGTGTGGAGTTAATAAAAGCATTAGTCAGAGGGCAGAAGAGGGGTTGTTGAGGTGGTTTGATCATTTAGAGAGAATGGATCAAAGTAGAATGACATGGAAAGCATATAAATCTATAGGGGAAGGAAAGAGGGGTAAGGGTCGTCCTCGAAAGGGTTGGAAAGAGGGGGTAAAGGAGGTTTTGTGGGCGAGGGGCTTGGACTTCCAGCAAGCGTGCATGAGCGTGTTATATAGGAGTGAATGGAGACGAATGATACTTGGGACCTGACGATCTGTTGGAGTGTGAGCAGGGTAATATTTAGTGAAGGGATTCAGGGAAACCGGTTATTTTCTTATAGTTGGACTTGAGTCCTGGAAATGGGAAGTACAATGCCTGCACTTTAAAGGAGGGGTTTGGGATATTGGCAGTTTGGAGGGATATGTTGTGTATCTTTATACGTATATGCTTCTAAACTGTTGTATTCTGAGCACCTCTGCAAAAGCAGTGATAATGTGTGAGTGTGGTGAAAGTGTTGAATGATGATGAAAGTATTTTCTTTTTGGGGATTTTCTTTCTTTTTTGGGTCACCCTGCCTCGGTGGGAGACGACCAACTTGTTGAAAAAAAAAAAAATTAAGTTTTCGTTACCTGCCCAAGGTTCTGGTCTTTTGGGATTGGTTATACAATATCTTGTGGATAAGAAGCTCATGTCATGATAAGTCTGTCCTTATATTTATCCATGCATTCCTAAACGTGACTTACCAAGCAACATATGACATATGCATTACTAATTAATATGAAAAAAATAGATATTGCTGTTTAATTAATCAACCTAAACTCATAAGTAAGGTGTTCCATTAGAAAATGTTAATATGGTAGTGTTTCTTGACTTTCTTCTTACCCTTATCAACTGCCTAATTGAGTTATTAAAATTGCCACTGATTACTCAAAAATTGATGGCAATAATCTTATTATAGCCTAGGCTACATTTGTATCTGGTTAATTGACTTAAGGCACATGGGAAGTATGATTGCTTGTTGCTATGGTAACATGGTAAGCTTCAGGTTGTTAATGAAATGTATATAGAGTAAAGTGAAGGTTATCATTATCTTTGTAGTTATTGATGTGCATTATTAAATGTATAGCATTGAGGTGAAATTGTAAAACTAATGATTCTACAGTAAAGCATCAGCTATCTAGAATGCTTAGAACCAACCCATGTCCAGACTACTACTTTCTTTCTTTCAACACACTGGCCATATCCCACCGAGGCAGGGTGGCCCAAAAGGAAAAACGAAAGTTTCTCCTTTTACATTTAGTAATATATACAGGAGAAGGGGTTACTAGCCCCTTGCTCCCGGCATTTCAGTTGCCTCTTATAACACGCATGGCTTACGGAGGAAGGATTCTGTTCCACCTCCCCATGGAGATAAGAGAAAATAAACAAGAACAAGAACTAGAAAGAAAACAGAGGAAAACCCAGAGGGGTATGTATGTATATATATGCTTGTACATGTACGTGTAGTGTGACCTAAGTATAAGTAGAAGTAGCAAGACGTACCTGAAATTTTGCATGTTTGTGAGACAGAAAAAAAGGACACCAGCAATCCTACCATCATGTAAAACAATTACAGGCTTTCATTTTACATTCACTTGGCAGGACAGTAGTACCTCCCTGGGTGGTTGCTGTCTACCAACCTACTACCTATATCCAGACTACTTATGATCACTAATTATAGTTTGGTAGGTACAGGAACATAACTGAATTACAAAGCATAAAGAAGTCCATGATATAGTGAAAACAAAAGAAGTTTTGAATGTACAATGAGATACAGTCTCCATTTTCAAAGTACAACATGCTAAGGTAAGCCGAAGTGGTAGCAGGTTCAGACAACTCGCTCTTTCTTAGTCAACTGGTAATTAATAATCTAAGCTTTATATTTTCCAAAGAATTGATTGCCAAACTGCTGATGTTGTACTGTATATGGTTTGCTATGGAAATGTAAATTTGTGAATGGTTAAACTGAAAATTGTTATTATCATTCCAAAAAAAAGTCCAGAGCCATTATGTTGAGTAGTTTTTATTGTAAATTAATTGACTTAAATGAACAAGTAAAATTGCTTGACTTTGTATTTGTACACATGGCAGATTAAGACACTTTCTTGCTTCTTGGTTGTGAATTTTATTTTAGTGTTGCAAGTCTCAAAGCAATTCTGTTTTCTTCTTTATGTTGGTGGATCTTAAATGTTTAATTAATTGGAAAATATCAGATATTTCAAAGTAGCCTTGGATGTGCTCCAGTTACTTGAATTGAGCGCCCTCCACTTGCTTGGTGCCATATAGCCTCTACAGGTTTAGTGCTCCCTATGAATGAAATAATAATAATTAAGAGTAGCTGGACTGAGATTCTTGCTTTATAACAGGCTAGATATTTTTTGCCATATCAGTTTAGTGAGATTTTGAGAGTTTTACTACTCTCACAGCCCAGCTCTGGGCCTAGCTTACCTGGTTGTTGTCTAGTCAACCAGGCTGTTATTGCTCTTAGCCCACTGACCCACATATCTGTCACAGCTGAGATAATGTACTGTACTTCATTATTTTTCTGAGAAGTAGTTTCAAAAGTAGTTCTTAGTCTAGTATGAATTACTGCCTGCCTGATCCACTGTTGGAAGAATGATCCAGTCAAACTGAATTTTTCACTGTGGGCATCTGTGCTAATACAGTGGACCCCCGGTTAACGATATTTTTTCACTCCAGAAGTATGTTCAGGTGCCAGTACTGACCGAATTTGTTCCCATAAGAAATATTGTGAAGTAGATTAGTCCATTTCAGACCCCCAAACATACACATACAAACACACTTACATAAATACACTTACATAATTGGTCGCATTCGGAGGTAATCGTTATGCGGGGGTCCACTGTACTTCTATTATTGTATTGATTAGCTATTTTTGAGATCATGTACAAGTGATTTGATGAAATTTATTGTTACATGAAAACATGCAAAACTTGTGTTTAATCCAAATAAATTGGATTTTGTCTTCAACTTGATAACAGTAAATAAAGTTGCTAACTGAGGACATTATTTGAAATATTTAGTGAATTATTGTATTTATATAATTTTTCGTCCAGCCTAAATTTTTGTAATACTGTACTGTACTACAAAGGACTTTAGAATTAACAGAATGCTATGAGTCAGTGCTAAGGGTTGTATGTCTATGAACTGAGGGATCTCCCCAACAATAAGTCGAGCAGTTCATAAGAGGATAAAATGTTATGGGTATCTTATCAGTGCTTGTCATTATAGTCATGATGAGCTAGTGCTGGGTTGAATGCCAACCTAGGTATAGCCTGAGTGACTGCAACTTGTCCTCCAACATAAACAAGTGTGATTTCCAACATTTAACTGACGACAGTGTCTCTTCTGCTGCCAGATATAATTTGTCCTTTTGTGTAAATTTGCTCATTTCTTTTTACTGTGCAAATATAAGTTAATCTAGAATAGCTAATATTTAATTTTGATATTAGTTTAGGTTAATCTAGAACTAATATGCTATTTTTGTCTCTGTTTAGACTGGAAAAGTTGTCACTGTAATGGACTGGAAAATGCAATTGTTTTGAGGGTGGGTCGGTGAGCGAGTTGCTATGGCATGGAAACAGATGTGTAGGTAAGATTAAGATTGCCTTAATAAACTTTTACCTGTCTCTTTCCAAGTAGAAAGAGACAGATAAAAGTAGAAAAGTGCAAATATGGGAAATAAGTGGTTATCAGAATATAGTAGAAACCAAATGAGGCCACACTGTGTACTGTATGAAAGATAAGATCCGAGGGTAGGGAACAGAGGTGCTCCCTTAAATAACTGAAGCCAGATAATCTATCGTGGAATAATTTGGTAAAATGGTCATCTTCTTAAAAAAATACACAAATATAATTTATTGATCCCTATTTCATGTTGATTAGTGGACTTGTAACCCTAACCTGTATATCATACCTGGCCTAATTAACCATAATTGTATGTGTCAAGAAAATCATGCATTACTGAACTTTCCACTGTCACTGCTGTGGATGAATTAAGTGAGAAGTGAATGCTCGTTTCATTAACATTTTAAGCTCGTTTCATTAATTTCATTTGCTTAATTTATTTTACGATTAATGGATACAAAGAGGAGAGCTGATCCTATTCATTGGAAGTATTATAAGTGGAGAAATTTAGTTTGTAAGAAAATAATTGACACTCTTTTGGTTTTTTGCATTGACTACTGTTATTAATAGATATAGGAATTTGCTTTTTCAAATTAAAATTTAATTTAATCTTTGGAATTGCAGTAATAGGTGGAGAGGAATTAACAATGTAGAGGCACTGTACTTTTTAGGCAAAATGTGGGTTGGTATACCAAAATGAATATGTCGTGTGTGGCTATATAAACAGGTGTGTTTTTATTGTTCATGCAGGATACAAAGGCAAATTTCCAGCAGGTGCAGAGCAAACTTATATTGTGGCAGTAGGTTGCTCTTGATTAAGCTCTACATAGAGCAAAATGTTGTGACAATAGAAATTTGTTCTGCACATGTCTTTTCTTTAATACAGGTGCAGCTTGTGCAACACACTGATTCATACTGCAAGTCCTACAGCAGCACAAAAAATTAAAGACCTTTGAAGTGCTTGTTTTTTATGATGCAGAAACTTCAGTCTTGCTGTCATGCTCTGAACACTGAAATTAATAATCTTTTCTTGAACAGTCGTCATTTTCTTTTCTTTAATATAGAGTTAATATATTTAAAAAATTAATCATTTTCAACTCAAAACATTAGCACCTCAAAGTACTGTATTTATTCATTATAAAAATTAAATCTATAATCATGATATATGGAATGCAGTTTTATTTTTATTTTTTTTTGTAGATTTACGAGCTGTGTTCTGTATTATCTTTTGTGGGATACCATTATATTCTCCCAACTACAAGTATTTATGTGAACTTGGATGACTTTATATTTGCATAATGGCAATGGAGTAGGCTATAAGAGCCTAAAGGAGTCTTAAAGAAGAAAGTGATTCATATTTTATATCAGTCCAGTAAATGAGACAGGATATTTTACATTACATCATTCATCATCATCATTATTGCCCCACTTTACACTAGAGTGGGAAGGCAGTTTAATTTTGTAATTTAATATTTTAAGTATTGTACAGTATTTCATAGTATTTATTCCACTAATGTGTAATGCAAGGGAATTATTTTACATAAAAAACTTAATTTGTTCATTAAAATACTTAATGTTAGAAGATTTAAGCTAATTTTTTCCTTTTTACCTTTTTTTTTTTATCAGATGTGACCAGCTGCAGAAGTTATGTGATTTGATATTTAGTGAAGACCTAGATCAAGAAGAAGTAAATAATTTGACAACTTGCCTTTGTCACCTTCTGGCAGATGACTTAACACCAGGTACCTCTCTCTTGCCTCAGGATATTTCAGCCGAGTAAGTTCTAACCTTTTTCTCACATTTAACCCAGACTGGGTGAAACATAAGTCAACAAATTAATTTTGTAACATTTAGTAAGAAAGTACAAACTACCCTCAACTGTGTAAAAATAATTAGCTCAAGAAGAAAAATATTCTTGTTCTATTCATTGTCTGAGAATGTTTTAAAGAAAAATATTTTGAATCCTAAAATTAAAGAGGTAAGTTTTTTATTCATGTGGTTTACAGAAAGAATTTCAGAGCATTAATAAGGGGAGTTATAACATTGGAGAAAGTAAGATCTTTCATGAGATACTGAATATTATACAGTCCTATAATGTCTTAAGTGGTTGGCTCTGTAATTTTACCCTTGAGCAAAGAATCAGCCATTTTGCTTTTTGGTAAAAAAAAAAATGGTTTGCTAATGTACATTCTGTTGATTGATACCAAGAATTATTGAATGATGTGGGGAGGAGCTTGAGCTGTGTTTCAAAACATCATTCTATTTCTATCTCATTTATCTTGCAAGGATTACATTATTTGGCAAGTACTGTCAGTATTTATGTTAGTCAGACTTTTGTTTCCTTATTGTCATATTCTTTGTTCTGACTCCAGCTTGCCAATAAATAGAGACTTTCACAGAGGTTCAGGGTCCAACCATTTTGGAGTCTTATTATATTGCTTTGAGGGTTAATTTTTATTTGCCAGAAACTTTTAAGTATCTTTATGAAATGAATTACAAATAATTTCTTTGCTGCTTAATTGATATTTTTCTTGTGAATATTGAAATGCATTTCTTTTTTAAATTTTTTTAAAGGAGAGATAACAATATTGGCAGTTTGGAGGGATATGTTGTGTATCTTTATACGTATATGCTTCTAAACTGTTGTATTCTGAGCACCTCTGCAAAAGCAGTGATAATGTGTGAATGTGGTGAAAGTGTTGAATGATGATGAAAGTATTTTCTTTTTGGGGATTTTCTTTATTTTTTTTGGGTCACCCTGCCTCGGTGGGAGACGACCGACTTGTTGAAAAAAAAAAAAAAATATTTCTGAATGTTTCAGGAGCATTCAAGAAAGCTTGGGGCGTCCCTTGTATGTCCTCTTCGACAACCTCATCACCCTACCAGAGGATGATCATCGGAGACAACCTCTGCTACTACTGTTGGTAGAGATGCACAAGATCACCCTTCATGTTGGTTACCACTTTTTATATTTCCTCAAAGCCTCCAACATAAAGACAGAGAAAGTCCAAGAAAATAATGAGTGTTCCTTCCTTACCTATCGTGACCTGTGCAAGGCTGCAGGACAGAAGGATTTTGCTGGTTTTATCATTAAGGACTTGCGACTCTGTAGTGAAGATGATCCTCGAGTGTTAAGTTGGATTATTCCAGATATATATAACAGTTTCCCCAAACAAACGAGAGGGAATGCAGAATTATTACAGTTGGTGTTAGAACGATTAGACTCCTCACAACTACATGACCTGGTGTGCATGGTACTTCAGGGTTCTTTACAAATGTTTGACAACAGCTCCTTTGCTACAATACTGGGTGAGTATTCAAATTTCCTGAAGTCTTTTTTTTTTTATATATATTACAGTATTTGATAATCACATTACTGTATTACAAATTGTAAGATTTAAAATGGACACAGTAGTGCATGCAGTATCACCTGCAGTTGTTCAGTTTCATGAGTACTATTCATGATGGATATTATTTTTAAAACATTTATGAAGGGATTCAGGGAAACCAGCAGGCCGGACTTAGAGTCCTGGAGATGGGAAGTACAGTGTCTGCATTCTGAGGAGGGGTGGTAATGTAGCAGTTTTATAACTGTAGTGTAAGTGCACCTCTGGAAAGACAGTGATGGAGTGAATGATGATGAAAGTTTTTCTTTTTCGGGCCACCCTGCCTTGGTGGGAGATGGCCGATGTGTTAATAAAAAAAAATTGATTACCTTATATATAGAAGCAGGTTTTTCCTAAATAGTTAGGTAGTCTCATAAAATTACATTACTTTTTATCCACACAAGCAGTTTTTACTTCAATTGTTCTGACTGTTTCTGATATCTACCACATCTGGGCCACAGATGTTAACAGTGTTCTCTTTATATACATATAAACCCATGGTGCCCCCTGCTTTTCACTAGATCTGTTTTATAACTTCTCCCATTATTTCACTAAAGTACGTACATTGTTGTGGTAGTGTGCAGATTTGGGACCAGGTTTTCGAGTATATTCATTGTGTATAAGTGTACATTCCCAGTGTAATACTACTTCAAAATTTATGTTGACAATGAATGTTTTCTGTAGCAAGCCTCATTCATGCTAAGCCAGGAAATGTAACACCATTGTGGATGTCTTATATATAAGCACATAAACTTTAGAAAGTTCACCTGCTTGCCATCAGACTGGTCTCACAGGGATAGGACTTAAGCTGTAAGGAAAGGCTGTCCAAGCTGAATTTCTTGTTACAGAGGGGCAGTGAAAGGTCAGGTCAAATATGATTATGATGTACAAGATACCGGATACAAGATGAACCAAAGGGGCATTAGAAAGAAGTTTTATCAGTGGAATGTTTTAATTAGGCTTTCACACATGAGATGGCATGCCAGACTGCTTGATCTGGTGCACATGTGTGAGGAATGGCATGCCCCACTGCTTGCCAGGTGTTGATGTGAAGAATGGCATGCGATAATGTTTACCAGGTGTTGACATGTGAGGATTGGCATGCCATACTTCTTACCAGGTACCCACATGTTAGGAATGACATGCCATACTGCTTACCAGATACTCACATGTTAGGAATGGCATGCCATACTGTTTACAAGGTGTTGACATGTGAGGAATGGCATGCCACACTGCTTGCCAGGTACTCATGTGAGAAGTAGCATGCTATGGTTCTTACCAGGTACTCACATATGAAAAGTGGCATTTTATATTGCTTACCTGGTGATAGCTTGTGATGAGATGTATGATGTACTGCTTAACCTAAGAACATGACAGTCATAAATTAGAAAGTTGTGCATTACTCTTGTGCTTATTTTTTGGGATGAATTATTTTTGAAATGTTTGGAATGTAACTTAGTGTTTTATTTATTTGCTATTTGCTTTGCATAGTGCATTTTTACTATGCATGCCAAATTTCAAGAATGGAGCCAGTCTGCTCAGTGAGGGGTTTACAATACCATTAATCACTGAATAATACTTTTTTCTTTGTTTACTAATTGTCATCTGCAGTTCTGTATTAACGGTTAGACTGTGAGTTGCAAGTTACAGATTATAACCAATGGACATACATCTGTATGTCCATTAGTTATAATCTCTCTCTCTTCATATTGAAAAACTAAAATATTGCTCTGATTGTAATAATTTTCTTATTAATAACCCAGTAACAATGAAAATTTATTTCCCAAAAATGCAGAGCATAGCATAAGGAAATTTCCAAACAAATATATTAAATTCCATAATATGCACTGAAATTTAGGCAGGGCACAGGTTTAAATAATGCAGCATTTCTGTAAATACAGGATATTTTATCTTACTAACCTTGATGCTGGTGATGGGCTCTTGATCCAAGGAATTGGATATAGCCTTCCTTTCCTACAGGTATAGTCATCCCCATGAATGTAATAATAAAAATATATGTAATTGATTATAAGACTGTATACCCATACAGGTTTAGCACAGGTTTTTAATGTAAAGATAATGATGATAATGATTTTGTTTATAAACTGATTATTGGAATGCATTTTATAGAGAAGAGCTTGCAGTGGGAGACGGTGGAACAGCTATTTCTGTGGCAACTGGCCAAAGCCCATGAGATTCCTGTGGATTGTTGCTTGTCTGTGATGCCCAAGCTCAAGTTTACCTCACATTCTGCCACCGTGACCAACACTCATGGCGAAGCTCTGTCCAACATTCTTATGATGCTCCGGAGAGAATCGTAGGTTTAAAGATAGTTTGGTAGTTTACTGATAGTCTGCATTTCATGTGTACATAACCTGCTTGTTGTGATTTTACCTTCATTTTTTTTTTCTCAAATTTTGTTTTGTAATTGTGGCAATGTGGGAGGTGTTGCAATGTATGTAATAGGTAATAGGTTATTAACCTTTTGAGGGTCCAAGCCGTAGATCTACATCATGAGCTCAGCTCACTCATAAGCTGCGAGTGGTAAATTTAGGCATAAATATGAGAGAGTGCATCACTGTGGTAAGTGTGCACCATATAATACAAATCCTGCAGCACACAGTGCATAATGAGAAAAAAATGCGACTGTTTTTAGGATTAAAACACCGACTTTGCGGTGTATTTTTTGTATGTTTTTTTACAGTTGTATTCGCGGTTTCTTGGTCTCATTTAATAGAATGTTAGATATATTACAGAAACAGATGATTTTTATTGGTTTTAGTACTGAAAATAGCTTGAAATTGAGCTCAAAGTAGTGGAAATGTTCAATTTTTGCCGAAGTTCAAGAGTAAACAAATGACATCTCGCATCCAATACACATCAACTGGTGGGTCTAATATACATTCACAAATGTGCTGATATTATTTATACAGTTATTACAATATTGCATAACAGTAAATCTTCTATTTTTTGGTGTGAATAAAAATTCTTTATGTAAATAAAAAATCAAAATGGAATTCATTTGTAAAGCCTAGAAATGTAACTGATAAACAGAGGAAATATTATTTTAGTGCCAGGAAGGCCTGCGGTGTTTATTCTGGACCCTATTTTGAAATTGGAATATTTTGAACTTTGTGTGAAATTGACCAAATTACTAATTTCTGATCACTTTATTGGGTAGTTGAAATAGTTGATTGAGCACTTACTTGTGCTCATTCAATAAAATAGGGAGTAATACTAGCAAAATAGCTAAGAATTTGGTAGGCTGAAATAATGTAATTGACCTGAAATAGGAGTCAAAGTGGGCAAAATCTCCAGTGCTTAAATATGGCTGACAGTAAAATTTGCATGCAGTTTCGTCAGTTTTCCATGAAATGTCATACTTTTTGTTTTTTTACCTTCAGAAAAAGATTCTCTACCATGTCATAAGAAAAAATAGCAAAATTTTTTTTGAAAATTCTTGGACTCTCAAAGGGTTAAAAGCAGTAAAGTGTTTTTATGCAGATAAGCTCAGGTTAGGGTATGCAGGAGAGAGAGGGGGGGAAATAATTATCCAGTAAAAATAGGCCCTAGACAGGGATATGTTATATCCCCATGGTTATTGAACCTATTTATAGATAGGGTTTTTTAAAGAAGCGAGTACTAGGGTGTTAGGTAGAGGTGGAGGATTAACCCTTAAACGGTCCAAACAGATCGACATTCAAATTCGTAGTGCTACAAAAGTAGATCTACTTTTTTTTACATATTTTCAAATATAACAAAAAAAATGTAGATAAAATTTTTTACACGTTTTCAAATGTAAAACAAAAAAGAAGATCTACATTTTTTTACATACTTTCAGATGTTGAAAAAAACGTATATATACGTTTGGACCATTTAAGGGTTAAAGGTTAACGAATCTGATACAGAGTGGGAATTGTTCAAGTTGCTCTTCACTGATGAGAAGGTTTTTTTGGGAGATTCTGAAGAGAAGTTGCCAAGATTGGTAGATGAATTTAAGAGGGTATGTAAAGGAAGGAAACTAAAGGCAAACATAGGAAAGAACAAGTTGATGAGAATAACAAAATTAGGCAATGAAAGATTGGATATAAGATTGGAGGGAAGGTGTATGGAGATAGTAAAAGTATTCAGACATTTGGATGTAGACTTGTTGGCAAATGGGTTTATAAAGTGAACCAGAGAATAGACTTGGATAAAAAGGTGGGGTATGCTTTGGGGCATCTTTAGAGACAAAGAACTTTTTTCTCCTGTTGCCTACATGGATAGTGTGCCAGAGTACTGTATAGTGGTACAAACACTGTTTAACAGGTGGGATGCATGGGCTTGAAAATGTTACAATAAGGAGGAGACTGAAGGATGTCAGTCTTCCTTGGTGGGAGATGCCCAGTGTGTTTAATTTTTTTTTTTATATTTATTGTTTTAATGGGTAACATGACTACAGTATTCTTTTTTATCTTAACAGTCCATCTGAAATTCTGCTAAGAACGCTACTTCTTCGAGAGTTCAGAGTGGAAGATCCAACAGTAGCCACTATCCTGCAGTACTGGGTTCAGAGGTATGAGGACAAGATGGCTAAGCTCATTAATGATGTAGTCAATAATAAACCACAGCCCTCGCCAAACAAACGAAAACGAAACCAAAGTACAAAAGCCAATGCAGTGCCATTGGATCAAGTGTTGTCACACTTAAACCACTTAAGAACAGCTTGTGGTCAAACGACATTTTTTGCATTAGAAACAATGCAGGATACTCTACAGACTGCCCAAAATCAGTGTAGTGAAACGCAGAAGAAAAAATATGGTGATCTCTTTGCTCTTATTGAGGAGGAGGATGAGGAGGAGCCAGCGCCTGAACCTCAAAGAAAACCTAAGTCTAATAGAGGAAGAAAACCGAAAGGCCGAAAAAAACAGGAATCAGAGAGTGAAGAGGAGAGTAGTGAGGTAAGTGTTGAAATACTGTATTTTGTTTAAAGGAGATAAGAGGAACAGTGTGGTGGGACCAAAACATCTAAAATATATGAGGAAAGAGAGAGAGAGTCAATGCCATGAGAGTGAATGATGTGCACAAGAAAATGTTTAAACTTATTGAAGACCTAAAAATGCAACATTTGAGGCTATAAGATGAAAATTATGCCCTAAAAATCAAACAGTTATCATTAGTTATTGGGCTATCTTCAGGCGGTGAAAAAATCCACACTGAGTTAAAGCAGGGAGTAGATTACGTCACCTTACCCGAAAGATGTATGTACAAGTGAAATAGATGTGATTTTGGTCGATTTTCAGACCAGAAGCAGCTTCAAAATAGGGATCATAGTGTCAGAAATATTTGATATTTTGGCTGTTTTTCTGAGGAAGGGTTGGACTTTCCCCTCCCCCTCCCCCCTCATTCTGTTTTATAGGTTTTTACCAGGCTTGCTTTAATTATTGGGATGACCTGAACCATGACCAATCATTCTTTGTTATATTTTATTATTTGAGAAATTGGGTAAAAGTGATTTTTGTGTGGATTCAAAATGGAGGGCAAGTGTTAAATAGGAGAGGCCTGGGGATGTGATTAACCCTTTCGGTGGCTATCATATAGAATTATGTCATTGAGGCCAGGGTCCCTCACGTAGTTCTGTCATGAGCTCAGCTCGCTCAGATAAGCTGTGAGTGGTAAATTTTGCCCAGATAGGAGAGAATAGGTCTGCATGATGAGTGTGCACAGTATAAAAAAAAATCCTGCCCCCCCCACGGTGCATGATGGTGATTTTGAATTGTTTTCTAGAATGGCTTTTATGGTTTTATTGGCTGTTTCTTGCTAATAATTGATAGAATGGAAAACATACTACTGAAATATAGATGATTTTAGTTGGCTTGAAATTGGGCTCAAAGTAGCAGAAATAATTTGATTTTTGCCGACTTTCTTGAGGATAGGTAAAGTCCTCCCACACCCTCCAGTTTGTTTTATGGATTTTTGATAGGTCTGATTCAATTGTTGGGATACCGTAAACCATGACCAATTATTCCTGATTATATTTTATTATACAACCTCTCCTCACTTAGTGATGTACTCATTTACTGATGATTCGGACTAACGACGGGCTTTCTGACCGGTATACATACTTAAATAATGTTTATTAGAGCTGATTTCCTCTATTCTGTTTATTACAATATACAGTACACTACTGTATAAACTTTTAAAAATAAACTAAAAATGCTGTAAATGGTGCAAAGGTGACATTAAAACAATAAATATCAAAGATGGTTAACACAACCTAGGTAGTAGGTTGGTAGACAGCAACCGCCCAGGGAGGTACTACCGTCCTGCCAAGTGATTGTAAAACGAAAGCCTGTAATTGTTTTACATGATGGTAGGATTGCTGGTGTCTTTTTTCTGTCTCATAAACATGGTGACTTTGTCAATGGTCCAAGTCGGACCGAAACGTCGTCGTAAACTTCTCTCTTTTATGTGCGGGTTATTTGTGTATCGTTCCAGTCACGGTATTGTGCCTTTTTTGTTATTTATTGCTACTTCTACTTACACTTAGGTCACACTACACATACATGTACAAGCATATATATACACACCCCTCTGGGTTTTCTGCTATTTTCTTTCTAGTTCTTGTTCTTGTTTATTTCCTCTTATCTCCATGGGGAAGTGGAACAGAATTCTTCCTCCGTAAGCCATGTGTGTTGTAAGAAGCGACTAAAATGCCGGGAGCAAGGAGATAGTAACCCCTTCTCCTGTGTAAATTACTAAATTTGAAAAGAGAAACTTTTGTTTTTCTTTTTGGGCCACCCTGCCTCGGTGGGATACGGCTGGTTTGTTGAAAGAAAAAAGGTTAACACAAATCCATGGTGCTTCATATGTCAGTTTGCGTGCAGCCAGCAGTAACAGCCTGGTTGATCAGACCCTGATCCTCCATGAGGCCTGGTCTCAGACCGGGTTGCAGGGGTGTTGACCCCCGAAATCCTCTCCAGGTATACCTATGCCACTGACCATATATCAGTTATAAATGTATTTGATAAGGTAATAATAATGGTATAATTCTGATACACTTGTGAGCTTCCATTCTTTCATAACACTAAATTTACTAGTGTTGCTCATAATCATATATTTTTATATTATTGCATGAAATTGTCCTGCAAATTATTGACATATTGACAAATAGACTTCAATTTTAGAAGTACACAAAGAACACTTACACTTCTCATCATTCAAATATGCTGGCTTCCCCTAACACCAAGACTATAAAACAGGCCCTCCTGTTCACTTTACGACAACTGTCTAGGAAGTGATAACATATATTCCTCGTGGTTTCATGGGCTAAATTTTCACATGACTAGTGGATGGTGTCCTCCAGCCATAGGAGTGGGCTGATACTCTTTCCCTAGATCTCTCTCTATCACATCCCTCACTGGGGTTCAAGGCTAGAGAATTTCCTGCCCTACCATTAAAGAAGGGTTCTTCACAGTCATGAAACCATTGAGCAACAGATTTCACATTGTGGAGAGGAGCACTTTTCTGCATTAAAATCATTGCACCACACTGTGTGAAAGATTCGAGGAAGTAACCACAAAGCAATTCTAAATATTACAATTACATTAGTGGGGATATTTTTCTAGGCTTCTCTAGACATGCTGTTGGTGTAGTCATGTCATCAGTGCTGTTCTTAAGGAAGTGACTCAATTAGGTGTTCACTGAGTGCTCACATACATCGATAGTTTCTATTATTTCCTTTGTTTGATGGCCTGCCTTATGTAATCCAGTGGTTTGTGCAATTGTCTCTTGTGTCAGCAATTTAATCCTACCCATGTTAATTCATCACCAGCCAAAAATGTCCAACAAACTTGGCCCTCAAGGCTACACGGTGCATGGGACCACAGACACAAAACTGTCTAATGACAAGCACTGCAAAATTGGTATAATAAACTGGTGCATTCATAAAATGGCATATATATTATTTTTGTGGTGAATAATTACATTACTGTATTATATTTTATATTCTGTTGGAGTGTGAGAAAGGTAACATTTATAAAGAGATTCCAGAGAACCAGTTAGCCGGACTTGTCCTTGACGTGGGAAGTACAGAGCCTGCGGTTTAGAGGGTCATTTGAATTTATTACTTCTGGCAAAACTGCTATTTGGCTGAGTGATGATGAATGTGTTTCCTTTTTTTGGGGGTCACCCTACCTAGGTACAAGATGGTCAGTGTGCTAAAAACTTCTAAATATTTGTTGTTACTGATTTACTTGAATTGTTTTAGCTGATATTTCAATGTTTGGATTTATTATGCTTTTTGTGTAGATATAAATGCACTCTCTGGAAAGCTCTTGAGTTGCCATGATTGGAGAGAAGAATGGGTTGGACGTAAGGGACCAAGCATGCTGAAAACAGATGTGAATGGAGCTTCTAAAACCATGATGGAGTTCAGTTTAACATATCATTTACCCTTTTCTTGCCTTTTTTTTTTTCATGTAACATTTAACAGGTGTGTTTCTTTTCATACATCTTTTGTGTAGGTAGTTGGTTTGGCTTTATGTATATATAGTTAGCTACTTTACTGTCCAGACAGCACCTATTGTATCTATCAATTCATAAGTTTAAATTTTTGAAGAAATCTAATTACTATTATGAACACAGGTAAAGAATGGCCTGTGAGACCTGGTTGTAATGGGAATTGGAGCAAACAAACTCAGCAGTAGACTATAATGTATATTTTGCCTTCACCAACTATACAGATATGTACACTATGTACAATACGTACAGATAGAATAATAAGTGTGCACCATGGTGACACATGACAAAGTAGAAGCCAGAGAGAATGCACTGTACTCATCGAGCAGGTAGGCAAGTTTGCCAATGCTTATTGCAAGTGAACCACATTGCTTCAGCTTTGGCGGGCTTGCCTGTGATTGGTGAATGAACCAAGATATTGATTGAATGATGGGCATCCCTATTGATTGTTAAACCCTTAGCACCTGGTTTGCTGGTTGGGAGGCAGCCTATATGGGAATGTGACTTTTTTTTTTTTTCTCTCAACAAGTTGGTCGTCTCCCATTGAGGCAGGGTGACCCAGAAAGAAAGAAAATCCCCAAAACAAAAATACTTTCATCATCATTTAACACTTTCACCTCACTCATAATCATTGTTTTTGCAGAGGCACCCAGATACAACAGCTTAGAAGCATATATAAAGATACAATATAAAAAGTGACCTGAAATAATATAATAAACTATACTATTCACCATAGAGAATATAATATCAGGGCTCCAATTATATATATTCCTATTACACATCCCTCCAAACTGCTAATATCCAAAACCCCTCCTTTAAAGTGCAGGCATTGTACTTCCCATTTCCAGAATAAATTGTAACATACTCTTTGCATGCCACAATTACTGTATAAAAAAAAGTCTGTTTGACTACACTAATTGCTATGCATCCTAATATGCCAACAAATATTAGTAAACAAACTTTTGTTTATACTTGTGCTCTCCATATTCAGTGCTTCTTTTCACTTTGAAGCTACCCTATAATGTATAGTAGAGTACAGTAGGACCCCACTTATACGGCAGGTTAGGTTCCAGGCTACTACCGGAAATCAGAACACCATTTTTTTCCATTTATAAATGCATATAAATGCCAGACAACAAGTTTACACTAACTTATATTAAGTTATTAATAGAACTAGACATTAAAAACACAATAAAAAGTAAAATACATGCACAGTACATTCATTATTTACCTTAAAATATTTGTAGTCTTAATGTAGGGCGAGAAGTGAGTAGTACTTATTTGTAGGAAGTCAGGTGTAGGTAGCCTGGCTACATAGCTGCACCTACCTACATAGCTATATGATATTTAATGCAGCCCAGAGCCACGTTATTACCATCGACATACCTTGTTCGCTGAGTTTAATCGTTTCTAACAACTACAGTACCTTTAGATTCCATCATAAACGAAGGGAGAAGTAATAATTCATGCCGAGAATTGTAAATAAAACGGAATGTGTTAAGGGGAGTGACTGGGCCAAATGCAGATTCATACACGTTTTCTCTGGTGCTGGACCAAAGAAAATATAATGTTTGTCCCTCTGCCTGGCTACCACACCTATAATAATAATAATAATAGTGAAATTTATTGTACGTGTGGGTGTATGTATCATGTTTATATGCTATGTAACGTGTTTCTTACATAATTTTGAAGAAAATATAGATGGATTAATGAAAATGTCTATATAAACGTTATATAAGGCATTTAATGTGCCCAAGAGTGATTATTATTACGTAGTATTACTATGGCATTTAGACTAGAGGGACACTCTTAGTGATTTTAATGTGTACCTGCATGCCAGCATAGTGTTTAAGTATATTTAGGTACAGGTACACATAAGTATAATTATCAGAGTACATACATATAAATATGCAATATAGTAGAGCCCCACTTATATGGCAGGTTAGGTTCCAGGCTACTGCCGGAAAGCAGACAACGCTGGAAAGCAGGCATCGCTGGAAAGCAGGCATCGCCGGAAAGCAGAACGCCATTTTTTCCACTTACAAATGCATATAAATGCCAGATAACAAGTTTACACTAACATATATTAAGTTAGCAATAGAACTAGGCATTAAAAACAATAAAAAGTATAATACACACACAGTACACCCATTACTTACCTTAAAATATTTGTAGTCTTAATGTAGGGTGAGAGGTGTGTTTTATTTGTAGGAAGTCAGGTTTGGGAGGTATGGTAGCCAGCCAGGTCAGCCCACCCCACCCCACTCACATGTAATATACTACGACATTAAATTAAAGTGCCCCAGTGTGATAAAATACATATACAGTACATTAATTAATTACCTTAAAATATTTGTAGTCTTAATGTAGGGTGAGAGGTGAGTTTTATTTGTGGGAAGTCAGGTTTGGGAAGTATGGTAGCCCTCCCCGCCCACCCCACCCACCCTGCCTTGGTGGGAATCGGCCAGTGTGATAATAAAATAAATAAATAAAATAACAAACACTTTACATTTTGTACAAGTTGTCTCCACATTGATACTGTAGAATAAATAAAGCCCAACACTTCCATTCTCATGTAATTTTTAGAAGGAATGATGCTCTGACAAATTATTATTGTTATTACAAATTATTATTACTACAAATTATTATTACTACAAATTATTATTACAAGTTATTATTATTACAGATTATTATTATAATCATAAAAAAGAAGTGCTAAGCCCACAAGGATCATGAATAGCTAATGATAGAGTGAAGGCACACGAAAGGAATAAATTTCTAGTTACGATACTGGTGTTTGACTAAAGAAAACGTAATTCTTCTGACTCCTACCAACCGCTTGGTAAACATATCTCATATTTATGTCATTTTATATCATGTTTATGTGTTATGTAGTGTGTATATTATATAATTTTGAAAAAAAAATCATAGATGGATTAGTGGAGATGTCTATATTAACTAATATACGGCATTTAATGCGCCCAAGAGATTATATGGTGTTGAGTAGAGAGATTCTTAGTGATTTTAATGTGTACCTGCACACCAGCACAGTGTGTAAGTATATTTAATTACAGGTACACATAAGTATAATTATCAGAGTACATATAAAATATGCAAAAACTTTAAAACACTTGAAATTCTGGAAAATTTCCAGACATAATAGAGTTGTGCTTATAGAGAATGTAAACAAACCAGGTGGGGCACGCCGTATTAGAAAGACGGGGAGTCATATAGCAAGTTTTGGTCATAATTTGAAATCGCTGTATTAGTGGAACGCTGTAAAGCGGGGCCCTACTGTGTTCCATCTAAATTTCATAGACTAAATTGGTCTCTGAATCTGTGGTACACCTTTGCACTCTATTTTTCCACACATTTCACACAAACCTGTTGATTTCATTTAGGGCCTGTCACCACATAATACATAATGCCAAAGCATTTATCGTAAATATTGCACTAGCATGATGAACTGGTGTAGTAAGTGTATAGATATACATGTACTACTTGTACTGTATCATGTCTTATTAGGAGGACTGCCCCATTTTTTATGATAAGTAAACTTGAGAAAAGTAACTACAGGGTTTTAAATAAAATTCTACAGGAGTAAAATTGGAGTAGTATCTGTATTTGCTAGGATTTTGGTACAAATGTATGTGGATATGCCAAGTTAAAATACTGTATATTATAATATACTGCTGTAGATTGTGTACAGTACTTCAAACTCATACAATTATAGATCTACCAGAAGTTAAATTATTTAAGACTTACATTAATGTACTTGTGTATGGATTTACAGACAGTTACTTTCAGTAATTTTTTTATTTTTCACATTTTAGGAGGAAGATGTCAAGAAGCCATCCAGAAAGCGGAAAAAGAATAACCAAGTGGGGTCAGATAGTGACTAGCCATGGCCACGGTGGGTTTAGCTGAAAGCAGTGTGGGACAAGGTCCCAACAGGATTAGCTAAGTCACTTGTGATAATGGTTCAGTTACTGGCTAAGTCATTCTGGTACTGACTTAAGCCTCTGTGTACTGCCAAATCACTGTGGTACTGGCAAAGTTGCTGGGTACTGCCAAGTCACTGTGGTACTGGCTTAGCTGCTGGTACTGGCTAAGTCACTGGTACTGGCTAAGTCACTAGTACTGGCTAAGTCACTGGTATTGGCAAAGTCACTGGTATTGGCTAAGTCACTGGTGCTGGCCAGGTCTAAGCCAGTGTGGTTCGTGCAGAATTACTTTGGTACTGGCTAAGTTGCTCTGATACTGGCTAAGTTACTGTGATGATGGCCAAATCACTATGTGTACTGACCAAGTCGATAGTGCTGACTGCAGATGCTGGTACTTGCCAAGTCACTTGGTACTGGCAAAGTCACTGGTACTGGCTGTCACTGGTAAGAGCTAAGGTCACCACAGGACTAAAGCCTCCGGGAACAAAACCCAGCACTCTTCATCTGTGATGTGATATAGTGGTAGCCTTAATTTTTTTCATATATATTTTTTTTAATGCATTAAGTGAGAGGAGATGCATTGATTTCTTCATGAGGAGACTTTTTTTTTTTTTTTTGTCTTCTCTAGTGTTAATTTTTCCCCTGCCCCCCTCCCCTTAACTGAGCTGTGGACTCGAAAAAACTTTCCTCAGGCAAAGTAGACAGAATTGAAGGATATTGTTAAACAATTTCCTCATGTATGTACTCTAGTTTGTGAGACAGTATCGGCATGTGTGTGTGATGAATGTCCGTGCTTTGTTTGTGAAAGTGAATATAGGGATTACTAGGGGAAAGAAGCACTTTAAGGAATCTGCATATCAAGAGTGATACTGAAAAGCCAATTGAAAAAAAAAAAAAAGAAACAATAGATACGTTACCTCCCCAGCCAAAGATGTCTGATACAAAAGTATTGATGACCATCTCGATAATCAGTGCCTGTCTCCCCTTAGAGGTGTATTCAGCTGCCAGTCACATTTGTGTGTTGAAGACAAATATGGATATTGCAAGTGTCTAAATCAGCCATGAACATTAATGAAACACATTTCTCTAAAAGAGAAACACAGTAAAAGAAATTCCTTGAGAAATAACCACCATCACTTAAGTGTTATGAAATGAATTGTTATTGTGAATAATAATTATTCTTTTCAGTGTGATTGGCCTATTTTTTTATTTTTATTTTTAAAAGTGCAGAAATAATGTTCAGCACAAGCTATGATGTATTCATTAATCCATTTATTATGTTTATGGTCATAGTGTACAAAAACCATGAGCTCTTGAGCATTGTAAGCATTATAAGGTTGATGTCAACTGTCTATAAGATTGCTCAAATTGTCAGGTATGTATGGCATTCATATTGTAATGCTGTATTACATAACAAATTTAAAAGAAAAATCATTGTAAATTTTAATCAGAGTAACCTAATTCCAGGTACTAAATTCGTTAACCATTGGTACATACAAAATTAGTTTTTCATTTGTGCATAAATAGATCAGTAACCATTCTCAACATTAGAAAAAAAAGAGATGGTTAATTGATCTCAAGAACAGGTAGCAAATCAAATTTAATAAGATGTGGACAAAATGAGCATTCATAAATATTTGTCACTTCGTAATTTCAAAAGAGATTTTTAACTAGTTCATTAATTTAAGATGTGAGTAATATAGCACAAAATATACTGGCTCAGTAGACTCTTAATATATTCATCCACATCTTATTATGTTATTTTTGTAAGTTCTTGTGCTCAACAAGCAGTCCTGTTGGATGACAACACCAGCTCTTAAAATTTTCCATTCCAAATGAGAGGTATATCATTGTGCCATTATAAATCTGCATTTCTCTTATTTGAAAATTTACCAAAACGAGCAGTTCTGATTTGGTGTGTCATTTCAAACAGCCTTTTCCTATTTATAAGTACAGTATATAGGAAATGATGCCTGGTATTACTGTACCACTACGATCAAATATTTTTATCCCATCAGTTTTTTCATTGTTGATGTTATTTTCATTTAAAGTGATATATAGTATGATGGAAATGAGATTTTACCCATAACAGTCACAGCGTGAACATTTAGACCACAAATATTGTCAAAATTATAAACAAAAAAAAAACAAAAACAAAAAGCATTTTGATGAATGAAAGTGCAAGAACTAGACTGAAGATTTCAAGACGTGTAGACAATGCCTTACTGCTGTCTGTTTATACAACAAACACTCTATTCTTTGTTAAGATAGCCAAACTTCAACCAGTTTTAGATGTGCTAAAACAGATTTATATAAGATTATTAATAAAACTAAAAAAATTACTATTTTCTGAGTATCCTTCTGATAGTGTATAAACATCAACTAATTTTTATTTTTTATAAAAAAAAAAAAAAACTGTAGTTTTAAACTGTTAGTAAGAAGTTTGAGCTTAATAAAATAGTGCTTGCCTGTCAAATTTAAGAGTGGCCTTCAGGAATCTCAACAAAAGAGTTATTCCGGGTGCTTTATACAACACGTCACACCATCTTGGAGTACACAGCACCTGTATGCAGCCCATATTTGAGGAGAAAATGCAGAAGTATGCAACTAGGTTGGTTCTAGAGCTAAGGGTTATGAGCTATGAAAAGAGGCGGCAAGTTGAGAGAGAAGGCCAGGAGATGAGACACGATCCCCTGCAACCACATACAAGCAAGTACACATGCCCACATATGAATACATTATGCCCATCTTGGAGTATGTGGCACAAGTATGGAATCTGTATTTGAAAAAAAGCATGTTAAGAAACTGGAGAAAGTGCAGAAGTGTGCAACAAGGCTTTGAAAGTGCAGAAGTATGTAACAAGGCTTGTTCCTGAGCTAAGAGACATGATCTAGAAAGAGAAACTAATGGAACTGGACCTAATGACATTGGAGGACAGAAGAATCAGGGAGGAGACTATAACACACAAAGTACTTGGGAATTAATAAGGTAGACAGGGATAGGTTATTTGAGAGGTGAGAAAGGGGAAAGGGCATGTGCACAAGCTACAATTCTACCCCTGCAACCACAAATAGGTGAGTATATACGTACGTGTACACACACATATCCAGTGAAGATGCGGGGCCAGGAACTGTGAATCGATCCCCTGCAGCCACAATTAGGGGAGTACACACACACGAGCCATCTCCTACCATAGTGTGACTCCCCCACCCCGTCCAAAAAATAAGAAAATAGGAAACGTTCACCATCATTCATTCAATTACTGCTTTGCGAGAAGTGTGCTGAAGTCACAGTTCAGATATCCATGAACCAGTTACTATTAGTAAAATTATGTGGAAGGAGTAATCCAATAACTCATACAGTATCTGGGAAATAGGAACCAGAATTGATGTAAGGGGGAGGGAGCTCCGAGCTCCAGTTGACCCTGGTGGGTTTAGCACTTAGTTTTGATTAATAGTCCGAGCTCCAATTCCTTAATTAAGAACCCTTCACCAATTTCAAGGTGTGTTACTTTAAAAGGCCTGAGAGTATAGCTCGAAGTGTTTGGCAGAAATAAGATTCACAAACCCAAATTAAGAAAAATCTACTAATAAGAAGTGGCTCAGTGATTCACAATTAAAATACCCCAGTTCGATCCTTGGGTAGATGGAGGTGTTGGAATGTGTCCTTACATTACACGTGCTGTCCTTGTTCAACTAGTAGTAAATAGGAACACAATGTGGCCAACTGAATGCTGTTGGTCACATCCTGAGGGGGAGACGGTGTGCCTTAGAAATGGCCGGCTCTGAAAGAGCTGAAACATGTTATGACTGTTACTCCATAAATTCAATGGTGAGAGGAAAAAAAAAAGTCTGAAAACATTGCACGCTAACATTTTTACCTTCATGATAAATTTAACTGCAGCACCATCATTACTGTGAACATGTTCTCAAAGATTCGGTAAGGCTTTGAATATATGCTGATGCATTTTTCACACTTAATATTTCCATTCGAGGATATACACCTCATAGCTTAAGAAATTAATCGAAGCATTAGACCTTGTAGTATTATTAGTACAGCCTCTCCTCACCTAATGATGGAGTTCTGTTCCTAAGACCACATCAGTAAATGAATTCATTGCTAAGCAAGGAGCATATTATAATGGTAGTGGGTTTGTGTCAACCATCTTAGATATTGTTGTAATGTCACCTTTGCACCATTTATAATGGTAGTAAGTTGGTAGACAGCAACCACCCAGGGAGCTACTACCGTCCTGCCAAGTGAATATAAAACAAAAGCCTGCAATTGTTTTACATGATGGTAGGATTGCTGGTGTCTTTTGTCTGTCTCATAAATATGCAAGATTACAGGTACGTCTTGCTACTTCTACTTACAATTAGGTCACACTATACATACATGTAGATGTTTATTTATACACACTCATCTGAATTTTCTTTGATTTTATCTTAATAGTTCTTGTTCTTAATACACCTACCATCCGACTTACGATCAAGTTCGGTTCCGAGAAACCGGTCGTAAGTCGAAATGGTCGTAAGTCGAACTTTACTACTGAATATTGTTTTATTTTGGTATTTCATGTTTTACTTTACTTTTTATGTTGTTAGTACTGTATTTTATACTGTAAGGTTTAGGATAAACAATGTTTACAACACAAATAGTTGTTTATTTCCCAGAAATTTGGCATAAAAAACACGGTCGTAAGTCGAGCAGGTCGTAAGTCGGATGGTAGGTGTACTTTTCCTTTTTTGTCCCTGGGGAAGTGGAATAAGAATCTTTCCTCTTTAAGCCATGCGTGTTGTAAAAGTCAACTAAAATGCCAGGCACAGTGGGCTAGTAACCCCTTTTCCTGTAATAATTACTAAAAAGAATAAGAAAACTGTCAAAGTGGGATGTCTGAATGTGCGTGGATGTTGTGCGAATGATAAGAAAGAGATGATTGTGGATGTTATGAATGAGAAGAAGCTGGATGTCCTGGCTTTAAGTGAAACAAAGATGAAGGGGGTGGGAGAGTTTCAGTGGAGGGAAATAAATGGGATTAGGTCAGGGGTTTCAAATAGAGTTAGAGCTAAAGAAGGAGTAGTGATAATGTTGAAGGCTAAGCTATGGCAGGAAAAGATGGAGTATAAATGTATTACTTCAAGGATTATGTGGAGTAAAATAAAGGCTGGATGTGAAAAATGGGTTATAGTAAGTGTATATGCACCTGGAGAAGAGAGGAGTGTAAAGGAGAGAGAGAGAGATTTTGGGAAATGTTGAATGAATGCATGGGGAGTTTTGAACCAAGTGTGAGAGTACTTGTGGTTAGGGATTTCAATGCTAAAGTGAGTAAAAATGTTGTGGAGGGAGTAGTAGGTAAATTTGGGGTGCTAGAGATAAATGAAAATGGGGAGCCTTTAATTGAGCTATGTGTAGAAAAAGGTTTGGTAATAAGTAATACATATTTTATGAAAAAGAGGATAAATAAATATATAGGGTATGATATAGCACATAATGAAAGTAGTTAGATTATGTATTGGTAGATAAAAGGTTGATGGGTAGGCTCCAGGATGTACATGTTTATAGAGGGGCAACTGATATGTCGGATCATTATTTAGTTGTAGCTACAGTTAGAGGTAGATGGGACAAGAGGAAAATGGCAACAAGAAGTAAGAGTGTAATAAAGTTGGTAGAATTACCGACAATATGTAAAGTAAAAGGACACAAGTGCAACTAATGTGACATTTATTGTGGCAACGTTTTGCTCTCCAGGAGCTTTATCAAGCCATTACAAACAATACATGGACACAGAGGGTATATATAGGCTCAGAGTGAGGTGAATACTAGTGAGGTACCATTTCGATGTTCACTAGTGGTAGTAGTAGTAGTAGTAGTAGTGGTAGTGACAAAAGTAATACAATATGGTAGAGCAATTAATTCGTACATGAGTAAAAGGATATAAAAGCTATTACTTGGGTAACATAAAAATAGGTTGGACAAATATAAACTGGAATGAGGCAGCTTGTTTCAGTGTTCACTCTCTGTGCTTTGTGTAGTATAACAGGAGAGACTATGTGATGGCAGGGTTTACTGTTTTCAGGAGGATTCTTGCTAAGACTTCGGAGATAGTGAAGCTGCCGTTGTTTTGTTTAATTGTATTCGAAACAGCGATCAGTGCTGATTCAAGGCACTTGCGTGTGCGGAAATTAGTTTCTTTTATCACTAATTGGGCGTCTCTGAATTTCATAAGATGATTGGTGGAATTTCGGTGTTGTACACAGGCGTTGTTTAAGTTGTCGTTCCTACATGCGTATATGTGTTCATTGAGGCGGGTGTCGAGGTTTCTTGCTGTTTCACCTACGTAGATCTTGTCACAGCCTCCACAGGGTATAGTTGCACTTGTGTCCTTTTACTTTACAAGAAGTAAGAGAGAGGTGGAAGTGTTTAAACTTAGGAAGGAGGAAGTTCGGGTGAGATATGAGCAACTATTGGCAGATAGGTGGGCTGGTGCAAGTATGAGAATTGGAGGGGGGGTTGAAGATGGTTGGAATAGTTTTAAAAATGCAGTGTTAGAATGTGGGGCAGAAGTTTGTGGTTATAGGAGGGTGGGTGCAGGAGGAAAGAGGAGTGATTGGTGGAATGATGAAGTAAAGGGTGTGATAAAAGAGAAAAAGGTAGCTTATGAAAGGTTTTTACAAAGCAGAAGTGTTATAAGAAGAGCAGAGTAATATGGAAAGTAAAAGAAAGGTGAAGAGAGTGCTGAGAGAGTGCAAAAGGAGAGCAGATGACAGAGTGGGAGAGGCACTGTCAAGAAATTTTAATGAAAATTAAGAAAAAAATTTGGAGTTAAACAAGTTAAGAAAGCCTAGGGAACGAATGGATTTGTCAGTTACAGAGTAGGGGAGTTAGTAGATGGGGAGATGGAGGTATTGGGTAGATGGCGGGAATATATTTGAGGAACTTTTAAATGTCGATGAAGAAAGAGAGGCAGTAATTTTATGCATTGGCCAGGGAGATATACCATCTTTTAGGAGTGAGGAAGAACAGGATGTGAGTGTGGGGGAGGTGCATGAGGCATTATGTAGAATGAAAGGGGGTAAAGCAGCTGGAACTGACGGGATCATGACAGAAATGTAAAATGCAGGGGGGGATATAGTGTTAGAGTGGTTGGTATTTTTGTTTAATAAATGTATGAAAGAGGGGAAGGTACCTAGGGATTGGCAGAGAGCATGTATAATTCCTTTATATAAAGGGAAGGGGACAAAAGAGATTGAAAAATTATAGACGAATTATTTTACTGAGTATACCAGTATACCAGTGTGAGAGTAATTGTGGTTGGGGATTTCAATGCTAAAGTGGGTAAAAATGTTATGGAGGGAGTAGTAGGTAAATTTGGGGTGCCAGGGGTAAATGTAAATGGGGAGCCTTTAATTGAGCTATGTGTAGAAAGAGATTTGGTAATAAGTAATACATATTTTATGAAAAAGAGGATAAATAAATATACAAGGTATGATGTAGCACGTAATGAAAGTACTAGTTTATTAGATTATGTATTGGTGGATAAAAGGTTGATGGGTAGGCTCCAGGATGTACATGTTTATAGAGGGGCAACTGATATATCGGATCGTTATTTAGTTGTAGCTACAGTTAGAGTAAGAGGTAGATGGAAAAAGAGGAAGGTGGCAGCAACAAGTAAGAGGGAGGTGAAAGTCTATAAACTAAGGGAGGAGGAAGTTCGGGTGAGATATAAGCGACTATTGGCAGAAAGGTGGGCTAGTGCAAAGATGAGTAGTGGGGATGTTGAAGAGGGTTGGAATAGTTTTAAAAATGCAGTATTAGAATGTGGGGCAGAAGTTTGTGGTTATAGGAGGGTGGGGGCAGGAGGAAAGAGGAGTGATTGGTGGAATGATGAAGTAAAGGGTGTGATAAAAGAGAAAAAGGTAGCTTATGAGAGGTTTTTACAAAGCAGAAGTGTTATAAGAAGAGCAGAGTATATGGAGAGTAAAAGAAAGGTAAAGAGAGTGCAAAAGGAGAGAAGATGATAAGAGTGGGAGAGGCACTGTCAAGAAATTTTAATGAAAATAAGAAAAAATTTTGGAGTGAGTTAACCCTTTGAGGGTCGACAGGCCCTCTCCGAAACTCGTTCTCAGGGTCGGCCAAATTTAAAAAAAAAAAAAATTATTTTCTCTTATGAAAAGATAGAGAATCTTTTCCCGATCATAACGACACCAAAAGTTTGAAATTTGATAGAAAACTTACGGAATTATGCTCTCGCAAAGTTAGCGGTCTCGGCGATGTTTACGGATCGGCGATTTTGCCCAATTTGAGCCCCATTTTCGGCCAATTTCACTGTACTAGTCGACAAAAAACATGAATATTTCGCTAGAACTCCATTTTTTCTATCGAATGGGTGCAAGAAACCACCCATTTATAAATTCAACTATCCAGTACAGTGGTCAGAATTTAGCAATTTTGCCAATTTCACACAAATTTCAAAAGATGCCAATTTCGGAATAGGGTCCAGAATAAACAAGAAAGACATTCCTGGCACTAAAATGACATTTCCTCTAGTCATTAGTCACGTCTCAAGGCCCCTCTTATATTCTTTTGCTTTCCACTTTGAATTTTTATTCTCACAAAAAATATAAGATTTACTGTTATGCAGACTACTGCATTAGTGTAAAAAATGGTATAAATATTATTGGTGCACTTGTGAAAGAATATTAGACTCACCAGTTGACGTGTATTGCACGCTTGGCACGATTTGTTTACTTTTGAAGTTTGGTAAAAATCGAACATTTCTGCTACTTTGAGCTCAATTTCAAGGCACCTTTCATTGTAAAACCAGTCAAAATCATCTCAATTTCAGTAATATGTCTTCCATTCTATAAAATGAGACCAAGAAAACTAGAATACAACAATAAATACCATACGAAAATACACTGCAAAGTCGCTGATTTATTAAAAAAAAATGGAAAAAGTTTTTTTTTTCTCATTATGCACTGTGTGCTGCAGGATTTTTTTTAGACTGTGCACACTGACCACATAGACCCATTCTTTCATATGAAGGCCTACCAGCTTTCTCCCACTAGATTTGAGGTCGCTAGAATTTATGAGTACTAGTACGTCAAAAACCCCTACGCGTAAGACGTACTAGTACGGCGAAAACCCTCAAAGGGTTAAACAAGAAAGCCTAGGGAAAGTATGGATTTGTCAGTTAAAAACAGAGTAGGGGAGTTAGTAGATGGGGAGATGGAGGTATTAGGTAGATGGCGAGAATATTTTGAGGAACTTTTAAATCTTAAGGAAGAAAGAGAGGCAGTAATTTCATGGACTGGTCAGGGAGGTATACCATCTTTTAGGAGTGAAGAAGAGCAGAATGTAAGTGTGGGGGAGGTACGTGAGGCATTACGTAGAATGAAAGGGGGTAAAGCAGCTGGAACTGATGAGATCATGACAGAAATGTTAAAAGCAGGGGGGGGATATAGTGTTGGAGTGGTTGGTACTTTTGTTTAATAAATGTATGAAAGAGGGGAAGGTACCTAGGGATTGGCAGAGAACATGTATAGTCCCTTTATATAAAGGGAAAGGGGACAAAAGAGACTGTAAAAATTATAGAGGAATAAGTTTACTGAGTATACCAAGAAAAGTGTACGGTAGGGTTATAATTGAAAGAATTAGAGGTAAGACAGAATGTAGGATTGTGGATGAGCAAGGAGGTTTCAGAGTGGGTAGGGGATGTGTAGATCAAGTGTTTACATTGAAGCATATATGTGAACAGTATTTAGATAAAGGTAGGGAAGTTTTTATTGCATTTATGGATTTAGAAAAGGCATATGATAGAGTGGATAGAGAAGCAATGTGGCAGATGTTGCAAGTATATGGAATAGGTGGTAAGTTACTAAATGCTGTTAAGAGTTTTTATGAGGATAGTGAGGCTCAGGTTAGGGTGAGTAGAAGAGAGGGAGACTGCTTCCCGGTAAAAGTAGGTCTTAGACAGGGATGTGTAATGTCACCATGGTTGTTTAATATATTTATAGATGGGGTTGTAAAAGAAGTAAATGCTAGGGTGTTCGGGAGAGGGGTGGAATTAAATTATGGGGAATCAAATTCAAAATGGGAATTGACACAGTTACTTTTTGCTGATGATACTGTGCTTATGGGAGATTCTAAAGAAAAATTGCAAAGGTTAGTGAATGAGTTTGAGAATGTGTGTAAAGGTAGAAAGTTGAAAGTGAACATAGAAAAGAGTAAGGTGATGAGGGTATCAAATGATTTAGTTAAAGAAAAATTGGATATCAAATTGTGGAGGAGTATGGAAGAAGTGAATGTTTTGAGATACTTGGGAGTTGACATGTCAGTGGATGGATTCATGAAGGATGAGGTTAATCATAGAATTGATGAGGGAAAAAAGGTGAGTGGTGCGTTGAGTTATATGTGGAGTCAAAAAACGTTTATCTATGGAGGCAAAGAAGGGAATGTATGAAAGTATAGTAGTACCAACACTCTTATATGGGTGTGAAGCTTGGGTGGTAAATGCAGCAGCGAGGAGACGGTTGGAGGCAGTGGAGATGTCCTGTTTAAGGGCAATGTGTGGTGTAAATATTATGCAGAAAATTCAGAGTGTGGAAATTAGGAGAAGGTGTGGAGTTAATAAAAGTATTAGTCAGAGAGCAGAAGAGGAGTTGTTGAGGTGGTTTGGTCATTTAGAGAGAATGGATCAAAGTAGAATGACATGGAAAGCATATAAATCTATAGGGGAAGGAAGGCGGGGTAGGGGTCGTCCTCGAAAGGGTTGGAGAGAGGGGGTAAAGGAGGTTTTGTGGGCAAGGGGCTTGGACTTCCAGCAAGCGTGCATGAGCGTGTTAGATAGGAGTGAATGGAGACGAATGGTACTTGGGACCTGACGATCTGTTGGAGTGTGAGCAGGGTAATATTTAGTGAAGGGATTCAGGGAAACCGGTTATTTTCATATAGTCGGACTTGAGTCCTGGAAGTGGGAAGTACAATGCCTGCACTTTAAAGGAGGGGTTTGGGATATTGGCAGTTTGGAGGGATATGTTGTGTATCTTTATATGTGTATGCTTCTAAACTGTTGTATTCTGAGCACCTCTGCAAAAACAGTGATAATGTGTGAGTGTGGTGAAAGTGTTGAATGATGATGAAAGTATTTTCTTTTTGGGGATTTTCTTTCTTTTTTTGGGTCACCCTGCCTTGGTGGGAGACGGCCGACTTGTTGAAAAAAACAAAACAAAAAAAAACAGGAAAAGTGTATGGTAGGGTTATTATTGAAAGAATTAGAGGTAAGACAGAATGTAGGACTGCAGATGAGCAAGGAGGTTTTAGAGTGGATAGGGGATGTGTAGATCAAGTGTTTATGTTGAAGTATATATGTGAACAGTATTTAGATAAAGGTAGGGAAGTTTTCATTGCATTAATGGATTTAGAAAAGGCATATGATAGAGTGGATAGGGGAGCAATGTGGCAGATGTTGCAAGTATATGGAATAGGTGGTAAGTTACTAAATGCTGTAAAGAGTTTTTATGAGGATAGTGTGCCTCAGGTTAGGGTGTGTTGGAGAGAGGGAGACTACTTTCCGGTAAAAGTAGGTCTTAGACAGGGATGTGTCATGTCACCATGGTTGTTTAATATATTTATAGATGGGGTTGTAAAACAAGTAAATGCTAGAGTGTTTGGGAGAGGGGTGGGATTAAATTATGGGGAATCAAATGCAAAATGGGAATTGACACAGTTACTTTTTGCTGATGATACAGTGCTTATGGGAGATTCTAAAGAAAAATTGCAAAGGTTAGTGGACGAGTTTGGGAGAGTGTGTAAAGGTAGAAAGTTGAAAGTGAACATAGAAAAGAGTAAGGTGATGAGGGTATCAAATGATTTAGATAAAGAAAAATTGAATATCAAATTGGAGAGGAGGAGTATGGAAGAAGTGAATGTTTTCAGATACAGTGGATCCTCAACCAACGGCATTAATCCGTTCCAGAGAGCTAGCCGTTAGTCGAATTAATTTTCCCCATAAGAAATAATGGAAATAGAATTAATCCATTCCAAACACCCAAAAGCATTAAACAAAATATTTTTTTTACATGAAATATACATTTCCCTACACAAAAATGAATGGGACATGCAAAATAAACAATAATTAAATGCCACTTACGTTTATTGTGGAGTTGTTGATGAGTGATGAGATGGTAGGAGGGTAGATGATGCATTGTTTGGAAGGGGAATTGCCTTCCATAAAGACTTGAGGTACTAAGTCCTTTGGTGGGGTTACCTCCCTTCTTGGTTTTTTTAATGCCACTAGGACCAGCTTGAGAGTCATTGGACCCCTGTCGGACAAAATATCTGTCCAGAGAGCTCTGTTTCTCATGTGCCCTTAGGATTTCCCTAAAATGGGACACAAGTGTGCCATTGTACATGTTGCCAATGCGACTTGCAACTTCTGTGACAGGATAAAATTCATCCATAAATGCTTGTACCTTTGTAAACATTGAACACATTTCCCTAATCCTTGATGAAGTCATCTTCCTCCTGCTCTGAAGAACGTTCCTGAGATGTGATCTGTTGCTGTTGCACCTGAAGCTCTTACAGGTCTGCAGTGGTTAGTTCTTCCTCGTCATTCTGCACCAACTCTTCCACATCCTTGCCACAAACCTCCAACCCCAAGGACTTTCCCAATGACACAATAGCTTCCACTACTGGCATAGGCTCCTGAGGGTTATCCCCAAACCCTTCAAAATCACTCTCTTGTACACATTGTGGCCACAGTTTCCTCCAAGCAGAGTTCAAAGTCCTGCAAATCACTCCCTCCCAAGCCTCACCTTAAGGTTTATGCAACTGAGGATATTGAAGTGATCTTTCCAAAATTCTCTTAGGGTCAATTGATTGTCTGAGGTCACTTCAAAGTACTTTTGACTACTTTTGAAGCACTGCTTTTGTGTAGAGTTTTTTGAAGTTTGAAATGACCTGCTGGTCCATGGGCTGGAGGAGAGTAGTTGTATTAGGAGGCAAAAACTTCACTTTACCGAAACCAAACTCCCCTGCAATTTCCTCTTGCAAGTTGTGAGGAGGAGCAGGAGCATTGTCCATTACCAGGAGGCACTTGAGTGACAATTTCTTTTCCTGGAGGTATTTTGTCACAGTGGGGCCAAACACACCATAAAACCAGTCCAAGAAAAGTTCCCTAGTGACCCATGCCTTACTGTTTGATTTCCACAGCACACACAAATTACCTTTGACGATATTGTTTTTCCTGAACACTCTTGGAGTTTCAGAGTGATACACCAATAAAGGATTCACTTTGCAATCACCACTAGCATTACTACACAACATTAATGTCAGCCTGTCTTTCATAGGCTTATGTCCTGGGAGTGCCTTTTCCTCCTGAGTAATGTAGGTCCTGTTTGGCATTTTCTTCCAAAACAGGCCTGTTTCGTCACAATTAAATACTTGTTCAGGTTTTAAGTTTTCAGTCTCTATGTATTCCTTAAAGTCTTTCACATACTTTTCAGCTGCTTTTTTGTCTGAACTGCCAGCCTCACCATGCCTTACCACACTGTGTATGCCACTACAATTCTTAAATCTCTCAAACCAGCCTTTGCTGGCCTTAAATTCATCACTATTTTGAGGCATTTTCTTAATGAGATCATCATGCAACTACATGATGATCTCATTAAGAAAATGCCTTTTCACAAATTATAGACTGAGAAACACTAACTCCTGATAATTGTTTTTCGTTTATCCATATCAATAACAGTCTCTCTACCTCTTCAATTATTTGCGGTCTCCGTTTTGAAAACATACTTACACCTTTCGCAACAACAGCTCCCTTGACTGCCTTTCTGTTCACCAAGATAGTACTGATGGTTGAATGGGATTTGTTGTATAGCCTTTCCAACTCGGACATACACACTGCACTTTCGTATTTTTCAATTATCCCTTTCTTCATTTCCATTGTAATTCTCACCCTTTTTAACACAGGCCTGGCACTAGAAGCTTTCTTGGGGCCCATGGTGGCTTATTTAGTGGTTACAAGCACTAAGAGCACTGGACCGAGCCGCGGGGGCATTGATCCCCGGAATAACCTCCAGGTAGACTCCAGGTACACGTGGAATCGACCGCAACAGCTTGTAAACAATGGCACACTGAGTCTTGGAGTGGTTGGGCCTGCTCAGGCCACACTCCCGCCGCATAGACACGTTCCAGACGAATGCCGTTAGACGAGTTTTTCGCCGTTGGTAGAGCTTTTTTTTATACAAAAGAGCGCCGTTAGACGAATTTGTCATTACTTGATGCTGCCGTTGGGCGGGGGTTCACTGTATTTGGGAGTTGACGTGTCAGCGAATGGATTTATGAAGGATGAGGTTAATCATAGAATTGGTGAAGGAAAAAAGGTAAGTGGTGCATTGAGGTATATGTGGAGACAAAAAACGTTATCTATGGAGGCAAAGAAGGGAATGTATGAAAGTATAGTGGTACCAACACTCTTATATGGGTGTGAAGGTTAGGTTTTAAATGCTACAGCGAGGAGACGGTTGGAGGCAGTGGAGATGTCCTGTCTAAGGGCAATGTGTGGTGTAAATATTATGCAGAAAATTCGGAGTGTGAAAATTAGAAGGTGTGGAGTTCATAAAAGTATTAGTCAGAGGGCTGAAGAGGGGTTGTTGAGGCAGTTTGGTTATTTAGAGAGAATGGATCAAAGTAGAATGACATGGAGAGCATATAAATCTGTAGGGGAAGGAAGGAGGGGTAGGGGTCGTCCTCAAAAAGGTTGGAGGGAGGGGGTAAAGGAGGTTTTGTGGGCGAGGGGCCTGGACTTCCAGCAAGCATGCATGAGCGTGTTAGATAGGGGTGAATGGAGACGAATGGTATTTGGGACCTGACGAGCTGTTGGAGTGTGAGCAGGGTAATATTTAGTGAAGGGATTCAGGAAAACCAGTTATTTTTATATAGCCAGACTTGAGTCCTGGAAATGGGAAGTACAATGCCTGCACTTTAAAGGAGGGGTTTGGGATATTGGCAGTTTGGAGGGGTATGTTGTGTATCTTTATATGTATATGCTTCTAAACTGTTGTATTCTGAGCACCTCTGCAAAAACAGTGATAATGTGTGAGTGAGGTGAAAGTGTTGAATGATGGTGAAAGCATTTTCTTTTTGGGGATTTTCTTTCTTTCTGGGTCACCCTGCCTCGGTGGGGGATAGCCGACTTGTTAAAAAAAAAAAATTTGATCATATGTGAAGAATATTTGAATATTCTCCTGTGTGGCTAATTTGTCCAACACTGACCAGTTTGTGATAAGCAACAAGTGATGAAAGGAATACACTGGTAAACTAGGGACTGCTTCTGGGTATTATTATTTATTATTATTATTAGTAGTATAAGTCTTGTGTTAAGGGATGATTTAATCCAGTGTATTCGTATAATATTATGTCAATGAATCTGGCAAATTTTCTTAATTATACAGTGTATTATAAAATCGAAGGCCAGAAAAGGTAATGGTGAAGCTAGATAATTTTTCTTTAGTATGTAATTACCATTAGAATCAATTTTTTTTTGTAATACATATATTATTCTACCAATTAATGTATAAATAGTATTGTACAGTGTGTACTATAATAGTGAAGAATACTATAATGCAGTGAGAATATTGTTATAAAATGGTATAGTAGGCATAAAATATCAACAAATAAGAGGAGAGAGTAAAGTGCACTGCTTAGCCAGACAAAAGAATTTGAGCTTTTTGGATTATTATTATGTTCATGGGGAAGTAATAACCCATAAGGGTCATACAGCACCTGGCAAATGAGGGGTAATAGTGTTTGATCTGAGGAAGGGGTGGGATAGCCCCAACTGGTTGGATCAAGTGCCTTACAGCATTGTAAGACACTCAAACAGCTTGGTAAGTAGTAAGATATAGTAAGATAGCTCTCACTGGGGCTAGTGGAGTTGGGGGCCTTGCTGCAAAAATAATAATATCTTGATTTCTACTAGTATATGTACAAGGTATACAGGCCTAGCTGACATCAATGACATAATAGTACAGTATAAAGATTACAATGCAGGGTTTACAGATTTTGAATATTGTGTAGTTTACATGTTTTAACCCTTAAATGGTCCAAACGTATATATACGTTTTTTCAACATCTGAAAGTATGTAAAAAAATGTAGATCTTCTTTTTTGTTTTACATTTGAAAACGTGTAAAAAAATTTTTATCTACATTTGTTTTTGTTACATATGAAAATATGTTAAAAACAAGTAGATCTACTTTTGTAGCAATACGAATTTGAATGTCAATTTGTTTGGACCGTTTAAGGGTTAAATTACTAATTACAGAGGAGGCCACTAGGACACCTAGCATGGCTAGGCATTTCGGGCAGACTTAGATTAATTCTAAACTTTAAATTATTACAGATTATGGTATTAAGGCAAAGTGACTACATTACAGTTTGTGAGTTTAGCAATGTGAATGCTTTTGTTTTGGCACAATACATAGTGTCTATATTGGAGTATCATAGGCAAACTCATGACTAGTTAGGATTCATTATTTTAAGATTAAGATTCGTATTTCTGTGTTTATAGTCAATGGGTGAGTGAGTGTAAGTGTGAACCACCAGGTGGTTTACATGTAGTTAGTTTTGGGGGGGGAAAACAGAAATAAGATGTTTTCTAACTGTAATTTGAAAGTGATGAATGTGTCTGCAGTTCAAGAGTTTTCAGGTAGGGTGTTCCAGATTTTAGGCCCTTTGACACGCATTGAATTTTTGTAAAGGTTTAGTCGGACACGGGGAATGTCATAGAGATGTTTGTGTCTGGTGTTATGCCTGTGGGTCCTGTCAACTATCAAGAAAGCATTTTAGGTCAAGGTTAATATTGGAATTTAAGGTCCTGTAGATGGAGATTGCACAGTAGTAAGTGTGGATGTTCTGAACAGGGAGTAAGTTTAGATCTATGAAGAGTTTGGGGGTGTGTTGCCAGGGATGGGATTTAGTGATTATTCTTACTGCGGCTTTTTGTTGGGTTATTGGCTTTAGATGTGTTGCTGCAGTTGATCCCCAAGCACAAATAGCATAGATGAGGTATGGATAAATGAGTGAATGGTATAGTGTGAGAAGGGCAGTTTGCGGCACATAATATCGTATCTTGGAGAGGATCCCCACCGTTTTGGATATTTTTTTTGTTATGTGTTGGATATGGGTGCTGAAATTTAGGTTGTTGTCGAGGTATAGACCTAGGAATTTGCCCTCATTGTGTCTGGCAATTAGAGTGTTGTCGATCTTAATGTTAAGTTGCACAACACCTGCTCTGCTACCAAACATAATATAGTAGGTTTTGTCAGTGTTAAGTGTAAGTTTATTGGCTGTCATCCAAGTTAGAATTTTGAGCAGCTCCTCGTTGACAATGGTGTTGAGGGTGGCAAGATTAGGGTGGGAGATGACGTAAGTCGTGTCATCAGCAAAGAGAATGGGTTTCAGGCGTTGGGATACGTTTGGAAGATCGTTAATGTAAATGAGGAAGAGCAGGGGACCAAGGACACTTCCCTGCGGAACTCCAGTATCAAGTGGCTGTGTTGATGAGGCTGTGTCTTTAATGGTGACATACTAGAAAGGAATGATCTCATCAACAGCAGCCAACATGGTTTCAGGGTCGGGAAATCCTGTCTCACAAACCTACTGGAGTTCTACGACATGGTGACAGCAGTAAGACGAGAGAGAGAGGGGTGGGTGGATTGCATATTTTTGGACTGCAAGAAAGCGTTTGACACAGTTCCACGCAAGAGATTGGTGCAAAAACTGGAGGACCAAGCAGGGATAACAGGGAAAGCACTACAATGGATCAGGGAATACTTGTCAGGAAGACAGAAGCGAGTCATGGTACGTGGCGAGGTGTCAGAGTGGGCACCTGTGACCAGCAGAGTCCCACAGGGGTCAGTCCTAGGACCAGTGCTGTTTCTGGTATTTGTGAACGACATGACGAAAGGAATAGATTCTGAGGTGTCCCTGTTTGCAGATGACGTGAAGTTGATGAGAAGAATTCACTCGATCGAAGACCAGGCAGAGCTACAAAGGGATCTGGACAGGCTGCAGACCTGGTCCAGCAATTGGCTCCTGGAGTTCAATCCCACCAAGTGCAAAGTCATGAAGATTGGGGAAGGGCAAAGAAGACCGAGTACAGTCTAGGGGGTCAGAGACTACAAACCTCACTCCAGGAAAAAGATCTTGGGGTGAGTATAACACCAGGCACATCTCCTGAAGCGCACATCAACCAAATAATGGCTGCAGCATATGGGCGCCTAGCAAACCTCAGAACAGCATTCTGACATCTTAATAAGGAATCGTTCAGGACCCTGTACACCGTGTACATTAGGCCCATATTGGAGTATGCGGCACCAGTTTGGAACCCACACCTAGCCAAGCACGTAAAGAAACTAGAGAAAGTGCAAAGGTTTGCAACAAGACTAGTCCCAGAGCTAAGAGGTATGTCCTACGAGGAGAGGTTAAGGGAAATCAACCTGACGACACTGGAGGACAGGAGAGATAGGGGGGACATGATAACGACATACAAAATACTGAGAGGAATTGACAAGGTGGACAAAGACAGGATGTTCCAGAGATGGGACACAGCAACAAGGGGACACAGTTGGAAGTTGAAGACACAGATGAATCACAGGGATGTTAGGAAGTATTTCTTCAGCCGCAGAGTAGTCAGCAAGTGGAATAGTTTGGGAAGCGATGTAGTGGAGGCAGGATCCATACATAGCTTTAAGCAGAGGTATGATAAAGCTCACGGTTCAGGGAGAGTGACCTAGTAGCAATTAGTGAAGAGGCGGGGCCAGGAGCTCGGACTCGACCTCTGCAACCTCAACTAGGTGAGTACTGATACCTATTAGTAAGGTAGGATTTGAAATATGCAAGTGCATGGCCTCTTATACCATAATGGTCAAGTTTGTGGAGTAGGATGCCGTGGTCTACTGTGTCAAACGCTTTTCTTAGGTCAATAAAAATTCCTAGCGGATATTCCTTATTTTCCAATGATGTGTAAAGCAGATTTAGCATTTTTACAATTGCATCATTAGGCTTTTATTTTTCCTGAATCCAAATTGGCAGGGGTTGAGTATGTTTTGTGCTGTTATAAATGAATATAGTCTCCTGTGCACGAGTTTCTCGAAGATTTTGGATAGCAATGGTAAGTTTGATATTGGCCTATAGTTGTTTACATCTATAGGGGCACCACCTTTATGTATTGGTGTAACCCTTGCTCTCTTGAGTAGTGTCGGGAAAGTGCTAGTTTCTAGTGACTTGTTAAAAAGTAATGTAATAGCATGCGAAAGGACATGAGCCGCTCACTTGTACAATAATGGTGGGACGTGAGACAGATTCCCCGAGTTATTTTTAAGTGACTTTATGATCGCGGTGACTAACGTGGGCTCAGTTGGTACAAGATAGAAGGAATTTGGAAAATTCCCATCTACGTAGTCCCCGGCATGGGCATTAGTACGTGGGATTTTACTGGCGAGATCAGATCCTATGTTTGAGAAGAAGTCGTTTATCTTGTTAGCTGTATCAGTGGGATGTAGTGGTGTTTCATTAGGTTTGGTTAGGACAATATTCTTGTTTTTTTTTTTCAGTTTGTGGGTCCCCAGAATCTGGGAAAGTGTTTTCCAGGTCTTTTTTTTATATCTCCTCTTGTGTCAGCGAATCTGCTGTAGTACAGTTGTTTGACTTTCGTTATTAATTTGGTGAGAACTGATGAATATTGTTTAAGAATATCTTTGTGTATTAAGCCCTGTCTATATTGATTTTGATACTGGTGTTTCTTATCAATGGATTTCAGAATGCTGCTGGTTAGCCATGGGCAACCGAGCCGTTTATTCGTGATCTGTTTCGTTTTTATAGGACAATGTTTGTTGTATAGTCTGTTAAGAAAAATGTCTGTCCAATCGTCAATACCATTGGCATTGGAGAATTCTGTAGGCCAGTCAACAGTCTCTAGGTCTGAAAGCCGCTTGTTATGCAGAGCATTTCGGGCAAATTAGGTCAGTTTTGTCCCAGGATGTGACCCACACCAATCGACTAACACCCAGGTACCTATTATTACTGATAGGTGAACATGGACAACCGGTATAAGGAAACAAGCCCAATGTTTCTACCCTCGCCGGGAATCGAATCCGGACCCTCGGCGAGAGCTTTTGCCACCAGGTCACGGGCCAACCTGGCCTGGTGGCTCCTCCATTCGAAATAAAACATAATTATTTAAACGCCGCGTAACTGACGAGTTTAGCGCTCCCTCCTCGAGTCAGCGCTGTAAGATCTTTGTGAGTTTAGCGCTTAGTTATGATAATAATAATAATAATCTCTCCTTGAGCAGTGTCGTGGCAGCGTTGATGACGTCACGAGCACCCACTCCCGCTGATGCTCGGGATAAACTGACTGAGGATTTATAGGTTTCCCCGAGGAACAGCTGTTGTGGAGGAGACTACATGTGTCACAGCTGTCAACAGCTGTACTCTTGTAAGTGTGGCAAGGATGGACAAGTGGCTGGGTATATTATAACTCTTGGGGTCGTCGACACAGAGCTGTGGTCAGAGACGACGTCTGGTAAATAACAGAACTCGACAGCTCAAGGTTAGTTGTCCACTCGTACAGGTTTAGCGCTTCTTTTATGTATTATCTGTGATTACATTTATATATTTTTTTACCATTTGTATTTTTTTTTTACTTTTATACCAGTCTTCACCCTCATAGAGCTTCTAGTAACATGACCCCGATGGACATATGTCACACTGAATTTATTCTTTGGTTATCCTAGGGTTAAATATACATATGTACTGTGCATATGTGCCTATAACTAACGAAAACTAACATACGTATATACATTTATTTATTTATTTATCATTAAATTACAGATTTAAAGTAATGGGTTATAATAGGTAATTTACACGTTATGTACGATAATTGTACTTATGTGTACCCGTATCTAAATACACTTATTAAAGACAGTCTTTTCTGCAAATCACATGAAGTTATTTTCAAGACTTGTATTCAGACCAAACTACTGTAACTAACACAGTCAATCAGAGACATGTAGATAAAGCCTTTACTACAATTTTTTTTTCTTGCTTATTGAGAGATTTATCAGTTTAAGATAATTTGATACTTGTAGCTATAAAGCTATTTAATAGTTACTAGTAGCAGGAAAGACTGTGCTATAACTTAAATTGCCAGGCATACCATCTAAAGGGGACAAAAAGATACAAAACATCCAGGCCATGGGAAAACCTGGGTAGCCACAGCCACTCAAGAGGGAGAGGTTTTTTAGTGCCAGGAAGGAAAAAAAACTGGCAGGAAATGGCAGAAATCGTACACCAAATCCAGTCATTCCTGGAGTGGAACCACAGTCGATGGCCTCCACTCCAAACCAACAGATACAGATACTAATGCCGGAAAAAAAATCCCCCCCCAGTACCAACAATACCACCAGTCCGATAACATTCTTCTTTGCAAATATACAGGGTCTAAAGCCAGCAACAAACAACAAAATACCTTTCATCCGTGGACTGCTTGCAGAGGCAAAGGCAATGTTCGCGGCTTTCACTGAGACCCACATAAAGGATCACTTGGACAACGAAATATGGATCCCAGGTTACAACCTATACAGATGTGACAGAGTGAACAGGCAAAAGGGGGGGGTTGGCCTGTACATTGCAGAGTCACTTGTTTGCACAGAACTGCTTAATGCCTCAAATGACGTAGTGGAAGTTTTAGCAGTAAAGGTCGAGAACCAAAACCTAGTCATTGTGGTAGTCTACAAGCCTCCGGATGCAACATCCCAGCAATTCCAGGAACAGCTGTTAAAAATTGACCACACTCTGGAAAATCTTCCAGCTCCTGCACCCAACATCTTGCTCCTGGGGGATTTCAACTTAAGGCACCTAAAATGGAGGAATATAGCAAATAATATTGTTGCAGTAATAACACCAGGAGGCAGCTCTGATGAAAACTCACACTCACACGAGCTTTTAAATCTCTGCACAAAATTCAATTTAAACCAGCAAATAATAGAGCCTACTAGACTGGAGAATACACTAGACCTCATCTTCACTAACAATGATGATCTGATAAGAAATGTCACCATATCAAAAACAATATACTCAGATCACAACATAATTGAGGTTCAGACATGTATGCGGGGAGCCCCAGACCGACAAAATGAGACTAGTCACGAGGGAGCATTCACCAAATTCAACTTCAATAACAAAAACATAAAGTGGGACCAAGTAAACCAAGTCCTAACCGATATAAGCTGGGAAGATATACTAAGCAACACAGACCCAAACTTATGCCTAGAACAGATTAACTCGGTGGCACTCGATGTATGCACAAGGCTTATTCCTCTAAGAAAAAGGAGGAGTAGATGTAAAATAGAAAGAGACAGGCGCTCCCTTTACAGGCGACGGAAAAGAATAACAGAGCGGCTAAAAGAGGTCAATATATCTGAAATGCGCAGGGAGACACTGGTCAGAGAAATAGCAAGCATCGAACTTAAGCTAAAAGAATCCTTTAGGAGTCAGGAATCGCGGGAAGAATTAAAAGCCATAAATGAAATCGAAAGAAACCCAAAGTATTTCTTCTCCTATGCCAAATCAAAATCGAGAACAACGTCCAGTATTGGGCCCCTACTTAAACAAGATGGGTCCTACACAGATGACAGCAAGGAAATGAGTGAGCTACTCAAGTCCCAATATGACTCAGTTTTTAGCAAGCCGCTAACCAGACTGAGAGTCGAAGATCAAAATGAATTTTTTATGAGAGAGCCACAAAATTTGATTAACACAAGCCTATCCGATGTTATCCTGACGCCAAATGACTTCGAACAGGCGATAAATGACATGCCCATGCACTCTGCCCCAGGGCCAGACTCATGGAACTCTGTGTTCATCAAGAACTGCAAGAAGCCCCTATCACGAGCCTTTTCTATCCTATGGAGAGGGAGCATGGACACGGGGGTCGTCCCTCAGTTACTAAAAACAACAGACATAGCCCCACTCCACAAAGGGGGCAGTAAAGCAACAGCAAAGAACTACAGACCAATAGCACTAACATCCCATATCATAAAAATCTTTGAAAGGGTCCTAAGAAGCAAGATCACCACCCATCTAGAAACCCATCAGTTACACAACCCAGGGCAACATGGGTTTAGAACAGGTCGCTCCTGTCTGTCTCAACTACTGGATCACTACGACAAGGTCCTAAATGCACTAGAAGACAAAAAGAATGCAGATGTAATATATACAGACTTTGCAAAAGCCTTCGACAAGTGTGACCATGGCGTAATAGCGCACAAAATGCGCGCTAAAGGAATAACAGGAAAAGTCGGTCGATGGATCTATAATTTCCTCACTAACAGAACACAGAGAGTAGTCGTCAACAGAGTAAAGTCCGAGGCAGCTACGGTGAAAAGCTCTGTTCCACAAGGCACAGTACTAGCTCCCATCTTGTTCCTCATCCTCATATCCGACATAGACAAGGATGTCAGCCACAGCACCGTGTCTTCCTTTGCAGATGACACCCGAATCTGCATGACAGTGTCTTCCATTGCAGACACTGCAAGGCTCCAGGCGGACATCAACCAAATCTTTCAGTGGGCTGCAGAAAACAATATGAAGTTCAACGATGAGAAATTTCAATTACTCAGATATGGTAAACATGAGGAAATTAAATCTTCATCAGAGTACAAAATAAATTCTGGCCACAAAATAGAGCGAAACACCAACGTCAAAGACCTGGGAGTGATTATGTCGGAGGATCTCACCTTCAAGGACCATAACATTGTATCAATCGCATCTGCTAGAAAAATGACAGGATGGATAATGAGAACCTTCAAAACTAGGGAGGCCAAGCCCATGATGACACTCTTCAGGTCACTTGTTCTATCTAGGCTGGAATATTGCTGCACTCTAACAGCACCTTTCAAGGCAGGTGAAATTGCCGACCTAGAAAATGTACAGAGAACTTTCACGGCGCGCATAACGGAGATAAAACACCTCAATTACTGGGAGCGCTTGAGGTTTCTAAACCTGTATTCCCTGGAACGCAGGAGGGAGAGATACATGATTATATACACCTGGAAAATCCTAGAGGGACTAGTACCGAACTTGCACACGAAAATCACTCACAGTGAAAGCAAGAGACTTGGCAGACGATGCACCATCCCCCCAATGAAAAGCAGGGGTGTCACTAGCACGTTAAGAGACCATACAATAAGTGTCAGGGGCCCGAGACTGTTCAACTGCCTCCCAGCACACATAAGGGGGATTACCAACAGACCCCTGGCAGTCTTCAAGCTGGCACTGGACAAGCACCTAAAGTCAGTTCCTGATCAGCCGGGCTGTGGCTCGTACGTTGGTTTGCGTGCAGCCAGCAGCAACAGCCTGGTTGATCAGGCGCTGATCCACCAGGAGGCCTGGTCACAGACCGGGCCGCGGGGGCGTTGACCCCCGAAACTCTCTCCAGGTAAACTCCAGGTACAGGAAACTTGATAAAGTTCTCGCTAAGCCTGGCTGGCAAAGCTCTCGCTTCACACATGGAGGGGCTGGGTTTGATTCCTGGTAGGGGTGGAAACATTTCGATGCATTTCCTTACACCTGTTGTCCTGTTCACCTACCAGTAAATAGGTATCTGAGTGTTAGTCGTCTGGTGTGGGTCGCATCCTGGGGGACAAGATTGAGGACCCCAATAGAAATTAGACAGTCCTCGATGACACACTGCCTTTCTTGGGATATCCTGGGTGGCTAACCCTCCGGGGTTAAGAATTCGAATGAAATCTTGTCTTAATAAAAGCTTCCTATATACACGTGTGTTTTGATTTACTAGGTTAAGCAGTCTAAACCTACCCATCAGTATTTGTTGTTTTATTTTTTGTTCAATTTTAGGATGCTCAAAATGCTCTGCATAATCAATGGCTTTGAAATTAGTTTGTATGCTATTCCACTTACTGTTTGTAACCATTTTAAGCTTTTTTTTTTAAAGGGATAAGTTTCATTTTTATTTTTAGGTGTCAGATTTCTGTCAATTTTTCATTCTGTAATGAGGAGGAGGAGAGAACATATGTTCAAGTTTAAAAAATAGATAATATTTCTCAGTTTTATGTATAGTAACTCCCCATTACATCTTTTATGGTGGGATGTCTTGTTGCTTGATGAAGGACTTTATAGCCAAGGAATTAAAGCCACTTTCTCCTTCCTTGACTCAAACTTGATTTCCCCAATGGGTTAAGATTGATCTGTTTAGATTTTTAACCACAGCTACCCAGGATAACCCAGTAAAATCTGTGTCATTGAGGACAGTGTCTTATTTCCATTCGGGTCCTTTAACCCTTTGACTGTCGCGGCCGTATATATACGTTTGCGAGGTACCGTGTTTGACGTATATATACTCATAAATTCTAGCGGCTTCAAATCAGGCAGGAGAAAGCTAGTAGGCCCACATGTGAGAGAATGGGTCTGTGTGGTCAGTGTGCACCACATAAAAAAAATCCTGGAGCACGCAGTGCATAATGAGAAAAAAAAAACTCCGACCGTTTTTTTTAATTAAAATGCCGACTTTGTGGTCTATTTTCGTATAGTATTTGTGGTTGTATTCTCGTTTTCTTGGTCTCATTTGATAGAATGGAAACTATATGATAGAAATAGAGGTGATTTTGATTAATTTTACTATAAAAAGAACCTGGAAATGGAGCACAAAGTACAGGAAATGTTTGATTTTTGCCGATGTTCAAAAGTATACAAATGATGTCATTGTCCAATAAATATCCAAATAGCCATTCTAATACGCAGTCATGAATGGGTTGATGTAATTTTTACAATTATTACAGTATTGCAGTAGTCTGCATAACAGTAAATCTTCTATTTTTTGTTTGAATAAAATTTCAAAATAAAAAGCAAGAGTAATATCACAGGGACCTGGAGACATGACTGATGAACAAAGAAAATGTTATTTTAGAGCCAGGAATGTCTGCATTGTTCATTCTGGACCTTATTTTGAAATTGTCGTATTTTTTAATTTTCGTGAAATTGGCCAAATTGCAAATTTCTGACCATGTTATTGGGTAGTTGAAATCGGTAAATGGGCAGTTTCTTGTACTCAATCGATAGAAAAAATAGAGTTCTGAAGAAATAGTTATGAGTTTGGTTGACTGGAATAACGGAATTAGCCGAAAATAGGGCTCAAAGTGGGCGAAATTGCCGATTTTTAAATATCGCCGAAGTCGCTAACTTCGCGAGAGCGTAATTCCGTCAGTTTTCCATCAAATTTCGTTTTTTTGGTGTCTTTACAATCGGGAAAAGATTCTCTATCATTTCATAAGAAAAAATAATTTTTTTTTTTTTCGAAAATTTTGCGACACCAGAAGCAACTTCAGGATTTGGCCCTTCGACAGTCAAAGGGTTAATCTTGTTCCCCAGGATGTGACCCACACCAGTTGACTAACACCCAGGTACCTATTTGCTGCTAGGTGAACCGGGACAACACTTGCAAGGAAACATGCCCAATGTTTCTACCCTTGCTGGAGATTGAACCACGGACACTCAGTATGTGTGCTCTTATCTGTATTTTTTTTGTACCTCTGTAAGTGTGCTCAAATTATAAGTGTGCTGTCAACCAAACCATGGGACACCCAAAAGAATGTGGAATGCTTCATGATAGCACTTCCTATGAATATAGTAAAATATTAATTATAATTATGATTTAATAATTATAGTACAGTAATACTAATTAATAATAACTTGCAATATAACCAAAGGACTCAGAAGCATACAGTATTAGGTACAGTGAAAGTATTCAAGTAAATTATACTTTGAATTTAAAAATAAAATACTTTCTCTTATTATGACTTGTCATCATAGGACCTGTCTCTTCCTCTTTTTCTTTGATTGAACATGATTGCCTCTCATTTCCCATGTGTTGTATGACCCATAAGGGTTTACTACTTCCCTTGATTATAATATCAGTATCAGGTTAAGAAATTTTTTATAAATGCTGTATTTTTATGATTTAAAAGGCTCAGAAAAATTCATTTGATGATAAAAAAAAATTACCAAAAATGCATTATACAGTTGCAAAAAAGACAGTTCGTTAAATATAAGTAACATTGTTGTTAATTTGCAATGTAAATGACATGACTTTGTGGAAAAGTTACAGATTTTTGCATTGACAATATTGACATGTAGTTCATGGCTGTTGCTTTTGATGATGTGAAGGTTGTGAATGTGTTGATAAATAACTTGTACTTTGGAGAGGAAATTTTTTATATTTTGGCCTGTCCTAGACCATTGTCAAAGCTCATCTGCAATATGATAATGGTCTACGAGGGACCAGAACATTGTCTAAAATTTCTTTCTTGGAGTGTGAGTTATTTGCAGTGTTCCAGCTATGGTATTGTGACTTATTTTTAGTGTTTGTGTTTCATGTATGTACTAAATTTGCTTGAGAATGTGGGATGAAACATTTACTTACATGCACTATAATTTTATTCTTTGCTATTTACAATTTATACAATATAGTGTGTACGTATAATAATTTTTTCTTATTTATTTATTTTTGCTGTATATATTGCTTAAACCAAACATTTTCATTGTTTTAAATAGTGCTCATATTGGATGGGCTCATTTACAAAAATTTTAAAACTAAAATTTGAAAAAATGTCTTTCATATTGAAACACAACAAGATGGAACTTTTGTGGGAAATTTCAGATTTATAATGAAGTTTTTAAGCTTAAATTTGACATGTATTACAAATTGCTATATCAGAGTATGGTAGCTAATAGAACTTTCCCAACTATGGTTTAAATTTATAACTGTTCATTGGCTAATGAAAATTATTTATTTATTAATTGACTAATGCAAGCTGCTTTACTTCCTTCTCTGGGTGGAGAGAGTTCAATAATTTGTTAATGCCCTGTCATTAATAGTTTTATATAAGATTTTTTTTTTTTCAGACATCTTACATGGTATAACATGTCCAGGAGTACAAGGAGATACCAGCTTACTATAGATGATGTTTATGACAAAATCGGACACTTCGGCTTTTCTCAGAAGGTGTATTTCCTGCTTGTGTGTTTCCTTCATGGATGGTGTGCTTTTCACCAGTTACTAACTGTGTTTGTTGGTATGTTGTGGTACTTGTTGTCTTAGTTTGTTTTATAATTTTTATATACATAATTTTTTTTTTTTTTGTATATAGGATGGATACTTATTTGTATATTTTTTCCTGTGCTGTATTTTGTTTGGCTGTCAGTGCTGTATATTTAGCTTATATGTATAACAGATAAATGAATGAAAGCACTGTGGTGTGGTAATATTAGATATAGTGTCCTCTTTGTTTGATTAAGAAATTTAATTCTTAAATTTTTGTCTGAATACTGTATTATTACATGAGTATAGTTGTCTGCCTAACTCGCAATCATTATTTAATATTTACTTAAATATATTTATACATATTCTAAGTTAGTGTTCTGTACTGTACTGTATAACAGGGTTAGTTTTAGTAAATCTGACTTTCCTAGTTAGGAAAGTACAGTGGACCCCCGCATACCGTCGGCATCACATAACGTTTAATCCGCATACCGCTCGCTTTTATCGCAAAAATTTTGCCTTGCATACCGCTCAAAAACCCGCTCACCGCTGTTCGTCCGAGACGCGTCCAATGTGCGCTCTTAGCCAGCCTCACATGTGCCGCCGGTGGCATTGTTTACCAGCCAGCCTCCGCGGTAACATCCAAGCATACAATCGGAACATTTCGTATTATTACAGTGTTTTTTGGTGATTTTATCTGCAAAATAAGTGACCATGGGCCCCAAGAAAGCTTCTAGTGCCAACCCTACAGCAATAAGGGTGAGAATTACTATAGAGATGAAGAAAAAGATCATTGATAAGTATGAAAGTGGAGTGCGTGTCTCCGAGCTGGCCAGGTTGTATAATAAACCCCAATCAACCATCGCTACTATTGGTGGTACAGCTGCTGCTGCTGCTGCTGTACCACCGTCAGCTGCTGCTGCTGCTGTAGTACCGTCTGCTGCTGCTGTAGCATCGTCTGCTGCTGCTGTAGCACTGTCAGCTGCTGCTGCTGTTGTACCACCGTCAGCTGCTGCTGCTGCTGTTGTAGTACCATCTGCTGCTGCTGTAGTACCGTCTGCTGCTGCTGTAGCATCGTCTGCTGCTGCTGTAGCATCGTCAGCTGCTGCTGCTGCTGCTGCTGTACCACCGTCAGCTGCTGCTGCTGCTGCTGTACCACCGTCAGCTGCTGCTGCTGCTGTAGTACCGTCTGCTGCTGCTGTAGCATCGTCTGCTGCTGCTGTAGCACTGTCAGCTGCTGCTGCTGCTGTACCACCGTCAGCTGCTGCTGCTGCTGCTGTAGCATCGTCTGCTGCTGCTGTAGCATCGTCTGCTGCTGCTGTAGCATCGTCTGCTGCTGCTGTAGCATCGTCTGCTGCTGCTGTAGCATCGTCTGCTGCTGCTGTAGCACTGTCAGCTGCTGCTGCTGCTGTAGCACTGTCAGCTGCTGCTGCTGCTGTAGCACTGTCAGCTGCTGCTGCTGCTGCTGCTGCTGTAGCACCGTTGTTGGTGTGGCTTATTGAGAATACCAAGAAACAATTAACCCCAGAGGATTTGCCACCCAGGATAACCCAAAAAAGTCAGTGTCATCGAAGACTGTCTAACTTATTTCCATTGGGGTCCTTAATCTTGTCTCCCAGGATGCAACCCACACCAGTCGACTAACACCCAGGTGAACAGGGAAAAATGCCTGGAACTAGTGCTCATATTGGTGAATTTAAAGCCAGCAAAGGTTGGTTTGAGAGATTTAAGAATCGTAGTGGCATACACAGTGTGATAAGGCCTGTTCTGGAAGAAAATGCCAAACAGGACCTACAGTACTCAGGAGGAAAAGGCACTCCCAGGACACAGTGTCTCATCAGTCATTGCTGCATCTTCAATAAAGGTAAGTGTCATTTATTCTTCATTTAGTAGAGTAGTACATGCACAATATACAGTGGACCCCCGCTTAACGATCACCTCCAAATGCGACCAATTATGTAAGTGTATTTATGTAAGTGCGTTTGTACGTGTATGTTTGGGGGTCTGAAATGGACTAATCTACTTCACAATATTCCTTATGGGAAAAAATTCGGTCAGTACTGGCACCTGAACATACTACTGGAATGAAAAAAGTTCGTTAACCGGGGGTCCACTGTATATTGTGCATGTACTACTCTACTATTGTGCATGTATCCTTCTCTTTGTGTGTAGGAAAATGTATATTTCATGTGGTAAAAATTTTTTTTTCATAATTTTGGGTGTCTTGCACGGATTAATTTGATTTCCATTATTTCTTATGGGGAAAATTCATTCGCATACTGATCATTTCACATAACAATGAGCCCTCTTGCACGGATTAAAATCACTATGCGGGGGTCCACTGTATTATGCTGTTTCAGATATGTTGTTCTAGTACTGTCTTGAAAATTCAGGTACAGTAAACTCCAGGTAAACAGTACAGTGGAACCTCAAATATCGAACTTTCTTCGGTTCAGAAGGCTGTTCGAGTGCCTTTACCGAATGAATTTATTCCCATCAGGAATAATGTAAATTAGATTAGTCCATTTCAGACCCTCAAAAATACACTTATAAAAGCACTTACAAAAATACACTTACATAATTGGTCGTGTTGGGAGCAGTTCGATTTTTGAGGTTCCACTGTATATGTACAGTATAAGCTTTTAACCCTTAAACTGTCCAAACGTAGATCTACATTGATGTGTGTAGCGCTCCGGACGTAGAGCTACATCCTATTTTACGTGCATTATGTAAAAAAACGTAGATCTACACTCGGAGCGCTATGCACGTCAACATAGATCTATGTTTGGATAGTTTAAGGATTAAGTGGATATTCAAGATCTTAAACAGTTGCTCCACCTTAATCAGTGACGTATTGTCTTCTTATATTTGTTTTAACCCTTTCAGGGTCCAGAGGCCAAATTTCAAAGGGTGCACCAGTGTCCAAGAATTTTCAAAAAATAATTTTATTTTTTCTCATGAAATGGTAGAGAACTTTTTTCTGAAGGTAATAAAACAAAACGTACAAAATTTGATGGAAAACTGACGAAATTATGCTCTCTCGAATTTTGATGTGTCAGCGATATTTATGCATCGGCGATTTTGCGGACTTTGACTCCCATTTTAGGCCAATTACATTATTCCAGTTGACCAAATTCTTAACTATTTCACTAGTATTACTTCTATTCTATCGAATGAGCACAAGAATTCGCCAAGTCAGCTGTTTCAACTACAAAATAAAGTGATTGGAAATTGGTAATTTGGCTAATTTAATGCAAAGTTCAAAATACATACTGCATTTTCAAAATAGGTGTCCAGAATAAACATTGCAGGCATTCCTGGCACTAAACTAACATTTCCTCTGTTTATTAGTTACGTTTTCAGGCTTTATTAATTAATTCCATTTTGATTTTTTATTCACATAATGAATTTTTATTCAAACCAAAAAATAGAAGATTTACTGTTATGCAATATTGTAATAATTGTATAAATAATATTAGCACATTTAGATAAGAGCATTTGTGAACATATATTAAACCCACCAGCAGGCGTGTATTAGACGTGTGAGGTCATTTGTTTACTCTTGAACATCAGCAAAAATTTAACATTTCTGCTACTTTGAGCTCAGTTTCAAGCCATTTCCACTATTAAAACCAGTCAAAATCATCTCTATTTCTGTAATATGTCTTCCATTCCATCAAATGAGACCAAGAACTCGCAAATGCAACTATAAAAAACATACGAAAAAACACTGCAAAGTCGTTGTTTTAATCGAAAATTACGATCTTTTTTTTCTCTCATTATGCACTGTGTGCTGCAGGATTTGTTGTATGTGGTGCACACATACCACATAGATGTTTTCCCTAATATCAAGGCCAAAATTTACCACTCACAGCTTATCAGAGTGAGCTGAGCTCATGACGTAGATCTACGGTTTGGACCTTCAAGGGGTTAAGAGGAATCTGCTTGTGAAATGTGCCTCTACGGTGAACCCTCTAACAGGCTAATAGCGAAAGAGGATTATGTTAATTCTGATTGTCTGTAGATTCTGAATTAGGAAATTAATTTTTCATGATTGTAACATTAATTAACAAAGTTCTGAATCAGTGGACTTTGTTTACTGATTCAGAACAATACCACTACTAGACACTAAGAATGCAGGTATTGTAACCTGTGGTATAAACCTTGGTAATAAATACCGACAAGTTGGTTTAGAAAGACACGTAAGCAAACACTAACATATTTATTAGAAAACGTTTTGGTCCTGGGACCTTGATCACTTCTCAGAAGTGATCAAGGTCCCAGGACCGAAACGTTTTCTAATAAATATGTTAGTGTTTGGTTACGTGTCTTTCTAAACCATTGTAACCTGTAAAACAGTACAGTATGTACTATATAAAGTAAAGTAAAGGTTTATTTCTTTGTAAAGGTTACAGTATGTAATTAGAATTTTGGTTTGCTAAGTAGAAAGACAGCTGCTACCATGCTGGGGCATTTTGGGCAGACTAATCCTAATAGGTACATGGTAACTACTTAAAACTAGGACAGATGATAGCACATTGTAATGACTTAAAACTAGACAAGTGGTTTACTTGATTACAATCATATTTAATCTTAATACAGTGGACCCCTGGATTACGACATTAATCCGTTCCAGAGAGCGTGTCTTTAACCGAATCTGTCGTAATCCGAATTAATTTTCCCCATAAGAAATAATGGAAATCCAATTAATCCGTTCCAGACACCCAAAAGTATTAAACAAAATAATTTTTTCACATGAAATATACATTTTCCTACACAGAAAACAAATGAGACATGCAGAATAAACAATACTAAAATGACACTGACCTTTATTGAAGACTTATTGATGAGTGATAAGATGGGAGGGAGAGGATGGAGATGTGTTATTGTTTGGAAAGGGAATCCTCTTCCATGAAGACTTCAGATAGCAAGTCCTTTTCAGGGGTTAATTCCCTTCTTTGTTTTTTAATGGCACTAGGACCAACTTGAGTCACTGGACCCCTGTCGCACCAAAAATCTGTCCGCTTTTTTGTCAGAACTGGCAGCCTCATCGTGCTTTATCACACTGTGTATGCCACTACGATTCTTAAATCTCTCAAACCAGCCTTTGCTGGCCTTAAACTCGTCAATATCAGCACTAGTTCCAGGCATTTTCTTTACAAGATCATTATGCAACATATATAATTGACTGTGAAACACTATTTCCTGATATGTAATTGTTTCTCATTGATCCACACCATCAACAGACTCTTCACATCTTCGAGTATATGCGATCTCTGTTTTGTAATCGTATTTACACCTTTTGCAAGAACAGTTTCCTTGATTGCTTTTTTCTTGGCCAAGATAGTAGTGATGGTTGTATGGAGTTTGTTATACAATCTGGCCAGCTCGGAGACATGCACTCCACTTTTGTATTTTGCTATGATCTCTTTCTTGAATTCAATAGTTTTTTCACCCTCTTTACCACAGGGCTGGGCCCATGGTGGCTTATTTAGCAGTTACAAGCACTAAAAACAATGGAATAATACAAAATGTATTGCATGTATGCATGGAATCGTCCTCACTGGCTTGTAAACAATGGCACATTGGCTGTACACGGAGTGGCAGGGCCGCTCAGGCCACACTGACACGTTGGGGACGAATGACTTTAACCGAGCTCTTTGTTGTTAACTGAGCCAATATTTTGACGCAAAAATGTTACTTAATCCGAATTTTACGTAATCCGTTGACGTCGTAATCCGGGGCTCCACTGTATACTACTATGACTACCAATCCATTACTGCTACTATTGCCTTCCTCCATTTCCCCTTGTCTCTTGTTCTACTCAAAACTACTTCCCCTACTTTATGCTGCTACTGCCGCTGCCGCCGCTGCCGACTTGTAAATGATTATTTGTGTACCATACTGTATTGTACATTAAAATTAAGTTAAAAGTACAGTACTGTACAAAGAGTACAGTACTGTATAGTAATTTATAATTAGGGTAATTTTGCATAAGTATTTGTGGTGGAGAGAGGTGTAAACTGCTTTATGGGATGAGCTGTTGAATCTTTATGGCTAGCATCCACACTAAACGTTTTGAAGAGCATAGTCTGTAAGTTTGTCCTTGCTTCTACAGATATAAGGTGCTGTTTCTTAACACCATATTCCTCACGCACCTGTGCTACTGAAATGCCAGACTCGACCTTCCATATTAGTTCAATGTCTGCTTATCATTGAAAACCACACATTTCCTCTTGCCACCACCACTTGCTCTAGAAGTCATTGTTAATTGCACTTTATTTAATAATGTTAATAAAGCCACACAATACACTGTAAGCCCAGATAAAATTGGAGACCGAAGGATGAGTGTATGTGTGAGCGAGCACAAACAATAAACTGATGCAGGTGGCCTATGGCTTGAGGAATAATGAAAACAGATGTGGATGCTTTGGCCCATACTGGACAAATGTCAGAATCATTAGACTTGGTCCATTGATTTGGAAGACAAAAAAAAAAAAAGACTATAGTTATGGACGAAATCTGGAATCTATGGCCTATTTCCATTTTGTCAGACTGCAACTTTTGGCCAGTGTTTTTTTGTCCATAGTTTCTATAAAAACCATTAAATGAACAGTTTATTTTTTTTCTTTATTATTACTGTTTGCATTTAGTAAAAGTTTCATTTTATCACAGGCTGTTCTCTGTTGTTTGGAAGAATGAATTTTTTGAAAAGTTAATTTAAATGACACTTAGATAAAGTGGATGCCTTTAATAATGAAAATAATGAAGTCATGTACCTCACAGGGCTTGGTAATACCCACGTGATTATCACAGCTTGTTGGTATTTACATACCACTCATTTCCTGAAAAGTTGAAAAGTTATAGGTACTGCCAACAGTGAAGGATCACACACTATTAATGTATAAATTTTAGAGCAAAGTATGGAAGCATATAGAGATTGCATAAACCTTTGCTGGTACTATGGTATTATGTATACCAGTGATAAGATGCCACAGTGATAGAGCTCGACTGCAGTGCTGTACCTGATCACTACTAATAGAAGAACTTGATCACTACTAATAGAGTGGAAAGCCATAGCATTACAAGAAAGTTGAATATTTTTCATATAGTAAGTAAAAGGTCCTAGGTAGTAGGTTGGTAGACAGCAACCGCCCAGGGAGGTACTACCGTCCTGCCAAGTGAGTGTAACACGAAAGCCTGTAATTGTTTTACATGATGGTAGGATTGCTGGTGTCTTTTTTTCTGTCTCATGAACATGCAAAATTTCAGGTACATCTTGCTACTTCTACTTACACTCAGGTCACACTACACATACATGTACAAGCGTATATATACATACCCCTCTGGGTTTTCTTCTATTTTCTTTCTAGTTCTTGTTCTTGTTTATTTCCTCTTATCTCCATGGGGAAGTGAAACAGAATTCTTCCTCCGTAAACCATGCGTGTTGTAAGAGGCGACTAAAATGCCGGGAGCAAGGGGCTAGTAACCCCTTCTCCTGTATATATTACTAAATTTGAAAGGAGAAACTTCGGTTTTTTCTTTTGGGCCACCCTGCCTCGGTGGGATACGGCCGGTGTGTTGAAAGAAGAAAGAAAGAAGTAAAAGGTAAGTAAAGGGTGGGCTAGTACAAAGATGAGTAGTGGGGGGGTTGAAGAGGGTTGGAATAGTTTTAAAAATGCAGTATTAGAATGTGGGGCTGAAGTTTGTGGTTATAGGAGGGTGGGGGCAGGAGGAAAGAGGAGTGATTTATTTATTTATTTATTTTATTTATTTATTAACAATTTGAGCATACATACAGAGGTACAAAAAAATACAGATAAGAGCAGCATGCCAAAGCCACTTATACTATGCATAGCATTACGGGCTGGCTTAAAATTAACTAAGCAATGATGAAATCAGTGATAATACATTATTGTAAACAGATAACTATAAAGCACAAATGAGTATTACAAAGACAGGTCATATGGTTGCATGCATTGTTGTACATTCAGTCGTATGGAGTATTCTGTTAGGTAGTGTATTTAAAAAATAATAAAGTTAGATTGGGTTTTAGGTTTAACATTTATGTGATATAATTGTGAGAAACATTTAAGATATACAATTTATAAGGTTCAGTTATTCAGTATTTATTTGGTTTTGGGTGAGTAAGTGATCTTTGAGAAGAGACTTGAATTTATAAACAGGTAGTGTTTCTTTTATATTTACAGGTAATGAATTCCAGATTTTAGGGCCTTTTATGTGCATTGAGTTTTTGCATAGTGTGAGATGGACACGAGGAACATCAAAGAGTGATCTGTGCCTTGTGTTATGGTCATGTGTTCTGTTGAGGTTGGCAAGGAGATGCTTGAGGGGAGGGTTAATATCAGAGTTAAGTGTTCTATGTAATAGGTGCAGTAATAAGTATGGATGTTTTGTTGGGTAATTAATGGTCTGAGATGGTTAATTGTTGTTGAGCCCCATGCACAAATTCCATAGGTGAGATAGGGGTAAATAAGAGAGTGATATAGGGCCAGGAGGGCTGACTGTGGAACATAGTACCGTATCTTCGATAGTATGCCTACAGTCTTGGAAATTTTCTTAGAAATTTGTTGTATATGTGTATGAAATTTGAGTCTATTATCAAGGTGGATTCCTAAGAATTTTCCCTCTGTTAGCTTTGTGATAGGTGATCCATTTATCATTATGTTAAGAGGGACATCTGTAGCTCTGTTACCAAACTGAATGAAGTAGGTTTTGTCAATGTTTAGTGTAAGTTTGTTAGTCCTCATCCAGGTAGATATTTTCTGTAATTCGGTATTTACAGTATTGGCTAGCGTGACTGGGCTCGGGTGAGAGAAGACGTATGTAGTGTCATCTGCAAATAGTGTGGGTTTGAGTAATTGCGAAGCATTTGGAAGGTCATTTATGTATAGGAGAAAGAGAAGAGGGCCAAGGACACTTCCCTGTGGGACACCAACTGTAATTGGTTGCGCAGAAGAGTTTGCCCCATTTGCGTACACATATTGGCTTCTGTTGCTGAGGTATGACTTGAGGTAGTTGAGGGAGTGCCCTCTTATACCATAGTGTGACAATTTTACGTGGAGCAAGTCATGGTCAACTGTATCAAAAGCTTTACGTAAGTCAATGAAGATTCCCAGTGGGACTTCTTTTTTCTCTATTGCAGTGTATATATGTTCTAGCATGTGTATAATAGCATCATTAGTATTTTTATTAGGCCTGAATCCAAATTGGCAGGGGTTGAGTATGTTTTGGGAGATAAGGTAGGAGTAGATTCGTTTATGAATTAATTTTTCGAAGATTTTTGAGAGAGGGTGTAAGTTGGATATTGGCCTATAGTTATTCAACTCTGTTTGGTCTCCTCCTTTGTGGATCGGGGTGACCCTTGCTATTTTGAGTACTGCAGGGAAGGTGGAGGATTCAATGGATTTGTTAAAGAGTGTTGCAATGATTGGTGATAGCACTTGTGACAGTTTTTTGTATATAAAGGGTGGTAAGGTATTTAAATCTCCTGCCTTGTTTTTTAGTGCGTTGATAATAAGGGAGACTTCGTATGGGTTAGTCGGAGCTAGGAACAGTGTGTTCGGGTAGTTGCCGGTGAGGTAGTCATTTGGTGGGGTATCTGAGCTTGGGATTTTATTGGCAAGATTGGTGGAATGATGAAGTAAAGGGGGTAATAAAAGAGAAAAAGGTAGCTTATGAGAGGTTTTTACAAAGCAGAAGTGTTATAAGAAGAGCAGAGTATATGGAGAGTAAAAGAAAGGTGAAGAGAGTGGTGAGAGAGTGCAAAAGGAGAGCAGATGATAAGAGTGGGAGAGGCACTGTCAAGAAATTTTAATGAAAATAAGAAAAAATTTTGGAGTGAGTTAAACAAGTTAAGAAAGCCTAGGGAAAGTATGGATTTGTCAGTTAAAAACAGAGTAGGGGAGTTAGTAGATGGGGAGAGGGAGGTATTAGGTAGATAGCGAGAATATTTTGAGGAACTTTTAAATGTTGAGGAAGAAAGGGAGGTGGTAATTTCATGCACTGGCCAGGGAGGTATACCATCTTTTAGGAGTGAAGAGGAGCAGAATGTAAGTGTGGTGGAGGTACATGAGGCATTACATAGAATGAAAGGGGGTAAAGCAGCTGGAACTGATGGGATCATGACAGAAATGTTAAAAGCAGGGGGGGATGTAGTGTTGGAGTGGTTGGTACTTTTGTTTAATAAATGTATGAAAGAGGGGAAGGTACCTAGGGATTGGCGGAGAGCATGTATAGTCCCTTTATATAAAGGGAAAGGGGACAAAAGAGATTGTAAAAATTATAGAGGAATAAGTTTACTGAGTATACCAGGAAAAGTATACGGTAGGGTTATAATTGAAAGAATTAGAGGTAAGACAGAATGTAGGATTGCGGATGAGCAGGGAGGCTGCAGAGTGGGTAGGGGATGTGTAGATCAAGTGTTTACATTGAAGCATATATGTGAACAGTATTTAGATAAAGGTAGGGAAGTTTTTATTGCATTTATGGATTTAGAAAAGGCATATGATAGTGGATAGAGGAGCAATGTGGCAGATGTTGCAAGTACGTATATGGAATAGGTGGTAAGTTACTAAATGCTGTTAAGAGTTTTTATGAGGATAGTGAGGCTCAGGTTAGGGTGTGTAGAAGAGAGGGAGACTGCTTCCCGGTAAAAGTAGGTCTTAGACAGGGATGTATAATGTCACCATGGTTGTTTAATATATTTATAGATGGGGTTGTAAAAGAAGTAAATGCTAGGGTGTTCGGGAGAGGGGTGGGATTAAATTATGGGGAATCAAATTCAAAATGGGAATTGACAGTTACTTTTTGCTGATGATACTGTGCTTATGGGAGATTCTAAAGAAAAACTGCAAAGGTTAGTGGATGAGTTTGAGAATGTGTGTAAAGGTAGAAAGTTGAAAGTGAACATAGAAAAGAGTAAAGTGATGAGGGTATCAAATGATTTAGATAAAGAAACATTGGATATCAAATTGGGGAGGAGGAGTATGGAAAAAGTGAATGTTTTCAGATACTTGGGAGTTGACGCGTCGGCGGATGGATATATGAAAGATGAATTTAATCATAGAATTGATGAGGGAAAAAAGGTGAGTGGTGCGTTGAGGTATATGTGGAGTCAAAAAACGTTACCTATGGAGGCAAAGAAGGGAATGTATGAAAGTATAGTAGTACCAACACTCTTATATGGATGTGAAGCTTGGGTGGTAAATGCAGCAGCGAGGTGAAGGTTGGAGGCATTGGAGATGTCCTGTCTAAGGGCAATGTGTGGTGTAAATATTATGCAGAAAATTCGGAGTGTGGAAATTAGGAGAAGGTGTGGAGTTAATAAAAGCATTAGTCAGAGGGCAGAAGAGGGGTTGTTGAGGTGGTTTGGTCATTTAGAGAGAATGGATCAAAGTAGAATGACATGAAAAGCATATAAATCTATAGGGGAAGGAAGGAGGGGTAGGGGTCGTCCTCGAAAGGGTTGGAAAGAGGGGGTAAAGGAGGTTTTGGGGGCGAGGGGCTTGGACTTCCAGCAAGCGTGCATGAGCGTGTTAAATAGGAGTGAATGGAGACGAATGATACTTGGGACCTGACGATCTGTTGGAGTGTGAGCAGGGTAATATTTAGTGAAGGGATTCAGGGAAACCGGGTATTTTCATATAGTTGGACTTGAGTCCTGGAAATGGGAAGTACAATACCTGCACTTTAAAGGAGGGGTTTGGGATATTGGCAGTTTGGAGAGATATGTTGTGTATCTTTATACGTATATGCTTCTAAACTGTTGTATTCTGAGCACCTCTGCAAAAACAGTGATAATGTGTGAGTGTGGTGAAAGTGTTGAATGATGATGAAAGTACAGTGGACCCCCGGTTAACGATATTTTTTCACTCCATAAGTATGTTCAGGTGCCAGTACTGACCGAATTTATTCCCATAAGGAATATTGTGAAGTAGATTAGTCCATTTCAGACCCCCAAACATACACGTACAAACTCACTTACATAAATACACTTACATAATTGGTCGCATTCGGAGGTAATCGTTATGCGGGGTCCACTGTATTTTCTTTTTGGGGATTTTCTTTCTTTTTTGGGTCGCCCTGCCTCGGTGGGAGACGGCTGACTTGTTAAAAAAAAAAAAAAGTAAAATGTAAATAATAAAGCTAGTAGTTTGCTCCTAAAGCAGGAAGTACTTGTATAGATGAGGATAGAGAAACAGTTCAATTCAGTTCAATTCAATTCAATTCGAGTTTATTGTCTATAAGGGTTACAATGTTGGGTTTACAGGTTTTGGGTATTGTGTGGTTTACTTGTTATAAAATACTAATTACAGAGGGGGCACTAGGACACCTAGCATGGCTAGGCATTTCGAGCAGACTTAGATTAATTCTTAACATTAAATCCTTACAGATTATGGTATTAAGGCTAAGTGACTACATCATAATTTGTGAGTTTAGCAATGTGAATGCTTTTGTTTTGGCACAATACAAAGTGTCTATATTGGAGTATCATAGGCAAACTTATGACTAGTTAGGAAAACTTATGACTAGTTATGAATCTGTGTAAATTCTAATATATCCTTCATGAACATGGCCCACTGTATGATTAGCAAACAAGATAATAATGCAGATTTACAGATTTTTGAAAATTAAATTCTTACTATGAGCATGTACGTATTGTCCTCTGGGGACTATTCCTGAAACTTCTTATTTGTAAAGAAATTTAAAATCAATTGTTAAATCTTTTAAAGGGTACTAAAAATGAACTTCAAAAACTATAGAAAAAGGATAAACAGTACAAATTAGGGTAATATGGCTTTAGAACAGAAAGATATTATCATTACCAAATTGTAGACAATTGAAGGCACTGTAAATTGAACATAAATGTTGTATACAATACACCCAAGAAAGGTTCTTTGATACTGGTGAGGGGCCCTTGATGTAAGGAATTGGACCTGTGCTCCAATTCTTTGAATCAAGCCTGAATGCTTTACATTCCCCCAGGAGTTGTATAATTCCTGTGTGTTTAATGCTTTCCCATTGATTATGGTGATAATGTTAACAGTATACAGATTTTGTTGAGGCATTTGACAGATGTAGTGACTCCACTGAAAATGAGGTTCAAGGAAATAACAAATGAAGTAGGGGAGTAGATAGGAATTTTCTTGTAGGAATTGCTTAGTAATAATAACAAAGATCAAACACAAAACAGCTCAGTTTTGCAAGGTATGGTAATCAAGCCCATGCTTTCTTTCTTGTATGAAATGAAAAGAAAAAGTGATCAATAAAGAACAGTTAAATGGTTTTGAAATAATGTGTTACTGTATTGGAAATGCCAGTAGACATAGGAATTTGTGAGGGACCTCTAATAGAGATTGAATGGGATGTGAAAAGTGAAATATCATACAATACCGTATTTATATACTAATGTTGTATTTGTAGTAATTGTGTATTATTAATACAGTACTGTTAGTAATACAGTACAGTATTAAGAATACAATACTGTGAGAATACAGTACAGTACAATATTAAGAATATAATACCATGTTAATACAATACAGTATACCCTCGGTATAGCAGATTTTGGTAATGCAGAATAAAATCTGCTGGGTAAATTGATATGGAAACAATGGATAAAATCCGTTGGCCACAGAATTGCCTGTTATTGTTATGATCGTGGCAAAACAGTCTCATCTTTATTTACAACAATTACCATTACCAGCCATGCTCTCCCCCCTTATTAAACTGTTAAATCAAGAGATTACTGTTGTGTATTAAGAATGCAATAATGTATTAAAATATAATATTTACAGTTTTCTATGACCAAAAAGATGAACCTTCTTGTCTCATCTTTTACTTTCATTATTGTTCTCCATTGGGTGGTTGGTCAGTTAAGCTGCTGTGCAGTGCTACTACTTTCCATTGCTGCTTATTATAAAATTGTAGACCTAATTTTATTTTAATGTTTTACTGCTTTAATCTCTTCTTTTTTATTATTATTATTTCTGTACATTGAAAAATTGAGTAGTGCACTTTTTAAAAATTCATTTTTTCTTTGCTTAGCATATATTTGCATGTTTTGCAGAATGATTTTTAGCACTTTTGAATAATTTTGTATATTAAATGCATGCATTTATTTTACATTTTTGTATACTATTTTAAGAATGCTCTATGAGAAATTTATCATATTTAAAAATGGACTTCCTGACATAACATTTATTGCATCTATAATATTAGACACAATCCAGAAGACTATCTTAATTGCCAATGAGAGCAGTATTAGTATAGAAACAGAGAAATTTATTACTAAATAAATTATTGGTCCTACAAATTATCTCTCGGTTAGAGAAAGAGCAAACCTGGAAAAAGAATTGGCCCTTCTTTGACCTGGCTGGAAGTATAATGCTTGGTAAAGATTTTTTATTTTCAGTTTTTGATGCAGGAGAAAAATAATTGATTTTGAACATGGATGTCAGTTTGCCACTAACAAAATTTAAGGCTTCCTTCACTCTGTATTTCTCCTCCTTAATTATTTTCCACAAAATCTTTAACAAGATTTTCAATTTTTGCCCAGTTATAGCAAGTGAAGTGTGTAATATGAGACTCTGAGTGAGTCAATACAAACTTTCTCCAGCAATGGAATACCTGTCTATCGATGATATTTTCAATATTATTGGACAGTTTGGATGGAATCAAAGACTATACTGTATTGGCTTCAGTGTCCTGCAGTTCTTCTTAGCATTTCACATGCTTCTCAATGTCTTTACTGGTAGGTATAAATGTTAACTGGTATGTGTAGATGTTGATGGCTTGGTAGCCTTATTTGCATTCTTAATGTTGGGAGAGCACTTATTTTAACAATGGTGCAGGAAGCTTTAAAAACTTAGATTGTCTCTTAAATTCTTGTGGATTAAGGTTTTTAACTCTCTTTAATTTCTATTGTTGCTTGTATTAAATTATGCTGAAATGCAGCATATGATCACAATGTTCCCTTTGCTTGACTATTGTTAAAATAGCAGATTTCTGTGTACATTATTTTGGGTATTACATTTTAAGTTAGGTAAAAGCCTATGTAATAATTGTACTCACTTTTTATTGCCTAATTAATAGAGGTCAGAATGTTCTGGAGATTTTGTGCATTTAAGTATGTGAAAGCTTAAATATCGAGTGTGAGAGGGAGTGTGAGAGAGTGTGAGTGTGAGAGAGAGTGTGAGTGTGAGAGTGTGAGTGTGAGAGAGTGTGAGAGAGTGTGAGAGAGTGTGAGAGAGAGTGAGAGAGTGTGAGTGAGAGAGTGAGAGAGTGTGAGAGAGTGTGAGAGTGTGAGAGTGTGAGAGAGTGTGAGAGAGTGAGAGAGAGAGAGCATGAGAGAGAGCGTGAGAGAGAGAGTGTGAGAGAGTGAGTGTGAGAGAGTGAGTGTGAGAGAGTGAGTGTGAGAGAGTGTGAGAGAGAGAGTGTGAGAGAGAGAGTGTGAGAGAGAGAGTGTGAGAGAGAGAGTGTGAGAGAGAGAGTGTGAGAGAGAGAGTGTGAGAGAGAGAGTGTGAGAGAGAGAGTGTGAGAGAGAGAGTGTGAGAGAGAGAGTGTGAGAGAGTGTGAGAGAGAGTGTGAGTGTGTGAGAGAGAGAGAGAATGTGAGAGAGAGTGTGATAGTGTGTGATAGTGTGTGTGTGTGTGATTGTGTGATTGTGTGTGTGTGTGTGTGTGTGTGTGTGTGTGTGTGTGTGTGTGTGTGTGTGCTTGTGTGCGTGTGCTTGTGTGTGTGTGTGTGTGTGTGTGTGTGTGTGTAGGTGTAGGTGTGTGTGTAGGTGTGTGTGTGTAGGGATGGGCAAGGGCAGAAGTCCAAATATGAGATGAAACTAGGATAGTAACAATTAGTCTGAAGTTTAATAGTACATTTTTTTTATTAACACATCGGCCATTTCCCGCCATGGCAGGGTGGCCTGAAAAAGAAAAACTTTCATCATCATTCACTTCATCACTGTCTTGCCAGAGGTGCGCTTACACTACTTTTATAAAACTGCAGCATTAACACTCATCCTTCAGAGTACAGACACTGTACTTCCCAACTCCAGGACTCGAGTCCGGCCTGCCGGTTTTCCTGAATCCCTTCATAAGTGTTACCTTGCTCACAATCCAACACAAGGTTAAGTCCTAAAAACCATTTGTCTACATTTGCTCCTGTCTAAGATGCTCATGCAGGCTTACTGGAAGTCCAAGCCCCTAGCACACAAAACATCCTTTACCCCTTCCCTCCAACCTTTCCTAGGCCGACCCCTACTCCGCCTTCCCTCCACTACAGATTTATACACTCTCAAAGTCATTCTATTCCTTTCCATCTTCTCTGTATGTCCAAACCACCTCAGCAACCCCTCCTCAGCCCTCTGGATAATAGTTTTGGTAATCCCGCACCTCCTCCAAATCTCTAAACTATGGATTCTCTGCATTATATTCACACCACACATTGCCCTCAGACGTGATATCTGCACTGCCTCCAGCCTTCTCCTTGTTGCATCATTCACCACCCATATAAGAGTGTTGGTATAACTATACTCTCATACATAGTGCTCATGTTAAGGAAAATAATAAATGAAGAGTATCAGTGATGAGTAAAATCTGATGTAACCTTTTCTTGTTTTATCTCTCTGACTTCTCCCTGCCATTTGTATGAGTGAAGGAGGGAGGGGAATTCATATCTTATATTACAATCTTGCATTACAACTTTGTGGGATTTAATTAGTGTGTGTGGGCATCATTACCATTTAAAGATGTTAATGTGCTTCATTAGGTATGACAGTCAGATACTCTGGTGAAGAAATAAAATAGACAAGCGACTGATACAAATACAAATGTAATTTAATTCTTTTCTGTGGTATACAGGTAATGTAGTTTACATTTAATAAAATATTGTTAGGCACAAAAGAAAGTCACTAACATGCCATGCATTTCAGGCAGACTAATCCTAATGTTTAAAGACCACTTGAAAACTAGGTATGGGTTATTAAGTAAGAATTTTTAAATGTACAAATAGAGAGGTAGCATTAATACTTCAAACTGATTCAGTGATCTTTAGTTAAGTAGGATTTCTTAGTCAGTTTTAAACTGACTTGGTCTTCAGTTTATGGGACATTTGCAAGAGATAGTGAGGATACAGGAAGGTAGTTGGAAAGAGATAGTGAGGATACAGGAAGGTAGTTGGAAAGAGATAGCGAAGATACAGGAAGGTAGTTGGAAAGAGATAGTGAAGATACAGGAAGGTAGTTGGAAAGAGATAGTGAAGATACAGGAAGGTAGTTGGAAAGAGATAGTGAAGATACAGGAAGGTAGTTGGAAAGAGATAGTGAAGATACAGGAAGGTAATTGGATTGTCTGCACCTTGTACAAAATTTCACTAGTATAAATGCTTTGTCATATTCCAAATTGTAGCTTAAGTTACTTATCTGCTTCACATTTTCAAATTGCTTGTACACTATATTGTTACAGTAGATTTAAAGTTACAGCTTTTAATCATACTTTTCCTTTTTTCTCTGTAGACCATCTCTTGAAAGGAGCATTCTCATGTTTATGTTCTGCCTTCCTGGAGTGTTTTAATATATAGGATATTCAGTTGTATGTACAGTATGTTTGTGTGCACCTGAATGCATGCATGCATGCATAGTTTTATATGTATGAAGATTTAAATTATAATTCTGATCTAATAATTTATTTTTAAAATTGCATAAAGTTACCTGATTCTAGTATTTGTGTCTGGTGGACCTTACATTAATACAGTAGTTATAATATAACTTCTTCATTACTAATTTAGAAGCAGAGGGTAACTGCTTCATATATTGCAAACTACATCAGAAATAGCTTGGTATGTTATGAAAAGGGGCCTTGCTTTTTTTTTTATTAATTTCTTTGTTGCACTTTAATATTGAGTTACTTGTGTGTGTGCATAATGTTGGTTACAAATTTCTAGTAGATTTACACTTATGCTGGGTTATCATGGAAGGTTAATTATTAGTAAATTTGGTCAGCTGCAAGATTTTTAAGGTGGTGTGTAAAATGCATTTAAAAATAGAAAAATAACAAATCATTTAAAATAGCTTTTCACTGTGCTTTGTTACTTCTGAAATATATTCCATATCTTGAGTTAGTGAAGTATAGAAGTATTGTACATTCATTCTTAGATGATTTTTTTTTTCCATTTTGGAGGCAGTTCGTAGTATAATTTTCAGTTAACAAAGTTTGACTTAACTACAGCACTTTTATAATTTCAGCATAAGACTTACTGTTTTAACTGTTATCTTACAATCTTATGTTATTTTTTGCACAACTATTCAAAAGACTTCATTATATCAAGTTTATGTACTGTACTATACACGTATGAGAAGATTCTGATTAAGCTTATCAAACTGAATTTCAGACTCTGTCATAAGTAGTGCATTTGATTTTGAGAAAATGAAAAACTAATTTCTTGAATTTATTATAGCAAGTTAAAATTAATACTAGAATGAATTATGTATAAAATCTTTTACCTGAATGTGAAAGGTAGCAAATTTATTATAGCCTATTGTTGTCCAAGATTAGTTTTTTTTTCACAGGGATAAGCAAGTCATCAGGGAAATAATATACTGACCTTCTGTCATTACCCGGGTAGGAGGGCCAGATGCTCAAGCTATATTATAATCATCATGAAGTCATTGTTTTGTATGTAAGAGAACACCTATTTGTAATTACAAAAGCTTAGCTAATAATTATATAGGTAGTAGGTTGGTAAACAGCAACTGCCCAGGGAGGTACTACCGTCCTGCCAAGTGAGTGTAAAACGAATGCCTGTAATTGTTTTACATGATGGTAGGATTGCTGGTGTTTTTTGTCTCTCATAAACATACAAGATTTCAGGTACGTCTTGCTACTTCTACTTACACTTAGGTCACACTACACATACATTTACAAGCATATATATACACACCCCTCTGGGGTTTCTTCTATTTTCGTTCTAGTTCTTGTTCTTGTTTATTTCCTCTTATCTCCATGGGGAAGTGGAACAGAATTCTTCCTCCGTAAGCCATGCGTGTTGTAAGAGGCGACTAAAATGCCGGGAGCAACGGGCTAGTAACCCCTTCTCCTGTATAAATTACTAAATTTGAAAAGAGAAACTTTTGTTTTTCTTTTTGTTCCACCCTGCCTCGGTGGGATACAGCCAGTTTGTTGAAAGAGAGAAAGAGCTAATAATTATTTATTATTTTATTATCACACTGGCCGATTCCCACCAAGGCAGGGTGGCCCGAAAAAGAAAAACTTTCACCATCATTCACTCCATCACTGTCTTGCCAGAAGGGTGCTTTACACTACAGTTTTTAAACTGCAACATTAACACCCCTCCTTCAGAGTACAGGCACTGTACTTCCCATCTCCAGGACTCAAGTCCGGCCTGCCGGTTTCCCTGAACCCCTTCATAAATGTTACTTTGCTCACACTCCAACAGCACGTCAAGTATTAAAAACCATTTGTCTCCATTCACTCCTATCAAACACGCTCACGCATGCCTGCTGGAAGTCCAAGCCCCTCGCACACAAAACCTCCTTTACCCCCTCCCTCCAACCTTTCCTAGGCCGACCCCTACCCCGCCTTCCTTCCACTACAGACTGATACACTCTTGAAGTTATTCTGTTTCGCTCCATTCTCTCCACATGTTCGAACCACCTCAACAACCCTTCCTCAGCCCTCTGGACAACAGTTTTGGTAATCCCGCACCTCCTCCTAACTTCCAAACTACGAATTCTCTGCATTATATTCACACCACACATTGCTCTCAGACATGACATCTCCACTGCCTCCAGCCTTCTCCTCGCTGCAACATTCATCACCCATGCTTCACACCCATATAAGAGCGTTGGTAAAACTATACTCTCATACATTCCCCTCTTTGCCTCCAAGGACAAAGTTCTTTGTCTCAGAGACTCCTAAGTGCACCACTCACCCTTTTCCCCTCATCAATTCTATGATTCACCTCATCTTTCATAGACCCATCCGCTGACACGTCCACTCCCAAATATCTGAATACATTCACCTCCTCCATAATAATTAGTCTCATGATAATCTATCTTAGGTGTTTAATCTAGCATATAACTTTCCTTTAATTTTCAATGGTAGCCCATACTGCCTGCTCTGTATTCTGTTCTGTCGTTCTACCGCTCATTGAAAACGTATTTTCTAGAGTTCTTTCAAAACTGAATTTTCTTCAATTTATGACTATACTCTCTTGTTCTCCCTGAAGGTGGTACTAAAAAGTCTTTAATTTTTGTCTTTTTTACACCCTCATACTGTATGTGGTTTTTATGTCTTCCTTTTAATCTTGTTAGGTATTTTAGTGTTTTCATGATTTTTATATTCAGGCACACAAATCACTTCTAACTTTTCCAAGTCTGGCCTACTATAGGTTGTGTACAGAACAGCTTCTTCACATATAGGTGAATACAAATAGGAAGCACATCTGTCTCGCACTTGGCAGACGGAGGATCAAGCCTTCACTTTTTGCACTGAATGATTCACATGGGTTTAATACTTATGTGAATTAGTAAAATATTAAATAGCTTCTTCAGCATTTCTTCATCCTATCTCTGAAGGCCATTTTAATTAAAATGTGAGTTTTCTGTAATTTACAAGTTTTTTTTCTTCCATTAACTGTAATTGTTATTCCTGCCTTTGGTATTACAGAAGAATTTAAAATTGCATTAAAATTTTGGTAGTCTCTGAATTGTTAATTTTGTCTTGTTGGTATTGCTTGTCATTGCATTAAGCCTGTCATTAGTATTCTAGTATATGAATTGCTTTGAATGAATGAATGAATGAATGTAAATGTGCTTTCTACTTTGGGTCATCTTGCTTTTGTGGGAGAGCCATTCACTTAACCTGTAAACGGTCCAGCAGATCTACGTTCACGTGTAGTGCTACAAAAGTAGATCTACGTTTTTTTTACATATTTTCAAATATAACAAAAAAAAAAAAAAGTAGATCAAAGTTTTTTTACACATTTTCAAATGTAAAAAAAAACAAAAAGATCATCTACTTTTTTTTACATACTTTCAAATGTTGAAAAAACGTATATATACGTTTGGACCATTTAAGGGTTAAAAAAGAAATTGCATCAACCCTGTCATTGCTATTGTCTAATTGCAATAGCTCTATCTTTATGTATGTGCTTATATGCTAATCCTGTTTGAACATTGTCACTGCATGACTGTTAGATTTAAATTGTCTTGATAATGTTATTGTAACTTTTTGTTAAAATTATTATATGGTATTATGAGGTAAATAGATGAAGTATGAATAATGTGAAAGCTTAGTGAAGCTGAAGAATATAGCTGGTCAACACAATAAATGAATGAAAGTATTGGTTGTGATTGTTGGCCCAAAAAGATATAAAAGAGGCATTTAGAAAGCAGACTTGAGAGAGAGAGAGAGAGAGAGATGTCATGATATTGAAAGTAGATAGATCGTGAAATTAGTAATGTTGATGTAGTGTAAGTATACTGAACATTTCTTCACATGTTACATCATTAAAAGGAGGTGCACATAATAGTGTGGTCAATACAGTAATAAAAAAATTGTATAATAAAGGAATGTGTTTCCTTCTTTGGGGATTACGTATGACTGCAAAAAATTGACATTGAGATTACTGATTTCATGAAGATGGTTGGCATGTTGATAAAGTATAATCACATTGCTCTAGGAGACGAAATGGTGGCATTGTGAACAGATGTTATGTGAATCAGATGTATAATATGACTATCAAATAGATTGTTATACAGGATTTGTATCATGATGAGAAAAATTTGTGATATCAATAGGGAAGAATGTATGGGCTATAAGCAATAGCAACCTGTTAAGTGGGATGAAGTTTGTTTGTCCAGAGAAGTCTTCTGATGAATTCACTAGATATTGAGGAACTACAAAAAATATATACATGTGGGTAGCCTGAGAGAAAATGTAAATATAATTATAAAAATAGTTAGAAAATGGTTTGGTTGATCAGAAGACAGAAACGATGTATGTGTGAATACTTCTTTCTTTCAACACACCGGCCGTATCCCACCGAGGCGGGGTGGCCCAAAAGGAAAAACGAAAGTTTCTCCTTTTACATTTAGTAATATATACAGGAGAAGAGGTTACTAGCCCCTTGCTCCCGGCATTTTAGTTGCCTCTTACAACACGCATGGCTTACGGAGGAAGAATTCTGTTCCACTTCCCCATGGAGATAAGAGGAAATAAACAAGAATAAGAACTAGAAAGAAAATAGAAGAAAACCCAGAGGGGTGTGTATATATGTGCTTGTACATGTATGTGTAGTGTGACCTAAGTGTAAGTAGAAGTAGCAAGACGTACCTGAAATCTTGCATGTTCATGAGACAGAAAAAAGGACACCAGCAATCCTACCATCATGAATACTTGTAGTGTATTAATAGAAAAACATAGATGAATAGCCAAGATTTTAAAGATAACTGTGATATTTAGTACTACATATAAGAAAGTTTTTCAGTTTCATAATGGTAATGCTGTCTGTACCAAATATTATTTTACAGTTATATATTAGCTTCAGAAAGTAGATAGAATGAATGACAAGAATTTTGTTGATCAGGTAATTAGAATGTGTGTGGATTGAAAAATGTGCGTAGAGAATCAGAAGCTCTCCAAAGACAAGAGTACTAATCTGTTTCTTAGCACCTGTGATATGAGTAGATCTGGAGAGAAGTACCTGGTAGAAATATGCTTATATATCTTGGCATGCTTTTTTTTCTTCTTCCCAGGAAATAAAAAGTAAGGTGTTGATTTTACTGATGAAAATTCTTGTCATTCATTGTGTGTGTATGTGAATGATCAGTAACTTTGGCTTTGTGTAGCATGTTAAATATTGTAATTATAATATTCAGCTCAATTCAAGTTCTTTGATAGTCTGTGTATACAATCTTTATAATGATTGATAAACATGGTAGATTTAGCTTCAGAAGCTTATATTTTTTTTTATATAACTCAATACCAGGTTTGGACCCAACATTCAAGTGCTTTGCCAGAGATGGAAGCTCCAAGAATGAACCACTCATCAACCAGTGTATTGAGGACACGCCTCAAAAATGCTCACTTACCTATACGACAGAGTACAAATCTTTTGCATCCGAGGTTAGTCAGTTTGTGCATGTATTTTTTAACTTGTACGATCATGTGTGCATTGACTTAACTGTGTTTCTGGGGCATTAAGCCCCTGTTCCTGGACCCCACTTATTAACAATCAACCAACTAGTGTAATGTATCCCCATCAGCTCTTATTATATTATTGCTTATAAATAAATAATGGTAGGATTGCTGATGTCTTTTTTCTGTCTCATAAACATGCAAGGTTTCAGGTACGTCTTGTTACTTCTACTTAGACTTAGGTCACACTGCACATGCAGAGACAAGCATAAACTATATACACACACACACCCCTCTGGGTTTTCTTCTCCTTCCTTACTAGTTCATATTCTTGTTTATTTCCACTTATCTCCGTGGGAAAGTGGAACAGAATTCTTCCTCCATGAGCCATGCTTGTTGTAAGAGGCGACTGAAATGCTGAGAGCAAGGGGCTAGTAACCCCTTCGTTTGTATATATTACTAAATTTAAAAGGAGAAACTTTTGTTTTTCCTTATTGGGCCACCCTGCCTCAGTGGGATATGGCTGGTTTGTTGAAAGAAGAAATAGATAAATAAATGCATATTTTCCAAGAAGATGCATTTGTTACAGAGATGGGTTTACATTGGTTGTGTCTTAAATACAAAAGCCTATAGTTATTCAAAGCATTTTGGGCAGACTGAAATTAGAATTTAAAAGCACATGACATTGAATAGTTTAAGCTAGATTATTTGAATGGCAAGTTTAAACATAACTATCTGGAGATAAATAAGGTTATTTATTATTTTTTTTTTTTATTATCACACTGGCCGATTCCCACCAAGGCAGGGTGGCCCGAAAAAGAAAAACTTTCACCATCATTCACTCCATCACTGTCTTGCCAGAAGGGTGCTTTACACTACAGTTTTTAAACTGCAACATTAACACCCCTCCTTCAGAGTGCAGGCACTGTACTTCCCATCTCCAGGACTCAAGTCCGGTCTGCCGGTTTCCCTGAACCCCTTCATAAATGTTACTTTGCTCACACTCCAACAGCACGTCAAGTATTAAAAACCATTTGTCTCCAGTCACTCCTATCAAACACGCTCACGCATGCCTGCTGGAAGTCCAAGCCCCTCGCACACAAAACCTTTACCCCCTCTCTCCAACCTTTCCTAGGCCGACCCCTACCCCGCCTTCCTTCCACTACAGACTGATACACTCTTGAAGGCATTCTGTTTCGCTCCATTCTCTCTACATGTCCGAACCACCTCAACAACCCTTCCTCAGCCCTCTGGACAACAGTTTTGGTAATCCCGCACCTCCTCCTAACTTCCAAACTACGAATTCTCTGCATTATATTCACACCACACATTGCTCTCAGACATGACATCTCCACTGCCTCCACCCTTCTCCTCGCTGCAACATTCATCACCCATGCTTCACACCCATATAAGAGCGTTGGTAAAACTATACTCTCATACATTCCCTTCTTTGCCTCCAAGGACAAAGTTCTTTGTCTCCACAGACTCCTAAGTGCACCACTCACTCTTTTCCCCTCATCAATTCTATGATTCACCTCATCTTTCATAGACCCATCCGCTGACACGTCCACTCCCAAATATCTGAATACATTCACCTCCTCCATACTCTCTCCCTCCAATCTGATATCCAATCTTTCATCACCTAATCTTTTTGTTATCCTCATAACCTTACTCTTTCCTGTATTCACCTTTAATTTTCTTCTTTTGCACACCCTACCAAATTCATCCACCAATCTCTGCAACTTCTCTTCAGAATCTCCCAAGAGCACAGTGTCATCAGCAAAGAGCAGTTGTGACAACTCCCACTTTGTGTGTGATTCTTTATCTTTTAACTCCACGCCTCTTACCAAGACCCTCACATTTACTTCTCTTACAACCCCATCTATAAATATATTAAACAACCAGGGTGACATCACACATCCTTGTCTAAGGCCTACTTTTACTGGGAAATAATTTTCCTCTTTCCTACATACTCTAACTTGAACCTCACTATCCTCGTAAAAACTCTTCACTGCTTTCAGTAACCTACCTCCTACACCATACACTTGCAACATCTGCCACATTGCCCCCCTATCCACCCTGTCATACGCCTTTTCCAAATCCATAAATGCCACAAAGACCTCTTTAGCCTTATCTAAATACTGTTCACTTATATGTTTCACTGTAAACACCTGGTCCACACACCCCATACCTTTCCTAAAGCCTCCTTGTTCATCTGCTATCCTATTCTCCGTCTTACTCTTAATTCTTTCAATAATAACTCTACCATACACTTTATCAGGTATACTCAGCAGACTTATCCCCCTATAATTTTTGCACTCTCTTTTATCCCCTTTGCCTTTATACAAAGGAACTATGCATGCTCTCTGCCAATCCCTAGGTACCTTACCCTCTTCCATACATTTATTAAATAATTGCACCAACCACTCCAAAACTATATCCCCACCTGCTTTTAACATTTCTATCTTTATCCCATCAATCCCGGCTGCCTTACCCCCTTTCATTTTACCTGCTGCCTCATGAACTTCCCCACACTCACAACTGGCTCTTCCTCACTCCTACAAGATGTTATTCCTCCTTGTCCTATACACGAAATCACAGCTTCCCTATCTTCATCAACATTTAACAATTCCTCAAAATATTCCCTCCATCTTCCCAATACCTCTAACTCTCCATTTAATAACTCTCCTCTCCTATTTTTAACTGACAAATCCATTTGTTCTCTAGGCTTTCTTAACTTGTTAATCTCACTCCAAAACTTTTTCTTATTTTCAACAAAATTTGTTGATAACATCTCACCCACTCTCTCATTTGCTGTCTTTTTACATTGCTTCACCACTCTCTTAACCTCTCTCTTTTTCTCCATATACTCTTCTCTCCTTGCATCACTTCTACTTTGTAAAAACTTCTCATATGCTAACTTTTTCTCCCTTACTACTCTCTTTACATCATCATTCCACCAATCGCTCCTCTTCCCTCCCGCACCCACTTTCCTGTAACCACAAACTTCTGCTGAACACTCTAACACTACATAAGGTTATTAACTGCAATTATCATTCCAAGTAACAAAACTGTAAGTTAAAATAGCAGTGTTAATATTGAAGGGACAGTAATACAAAACATTAATGACAATTTTATACATTTTTTAGGGAGGGGAATGGGGGGAAGTAGAAATATAGTGGAGACAAGAAGTGTATGAGTACAAATGCTGATGGAAATCTGGATTGCATTAGGCTGCATTAGATAAACAGGTATTTGACAATTATATTTAATCTTCATAAATTTACATGAAATCTAGGTACCTTTTGAAGCAGTTGGCAGATGGGGTATTTTTAGAATCATCTGGTAGAGCATTCCATATTTTTTGGGGGCCTTCCATTTGCATGGAGGTTTCTGCACCGGTTGAGCTAAACATGGGATATCAGGGGTATTTGTTTCTTATGTTGTGTTCTATGTATTCTGTTGCAGTGCTCTAAGAAGAGCTTTAGAACTGGGTTTATATTTGTATGAAGCATCATTAGTATATAATATGCACACAAGTAAATGTGAATGTTTTTTATTGAATAAGTTTAAATTTTTAATAGGGGGTGGTGGTGTTTGGAACCTAATGAGTTATCATTTACATAGTAGATATTTGGTGAATTACAATGATTTTAGATAATTTGCTGTTGTAGATCCCCATGCACAGATAGATAATAGTAGAACTTTGTGAGTAATAAGTTTGAGGTACATAGGAATGTATTTTATAAAAAATGGCCACTGTTTTGGAAATTATCATAGATTTACACTGAATCTGAGCATTGAATTTTAGTTTGCTGTCAAGCTGTTGGTGTTGAAATGTCTTTTATGTCTCTGGTTAATTTTTGGTGTTTGCATTTATAACCACTTATCTTGGCCACACCTCTTTCAAAGAATCTTAACGTGTTCTTTGAGCTTTTTGTTTTCCAGTGTTATTAAATTTAGTTCTTCGAGTCTTTCCTCAAAGGCCTTTAATCTGTATCATTATTGGAGCCATAGTAAGGTTTATATTCTTGAAATAGTTATTAAGATGGTGTTTATTTTATTGTAATAGTGTATAAGCTTTGGTATTTCCACAGTGGAACTTAATATGCAACGAAAAATATAAAGTGGCTCTAGTGCAATCAATATGGATGGGAGGGGTGATGACAGGGGCCCTCGTGCTGGGTGGTGTGGCTGATGTAATAGGACGACTGAAGACACTCATGATGGCACTCTTAGGAACTATAGCCTTTGAGGGCTTTAGTGCCTTTGCTCCAACATTAGTGGTCATGGCAATGTTGCGGTAAGTATTATTTTTTAAGATTTTGTTTGATAATTTTGGAAATGTGAAACATTTTTCTTTATTTTATTCATATGTAATTTATGTTGATTGGCTTAATCTTTCATAAACTGTATTGTAATTTAATTATGGAATTTTTGAGGCAATATTTTAAAAGACACAAAATAATGTTAAATATAATTTTCAGCTACCTAGGAGGAATCTGCTGTGCGTTGGTAATCCTTGTGAGCTTTGTCTTCTCGCAAGAGTTGGTTGGTATGGATTGGAGAAGCTTTTGTGGCATTTTTATAGCTATGTCATTTGCTGTTGGAATAGGTGTGTTCTCTGCATTAGCATCAGTAATGGACACATGGAGAACTTTGACATTTATTTGCTCTGTCTCTGGGATAGTGTTCTTAATTCTTCCCTGGTATGTATTAAGTTTATTTATTTCAATTTATTCATTGAGAAAACTTTCTATAAAAGAACATTGTAGCTAATTGGAAGTATTGAGAGAAAAAAATTGTTGAATAACATTTTAAACACAGTAATTGGTGCTCTTCTAGCTACATTCCTGAGAGCCCACGTTGGCTTGCCTCCCAGGGAAGAAATGATGAAGCAAAAGAGATCTTAGAGGGAATGGCCCGGAGAAATGGAAAATTTAGCAATCTCCCAACTAATTGGGAGATTTCAGTTACTGGCAACAGCAAAGATGAGAGTGACAAGAAGCCACAGGGAGTTGGTCTCTTGGTTAGCCATCCCTATGTCCTCCTCCTTACACTTATTCAGATATATTCCTGGTAAGGCTTTTATTTGTATGTTATATTTACTGAATAGTGCCATAGGTATGTGTATATGTGATTATCTATTTGTAGTGTAAGGAGCGCAGTTATTCTTATGTCTGATCTCTAGTATTTAATTTGTAATATAGATTTGCTTAAGGTTTTTAGTGTTTATAGCACACAGCTATTTTTAAGCTCTCTACTACTATATAAAACATTTTATAGAGTTTTTTATTGTTTTTTTTATATTGGCTAATTCTCATGGTGTCTGAACAACACAGTGTTTAGGGCTTTTCAACTGTGCTTAGTTTCATGAGGGGTGGTGCACAGCACTGGTGTTTAAGGTAACCACTGGTGCACCCTGATTAACCACAATGTAATCCACATTTACTGTCCCTCACCATATTGATCCATGCTTTTTAACAGAAAGTAGGAGTAAATACACAACTTTCAGATTGCATTTTTACTGTACAGTAGTCGTAATGAAAATGTTGGCATATTTTCAGGGATTCATGTTATTAAATCAATGGGAAAACAGGCCTCATATGCTAAATTGACCTGTTTTTACCTTTTTAAGTGCATAGTATTTTTTTTTTTAACCCTTTCAGGGTCCGTCCCGTAGATCTACGGCTTTACGTTCAGGGTCCAAACCGTAGATCTACGCCATGAGCTCAGCTCACTCTGATAAACTGTGAGTGGTACATTTGGGCCTAGATATGAGAGAATACATCTATGTGGTATGTGTGCACCACATAAAACAGATCCTGCAGCACACTGTGTATAATGAGAGAAAAAAAATGAAATCATGATTTTTCGATTAAAACAGCAACTTTGCAGTGTTTTTTCGTATGTTTTTTATAGTTGTATTTGCGATTTCTTGGTCTCATTTGATAGAATGGAAGACATATTACAGAAATAGAGATGATTTTGATTGGTTTTAGCACTGGAAATGGCTTGAAACTGAGCTCAAAGTAGCAGAAATGTTAAATTTTTGCCGATATTCAAGAGTAAACAAACGACCTCACACGTCTAATATACGTCAGCTGGTGGGTCTAATATACATTCACAAATATGGTGATGATATTTATACAATTATTACAGTATTGCATAACAGTAAATCTTCTATTTTTTGGTGTGAATAAAAATTCATTATGTGAATAAAAAATCAAAATGGAATTTATTTGTAAAGCCTCAAAACATAACTAATGAACAGAGGAAATGTTAGTTTAGTGCCAGGAATGCCTACATTGTTCATTCTGGACCCTATTTTGAAATTGGAATATTTTGAACTTTGTGTTAAATTGGCCAAATTAACAATTTCCGATCACTTTATTTTGTAGTTGAAACAGTTGACTTGGCGATTTCTTGTGCTCAATCGATAGAATAGAAGTAATACTAGTGAAATAGCTAAGAATTTGGTTGATTGGAATAATGTAATTGGCCTAAAATGGGAGTCAAAGTCGGCAAAATCGCCGATTCGTAAATATCGCTGACACATCAAAATTCGCGAGAGCATAATTTCGTCAATTTTCCACCAAATTTCATACTTTTTGTTTTATTACCTTCACAAAAAGATTCTCTACGATTTCATAAGAAAAAATAAATTTTTTTTTTGAAAATTCTTGGACACTGGTGCGTGACTCCAGATTTGGGCCTTGGACCCTGAAAGGGTTAACAAGTCGGCCGTCTCCCACCGAGGCAGGGTGACCCAAAAAGAAAAAATCCCCAAAAAGAAAATACTTTCATCATTCAACACTTTCACCTCACTCACACATAATCACTGTTTTTGTAGAGGTGCTCAGAATACAACAGCTTAGAAGCATATACGTATAAAGATACACAACATATCCCTCCAAACTGCCAATATCCCGAACCCCGCCTTTAGAGTGCAGGCATCGTACGTCCCATTTCCAGGACTCAAGTCCGGCTGTATAAAAATATTATTTATCAGCAAGAAAAAATAGTATTAGTGATTTTTAAGGCATTTTGAAAATCCACCTGAAAAGGGCAGAAAACACTGAACTATAATCCAGTGATTTTTTTAATGTGAAAAACCTTCTTTACTAGAAATGGGAAATAGGCATGATGGAAACATTTGTTGGATCAAATATTTCCCCCAACTGTAAAAAAAGTCCTTTATATATAAGTTTCATTGAGGGTTATAGTAGTTTTGATGAGAACATTGGCATGCTATAATGGCTCACATGGTGAATTGAGAGGGAAAACACAGCTCTTATGTTAAAATTCTGCGCTTACCTTTTTAAGTGCATATTCTTAACCCTTTCAGGGTCCGTGCCGTAGTTCTACGGCTTTGAGTTGAGGGTCCAAACCGTAGATCTACGCCATGAGCTCAGCTCACTCTGATAAGCTGTGAGCAATAAATTTTGGCCTTGATATGAGAGAATACATCTATGTGGTATGTGTGCACCACATACAACAAATCCTGCAGCACACAGTGCATAATGAGAAAAAAAAAGCTGAGACCATAATTTTCAATTAAAACAGCAACTTTGCAGTGTTTTTTCATATGTTTTTTATAGTTGTATTTGCGAGTTCTTGGTCTCATTTGATAGAATGGAAGATATAATACAGAAATAAGGGATGATTTTTGATTGGTTTTAGTATTGGAAATAGCTTGAAACTGAGCTCAAAGTGTCAGAAATGTTAATTTTTTGCTGATGTTCAAGAGTAAACAAATGACCTCACACGTCTAATACACGCCTGCTGGTGGGTCTAACATACGTTCACAAATATGCTGATATTATTTATACAATTATTACAATATTGCATAACAGTAAGTCTTCTATTTTTTGGTTTGAATAAAAATTCATTGTGAATAAAAAAATAAAAATGGAATTCATTTATAAAGCCTGAAAACATAACTAATGAACAGAGGAAATGTTAGTTTAGTGCCAGGAAAGCCTGCATGGTTTATTCTGGACCCTGTTTTGAAATTGGAATATTTTGAACTTTGCGCTAAATTGGCCAAATTACCAATTTCCGATCACTTCATTTTGTAGTTGAAACAGTTAACCTGGCGATTTCTTGTGCTCAATCAATAGAATAGAAGTAATACTAGTGAAATAGCTAAGAACTTGATCGACTGGAATAGTGTAATTGGCCTAAAATGGGAGTCAAAGTCATCAAAATTGCCGACGCGTAAATATCGCTGACACATCAAAATTCGCAAGAGCATAATTCCGTCAATTTTCCATCAAATTTCATACTTTTTGTTTTATTACCTTCAGAAAAAGATTCACTACCATTTCATAAGAAAAAATAACAAAATTATTTTTGAAAATTCTTGGACCCTGGTGCACACTTTGAAATTTGGGCTCTGGACCCTGAAAGGGCTAATCAGCATTAAAAATAATACCCCCGACTTATTTAAAAAAAAAACTTGAGAATCCACCCGAAAATGACTAAAAACGCTGAACTATTAGTCCAGTGATTTTTTTGGGTAAAAAACTTTTTTTTCTAAAAATGAAAAATAAGCATAATGAAACTGTGTAGATCAATTCCCACATGTGAAAAATCCTGTATATGTGGGTTTCTTTGAAGATTGGATGAGAATGTTGGCATCCTCTATCAGGGCTTCACAAATGAAAAACAGGGTTTTGTATCCTGCTAAAATGACCTGTTTTACCTTGTTAATCATAAAAATGAGTACCCCTGGTGTGATTTTAAGTAATTTTGAAAATCCACCTGAAAAATTGCTAAAAAAAAAAAAAAAAAAAACTCTCTCTACAAATGGGAAATAGGCATGATGGAACTGCTTGTTGAATAAATTACTTTTGACAAATGTGAGAAAATCCTGTATATAAAAATTTCATTGAAAGTTATAGTAGTTTTACTGTGAAAGTTTGCATGCTTTAAGATGGCTTCTGATCCTTGTGGGTTTAGTGCTTAATTTTGATTTAACAGGGTTTCACACAAAATTAGAGGGAGAACAGGTCCTCATATCATGCTAAAATGATCTGATTTTGCCTTTGTAAGTGCAGATTCTTCATAAACATAAAACATAGTACTCCACTTTTAGGCTGATACCAGTACCACTGAAATTAGCAGATACCACCGATACTGTACTTATCTATCTCTGTAGCCATTTTATCTTTAAACCTTTGTACACTGATATGCTTACTGATACATTCACCATTGATTTTGGGTCTACAGGTTTGTCAACAGTGCAACATATTATGGTCTTACCATTGCTGCTAGCAACCTAGGGGGTGATGCTTACGTGTCAACAGCTTTGAGTGGTCTCATTGAAATCCCGGCTTGCGTCGTTGCCATTGGTATCATTGACAGGTATGTAGTTTTGCTCTGGAGTGTTACTACTGCATGTAGTGTTAGCCCCTGTCACTGGTACTAGAACTTTATTTGTACTCCAAGATTTATTACGGTAAAAATAGTCCTGAAATCTGTCTTGTATTATTCTTGTTATTGTCATTTCCTTTCATGTCGTCTACACAGATTAACTCTAGTATGTGAAGATAACTTGGTAATGTAATGGTACTTAGAAACACTTCATTCATGAATCTCATTTACAGTAAAGGTCTTTTCAGCAAACCTGTTAAGTTATTACACTATTTTGAGGTTCTCTTCCATTTTTCTTTTTGATGTAAATTTGATGACACTGATTAATTACCTGTTTGCAGTTACAGAAGCAAAGCTTTGCTCGTAGTGTCCTGTGTTCAATAATTTTTCGTCATATAATTTGTTGAAATCTCCATGGGTTGTAGGACTTGCTATCCTGTTTCCATTCATTCCATTATTCCGCCACTTTTTACAAAGAATTTTTTTTTAATCCTCTTTGCTCTGTTTTTTCTTAAAACTGGCCTTCTGTTATTCCTGTTAAAAGAACTAAATGAACTTTACCTCTCTCTTCATATTCCCTTAAGGGAAGTTCCTAAAGAACTAGTCTGAATTCCTTCCATTCCCCAGGTACTGTATGACCACTATGGGTTTAGCACTCCCTAGGGGTCGTCCTTGAAAAGGTTGGAAGGAAGGGGTAAGGGAGGTGTTGTGGGCGGGGGGCTTGGACTTCCAGCTGGCATGCATGAGCGTGTTTGATAGGAATGAATGGAGACGAATGGTATTTGGGACCTGACGATCTGTTGGAGTGTGATTCAGGAGTGGGATTCAGGGAAACCGGTTATTTTTATATAGCCGGACTTGAGTCCTGGAAATGGGAAGTACAATGCTTGCACTCTAAAGGAGGGGTTCGGGATATTAGCAGTTTGGAGGGATATGTTGTGTATCTTTATATGTATATGCTTCTAAACTGTTGTGTTCTGAGCACCTCTGCAAAAACAGTGATTATTAACGTTATTATTATTATTATTATTATTATTATTAGGAAAGAGAAATGATTGGTGGAATGATGAAGTAAAGGGTGTGATAAAAGAGAAAAAGTTAGCTTGTGAGAGGTTTTAACAAAGCAGAAGTGTTATAAGAAGAGTAGAGTATGTATATGGAGAGTAAAAGAAAGGTGAAGAGAGTGGTGAGAGAGTGCAAAAGGAGAGCAGATGATAGAGTGGGAGAGGCACTGTCAAGAAATTTTAATGAAAATAAGAAAAAATTTTGGAGTTAAACAAGTTAAGAAAGCCTAGGGAACGTATGGATTTGTCAGTTAAAAACAGAGTAGGGGAGCTGGTAGAAGGGGAGAGGGAGGTATTAGGTAGATGGCGAGAATATTTTGAGGAAACTTTAAATGTTGAGGAAGAAATTGAGGCGTTAATTGCATGCACTAGCCAGGGAGGTATACCATCTTTTAGGAGTGAAGAAGAGCAGAATGTAAGTGTGGTGGAGGTACGTGAGGCATTACGTAGAATGAAAGGGGGTAAAGCAGCTGGAACTGATGGGATCATGACAGAAATGTTAAAAGCAGGGGGGGATATAGTGTTGGAGTGGTTGGTACTTTTGTTTAATAAATGTATGAAAGAGGGGAAGGTACCTAGGGATTGGCAGAGAGCATGTATAGTCCCTTTATATAAAGGGAAGGGGGACAAAAGAGATTGTAAAAATTATAGAGGAATAAGTTTACTGAGTATACCAGGAAAAGTGTATGGTAGGGTTATTATTGAAAGAATTAGAGGCAAGACAGAATGTAGGATTGCGGATGAGCAAGGAGGTTGCAGAGTGGGTAGGGGATGTGTAGATCAAGATTACCTGGAGAGAGTTCCGGGGGTCAACTCCCCCGCGGCCCGGTCTGTGACCAGGCCTCCTGGTGGATCAGAGCCTGATCAACCAGGCTGTTGCTGCTGGCTGCACGCAAACCAACGTACAAGCCACAGCCCGGCTGATCAGGAACTGACTTTAGGTGCTTGTCCAGTGCCAGCTTGAAGACTGCCAGGGGTCTGTTGGTAATCCCCCTTATGTGTGCTGGGAGGCAGTTGAACAGTCTCGGGCCCCTGACACTTATTGTATGGTCTCTTAACGTGGTAGTGACACCCCTGCTTTTCATTGGGGGGATGGTGCATCGTCTGCCAAGTCTTTTGCTTTCGTAGTGAGTGATTTTCGTGTGCAAGTTCGGTACTAGTCCCTCTAGGATTTTCCAGGTGTATATAATCATGTATCTCTCCCTCCTGCATTCCAGGGAATACAGGTTTAGGAACCTCAAGCGCTCCCAGTAATTGAGGTGTTTTATCTCCGTTATGCGCGCCGTGAAGGTTCTCTGTACATTTTCTAGGTCAGCAATTTCACCTGCCTTGAAAGGTGCTGTTAGTGTGCAGCAATATTCCAGCCTAGATAGAACAAGTGACCTGAAGAGTGTCATCATGGGCTTGGCCTCCCTAGTTTTGAAGGTTCTCATTATCCATCCTGTCATTTTTCTAGCAGATGCGATTGATACAATGTTATGGTCCTTGAAGGTGAGATCCTCCGACAAGTGTTTACATTGAAGCATATATGTGAACAGTATTTAGATAAAGGTAGGGAAGGCCTGGTCACAGACCGGGCCGCGGGGGCGTTGACCCCCGAAACTCTCTCCAGGTAAACTCCAGGAAGTTTTTATTGCATTTATGGATTTAGAAAAGGCATATGAAAGAGTGGATAGGGGAGCAATGTGGCAGATGTTGCAAGTATATGGAATAGGTGGTAAGTTACTAAATGCTGTAAAGAGTTTTTATGAGGATAGTGAGGCTCAGGTTAGGGTGTGTAGAAGAGGGGGAGACTACTTCCCGGTAAAAGTAGGTCTTAGACAGGGATGTGTAATGTCACCATGGTTGTTTAATATATTTATAGATGGGGTTGTAAAAGAAGTAAATGCTAGGGTGTTCGGGAGAGGGGTGGGATTAAATTTTGGGGAATCAAATTCAAAATGGGAATTGACACAGTTACTTTTTGCTGATGATACTGTTCTTATGGGAGATTCTAAAGAAAA